>NW_027185759.1:134788-141546 GCF_028583685.1 Petaurus breviceps papuanus | reverse complement strand
TTCCTTCCTTCCTTCCTTCCTTCCTTCCTTCCTTCCTTCCTTCCTTCCTTCCTTCTTTCCTTTTTTTCCTCCCTCCCTTCCTCCCTCCCTCTCTCCCTCTCTCCTTCTATCCCTCCGTTCCTTCCCCACTCCCTCCATACCCAACCTCTGGTTCACATTCTCCACTTATTCATCATTCATTTTTGTCCCAGCCTCTTACAGTTGATTTCCATTGCCACCATCCCCCTGAAGCATGGTCTCAGAGGTCACCAGTGATTCCTCCCCTAGTTGCAGACCCAATGACCTTTTCTCACCTTTCAAAACCTCTCTGTAGATAAGAACACCGATGGCCCTTCTTCTCCCCCCATATTCTCCCCTCCCATGACTTTCCTTCTGCCTATTGGATCTATCCCAAATTCAGTCTGCACTGACTTCTCTGTTCTTTCCTCTTCACTCTCAACATTCTTTTCCTTAGAGACCTGACTTCCACAGCTTTCTTTATGACTTCTAAGTTGGCGACTCCTATATCTATCTCTTCAGCCCTTGACTTTCTTCCTTGAATTCCAGACCCACCATTTAAATTACCTCCTGAATCTCTGCACTTGAGTAAACCAGAAGTCTAGGGGTAGAGTGACTTCAGAGGCTGGAGCATGGGAGCCCCTGAATCTTCTATACAAGGAGGGCCCCTCCTCATTGCAACTTGATATCAGTCTTAACTGGCCTCAGCAATGGAGGCAGCTGCATGGAGGCCCCCACGTTCTCCTTCCCCAGGTCACGCAGCAAATATCTGGGAGACAGAAGCAAGACAAGGTTAGACTTAGCTTGTGGCTGGCATGAGTGGTCACTAAGGAGAATATTTTTCTCTGTATGATGCTAATCATACCACATAGAATCAAGTCCTCACTCAAGTCTCATCAACATGAAGGGAAGAGAGAGACAGAGAGGAGGGGGAGAGAGAGATAGAGAGAAAAAGGAGAGAGGGAGGGGGAGAGAGAGAGTAAAGGATAGGCAGACACAAAGGTATGGATGGATGGAGTAAATTGGAGACCGGAAGACAGATGGATAGAGAGACAGACATACCGAGATGGACAGGTGCAGACACAAAGACTGACAGGTGGAGGGAGAGAGAGAAACACAGACAGAGACAGAGACAGAAATGGGTGGATGGAAAGACATACACAGAAAGAGACAGACAAAGCAGGCACAAAGAGACAGATTAATGGATGGATAGAGAGAGGCAGACATGGAGAGGTGGACTGACAATGAGACAGAGATGGAGATAGGCAGAGAGTTGGAAGTACACACAGATTTTCAAGCTGAAAGATAAGTGGAACCAGTGATGAGAAAAGGAAGGGAAACAGAGGAAGAGGAGGGGAGGGAAGTGGTGATGCGCCGAAGGAGAAGCCTTCTACTCTGATCATGGGATCAGGATTAAGAAAAGAAGTGAGCTGAAGTGGTTTCCTCCAAGCTCAAGGCTTCCCTGGGTAGGGTGGTGAGCCCACTCAGCTGATCTCCCTGGAGGGGGGGGGGGGGGAGGTAGAGAGCAGCCAAAATGATGAAAGCATTGAATCTGACATGATCATGGGATTTAGAACTGGGAGGATAGTAGAGATCACTGAAGTCAGTACCCCCATTTTACAGATGAGGAAACTGAGGCCCAGAGACAAAGGCCTTATCTCCAAGGCACAAGTGTAGTAAGGCCCTCTGACTCCAAATTCAGTGCTCTTGATGTCACTTCTGAGGGCTGACCTGTCAAAGCCAGGCTTTCTGGGGTCTTCTTGGCCTTCTGGGTCACCATCCCTCCATTAGGTCCACTGTTCATTTTGCTTCAGATATAGCTCAGTGGGTTGAGATCCACTGTGGGTTCCTCTCCCAGGAGGCTCATTGGTTTCCCACAGAGGAGAGGAGAACTGTATGCTGGTCCTACTGCCAGACCCCTAGCGCTCACCCAGACTGACTGCTAACCTCAGCCCCAGACTGAGCCGGCAGGCTCATGCCCCTTGGGCTGGGAGATGGGAGGCACAAGAGAGTTAGGAAGGCACCTTGCAAGTCTCCAGACTCAGAGCAAACTGATTCCACTTTGTTTCCCCTTTGCTAAAGTGTACTCTGTAGGCGTGGAGCCAAGATGGCAGCATAGAAGCAGGAAAACTCCATGAGCTCCCCCAATAACTATAATATATAACCAAATATAACCAAATACCTGTAAAAGAAGACTCTAAACAAACTTTAGAGCTACAGAACCCACAAAGTGACAGAGAGAAACAAATCTCTCACTGAAGACAGCCTGGCAGACCAGCATGAAGGGTCCATCCCAGTGTGCTGGGAGCCCAGCCCAGCCCTGTGTGAGCCTCAGGGTAGCCCTGACCAGCAGTGACTGGAGTGGACTTTGGGAGAGTGGATCACCAGCAGCTGTGGTGGTTTCCAGAATCATCAACCCATAAATGCCAAAGGCAAAGTAAAAGGATCTGGATTGCTGTCTTTGGTGGAGGTCCTGGGGTGTGTGACCAGGTGCCAGAGCCTGGGGAGGCTTCAGAGAGGGCCCCCAACTAATAGCTCCGGCAGCTGCAAAAACCCCAGCAATTTGGGACAAAGTTCTCCTCTCTGGAAGCAGAGCCCCACTGTAGCAAAAAGCTCAAGAGTCAAGTCATTGAGTGGCAACATAAGCAAGAAGAGGAAGCAAAGCAAGCACAGCAGTCAAACCTTAGATTCCTTTTTTGGGAACAAAAAGGACCAAAGCATGGAACAGGAGGAAGACAGTGAAGTCAGAACTCCTGCACCAAAAGCGTCCAAGAAAAATATGAGCTGGTCACAGGCCATAGAGAAGCTCAAGAAGGATTCTGAAAACCAAGTAAGAGAAGTGGAGGGAAAATTGGGAAGAGAAATGAGAATGATGCAAGAAAATTATAAAATGAGAGTCAACAACCTGACTGAAGAAAGTAACACCTTAAAAATAAACTAACTCAAATGGCAAAAGAGGCCCAAAAAGCCAAATGAGGAGAAGAGTGACTTAAAAAGCAAAATTAACCAGATGGAAAAGGAAGTTCAAAAGCTGACTGAAGAGAATAATGCCTTCAGAATTAGACTGGAGCAAATGGAAGCTAATGACTTTATGAGAAATCAAGATACTATTAAACAGATCCAAACAAATGAAAAAATAGAAGGCAATGTGAAATATCTCATTGGAAAAACCACTGACCTGGAAAATAGGTCCAGGAGAGATCATTTTAAAATTATTGGCCTACCTGAAAGCCATGATTAAAAAAAACCTAGAAAACCACCCTTCAAGAAATTCTCAAGGAAAATTGCCCTGTTATTTTAGAACTAGAGGGCAAAATAGAAATCGAAAGAATTCACCAATTACTTCTTTTTTTTTTGGGAGGGCAATTGGGATTAAGTGACTTGCCCAAAGTCACACAGCTATTTTTTGTGTTAAGTGTCTGAGGCCGGATTTGAACAAAGGTCCTCCTGACTCCAGGGCTGTTGCTCTATTCACTGTGCCACCTAGCCGCCCCTCACCAATTGCTTCTTGCTTTTTTTTTTGGTAGGGCAATTGGGGTTAAGTGACTTGCCCAAGGTCACATAGCTATTTTTTTGTGTTAAGTGTCTGAGGCTGGATCCGAACCCAGGTCCTCCTGACTCCAGGGCCAGTGCTCTATTCACTGAGCCACCTAGCTGCCCCTCACCAATTGCTTCTTGAAAAAGATTCCAAAAAGAAAACTCCTAGGAATGTTATAGCCAGGTTCCAGAGTTTCCAGATCAAGGAGAAAATATTACAAGCATCCAAGAATAAACAATTTGAATATTGTGGAAACACAATCAGGATAACACAAGCTCTCACAGCTTCTACATTAAGGGATCAAAGGGCTTGGAATATGATATTCCAGAGGTCAAAGGAGCTAGGATTAAAAGCAAGAATCACCTACCCAGCAAAACTGAGTATGGTGTTTCAGGGGAAAATATGGTCATTTGATGAAATAGAGGCTTTCAAGCATTCTTGATGAAAAAACCAGAGTTGAATAGAAAATTTGACATTCAAATACAAGAAGCAAGAGAAGCATGAGAAGGTAAACAGGGAAAAGGAATCATAAGGAACTTATCAAAGTTGAATTATTTACATTCCTATATGGCAAAATGATAACTGTAACTTATAAAACTTTTCTCAGTATGAGGATAGTTGAAGGGAATATAAATGTATATATACATATATGTATACATACATATATGTCTATATAGGAGGGTATTTGTGTCTATGAATACATATGTGAGTGTGTGTATATATGTGTACAGGTATACATAGACAGAGGGCACATGATCAATTGAATAGGAAGGGATGATATTTTAAAAATAAAACTAAGAGGTGAGAGAAGAATATAATGAGAGGAGATAGGGAGAGAGAATAGGGTAAATTATCTCATATAAAAGAGGCAAGGGGAAATTGTTACAATGGAGGGGAAGAACAGGAAGGCAAAAAAGGAATGGGTCAACCTTACTCTCATTGAATTTGGCTTAGGGAAAGAATGACATACACACTAAATTGGGTATCTTGACCTAACTAGGAGAGTAGGGGGGAAGGGGATAAAAGGGGGGATGATAGAAGGGAGGGCAGATTAGGGGGGAGGGTAGCCAGAAGCACACACTTTTGAAAAGGGACAAGGTCAAAGTAAAAAATAGAACAAGTGGGGGGCGGGATAGGATGGAGGGAAATATAGTCAGTCTTTCACAATATATCCACTATGGAAATGTTTTGTGTAACTACACATGTACAACCTATATTGAATTGCTCATCTTCCCAGTAAGGGTGGGTGATGAGCAAAGAAGGGAAAGAATCTGGAATTCAAAGTTTTAAAATCAAATGTTTAAAAAAAAATTACATTTTTTCCCATGCACTGGGAAATAAGATATATAGGCACTGATGTATGGAGATCCATCTTGCCCTACTGGAAAGTTGAAGGCGGAATGGGGGAGGATATAGGACAGAGGAAACTTGGGGAGGGAATATACGGTGGGATCACAGCTTTAGGGTGGTGTGTAGGAGAAAGACAGGGAGAAAACTTGTAACTCAAAATCTTGTGGAAATGAATATTGTAAACTAAAAAATAAACACAAAATTTATTTTTTTTTAAAAAGTGTACTCTGAGGGGCGGCCAGGTGGCTCAGAGAGTAAGAGCACAGGCTCCAGTGTTGGGATGACCTGGAGATCGAATCCCGGGCTGACACTCAGCGCCACACCCAGAAATAACTGGCCTTGTAACCTTGAGCAAGTTACTTAACCCCCATTGCTTAAAAAAAAATCCTCAAGGCATTGGGATAATGGTAGTTTATGCGACGGCCAGGTAGCACAGCGAGTAAGAGCACCGGCCCCAGTGTTGGGATGACCTGGGGGATCGAATCCAGGCTCAGATACTTAGCACCACACCCAGAAATAACTGGCAGTGTAATCTTGAGCAAGTTACTTAACCCCAATTGCTTTTAAAAAAAAAAGTGTACTCTGTAAAGTTACTATTTTTCATACAGCTCATTTTTGCTTATGGACAGCTATAGGTGAGTCAGGCAGGATGAGTGGGCACAGAGAGGGGTTACTCTGCACCCTTGGAGGGAGCCAATGGAATGCTTGGGGGGAAGGGGAGAAGCATTGATTAAGCACCTTCTGTGTGTCAGGAACTGGGCTAAGTGCTTTGCAAATATGATCTCATTTGAGTCTCAGAACAATACTTGGGGGTAACTCTATTATTGTCCCCATTTTTTACAGTTGAGGAAACTGAGGCATGCAGAGGTTAAGTAACTTGCTCAAGGTCATACAGCTAGCAAGTGTTTGTGACTGGATTTGAACTCAGGTCTTCCTGTCTCCAGGTCCAGTGCCACCTGGCTACCTGTATGGGGGGCCCAGGGAGGCTAAGTTGATGAGGCATTATCTGGAATGCTGAGGGCCTCCCATTTGCACATGACAGAGTGCTAATCTCATTGCATCAAGCCCAGGAGCCCTGTGGAAACCACTGACTGAGATTTATAATCATTCTCAAGAGTTTGGCCTAACCATCTACACAGGAAAAACAAAGTGGGAGCAGCATGGTTAGTGCTCAGACTGTGACATGGAATTGGCCAATCAGTGTGTATCTTGGGGAGGCACTTCATGGAGACATTGAGCTGGACCCAGGATTAAACAGGAGGAGATTAGCTTCTTCCAAATGCTTCGGGTCTTTCAGTGGCTGCTTGTGAATTGCTTGGGGTAGCTCCCTCTCCTACAGGCACTCCCCTGGAAAGCTAGCCCAGGTCCCACAACCTGGGGCCCAGAAACCAGAGCTCAGGGGCCTCAGCAACATCACCAATGTTGGCTTTGTTACTCATTTAGTTCACAGGAAAGTTATTTGACAAACTATTGTAGCAAGAAAAACATGTACTAGAGCACGTCTCCATGACCGTGGGCCCCGCTGTCCTACAAATGAACATAGTGTTTGTGCAGAGAGAGAGGACACACTTTGGGAAGACACAGAGCACCCTGACAGCAATAATAAGTGACAAAGTGGTTGTGGCATTTTAAGGTTTAGTAACTCAGCTCTTTCAGAACATCAAAGAGCCAGTAAGCTAAGGGGCATGTAGACAGCTATTTGATCTTCCTTTGAATCTACTTCTTCCTGCTAGGGGAACCTGTATCTTTGCCCCAGACCTCTCTCTGACTTAGAGTTGGAAAGTATTCCTCCCCTTCACTCCCCTCCCCTCCCCTCCCCTCCTCTCCCTTCTCTTCCCCTCCCCTCCCTTTCCCTTCCTTCCCCTCTCCTCCT
>NW_027185759.1:127590-134778 GCF_028583685.1 Petaurus breviceps papuanus | reverse complement strand
CTCCCCTCCCTTTCCCTTCCCTCCCCTCCTCTTCCTTCTCTTCCCCTTCCCTCCCTTTCCCTTCCTTCCCCTCTCCTCTCCTCCCTTTCCCTTCCCTCTCTTCCCCTCCCCTCCCCTCTCCTCCTCTCCCCTTCCCACCTGCCCCACCCCACACTTGCCTTGACTGTCTCTTAGCACCCACAGTAAGAACAAGAGTCTGACCAAGGAAGGGCTACTTTGAAGGTGCTCCCCAAAACGTGGGTTCAGGGAGAAGAGAGGAAGGTCATTGGAGGGAGTGTGCCTCTTTTGGCTCCAGGCACAGCTGCTCCTCCACTGTCTTACTCTACCATTCTTTCCCTAGAGTCAGCTCAGGACCTGGAATACAGTCAGTGTTTCGTCAATGCCTGTAGAATCAAGTGATACCCACTAAGTAGCTCCCAGCCTGAGGCCCACCTTTCCTTCCACTTCTGATGGCCCCAAGGACTTCACAGTCCTCTAGGGAAACAAGAACGAGCCACAAGAACAGAGCCTTATGGCAAGACTGCAGAATTCAGCCCAAGGTGGCAAACAGTGCAGGCCATGAGGAGCAGATGATGTCAGAGGGGGGTGAAAGAGAAGATGGCCTTGAACTGAGTCTGGAGGGATGAGGAAGTCTGACAGAAGGAGGAGGGAGGGGACACTTCAGGAAGAGGGCACGGCAGGGACAAGGGCTCTGTGGTCATAGGATTCTTTTTTTTTCTTCATTTTTCAAATGCTTTATTAACTTCTGATTTACATCATTTATTTTTGCCAGATTTTGAGTTACAAATTTTCTCCCCATTCTTCCCCTACCCACTGCCCCAAAAGAGCAGTCCCACAGGATATCCCCTCCTGCAATAAGCTGTCTCCCATATTTTCTCCCATACCCCTTTCGACTTTTCCAGTGGGATTCTATGCCTCAGAGCCTGTATATCTTATTTCCCAATTACATGTAAAATAGTATTAATAATGGTGTATATATATATATATATATTTAAACATTTGATTTTAAAACTTTGAATTAAAGATTCATTCCCTTCCTCCTTTGTCACCCACCCTTACTGGGAAGATAAGCAGTTCAGTATAGGTTGTACGTGTGTGGCTAATGCAAAACAATAACATAGTATATATATTGTAAAAGACTGACTATATTTCCCTCCCTCCTATCCCACCTCCCACTTGTTCTATTCTCTACTTTGATCCCATCCCTTTTCAAAAGTGGGTGCTTCCAACTTCCCTCCCCCCCCAGCCTGCCCTCCCTTCCATCATCCCCACTGTGATCCCCTTCCCCCTACTCTCCTAAATAGTACTATTCTCCTAAAAATACTCATCTAAATAGGTGAGATACCCTATTTAGTGTGTATGTCATTCCCTCCCTGAACCAAATTCAATGTGAATAAAGTTGACCCATTCCCTTTTGCCTTCCTATTCTTCCTCTCCACTGTAACCATTTTCCCTTGCCTCTTCTTTATGAGATAGTTTACCCCAATTTGTCTCTCCCCACCTCCTCTCATTATATTCCTCTCACCTCTGAATTTCACCTTTTAAGTATCATCCCTTCCTGTTAAGTTGGTCCTGTGCCCTCTACTATGTATACCTGAAAACATATATACACACATTCACATATGTATTCATATGCCCACATACCCTTATATATATTTCTATTCCCTTCAACTATTTTCATACTGACAAAACTTTCATCAGTTACAATGATCATTTTTCCATGTAGGAATGTTAATAGTTCAACTTTGATAAGTTCCTTATGATTTCTTTTCCCTATTTACCTTCTCTTGCTTCTTGTATCTGAATGTCAAATTTTCTATTCAACTCTGGTTTTTTCAGCAAGAATGATTGAAAGTCCTCTATTCCACTGAATGACCATATTTTCCCCTGAAACATGATACTCAGTTTTGCCGGGTAGGTGACTCTTGGTTTTAATCCCAACTCCTTTGACCTCTGGAATATCCTATTCCAAGACCTTTGATCCCTCAGTGTAGAAGCTGCCAGATCCTGGGTTATCCTGATTGTTTCCACAATATTCAAATTGTTTCTTCCTGGCTGCTTGTAATATTCTCTCCTTATTCTGGGAATTCCGGGACCTGGCTATAATATTCCTAGGAGTTTTCTTTTTGGGATCTTTTTTAGGAGGTGATCGGTAAATTCTTTCAACATCTATTTTGCCCTCTGGTTCTAAAACATCAGGGCAGATTTCTTTGAGAACTTCCTGGAGAATGATTTTTAGGTTCTTACTTTGATCATGGCTTTCAGGCAGTCCAATAATTTTTAAATTATCTCTCCTGGATCTATTTTCCAGGTCAGTGCTTTTTCCCATGAGATATTTCACATTGCCTTCTATTCTTTCATTTGTTTGGATCTGTTTAACAGCATCTTGATTTCTCATAAAGTCATTAGCTTCCATTTGCTCCAATCTAATTCTGAAGCAATGATTCTCCTCATTGAGCTTTTGAGATTCTTTTTCCATCTGGCAAATTAAGCTTTTTAAAGCATTCTTCTCCTCATTGCCTTTTTGAACCTCTCTTGCCAAATGAGTTAGTTTATTTTTAAGGTATTATTTTCCTCAGTCAAGCTGTTGACCCACATTTCATAATTTTCTTGCATTTTTCTCATTTCTCTTCCCAATTTTTCCTCCACTTCTCTTATCTGCTTCTTAAGGTCCTCTATGGCCTGTAACCAGCTTGTATTTTCCTTTGAAGCTTTTGTTGCAGGAGTTCTGACTTCACTGTCTTCCTCCTGTTCCATGCTTTGATCCTTTTTGTCCCCAAAATAGGAGTCTAATGTTGGAATCTTCTGTCTGTTTTGTTTCCTTTGCCTGGTCATATCGCCCCTCAGTCACTTGACCCCTGGGCTTTTTGCCACAGTAGGACTCTGCCACCAGACAGGGGAGCTTTCATCCCAAATGCTGGGGTTTTCTCAGCTTCTGGAGGTATGAGATGGGTACCCTCTCTGAGGCCTCCACATACTCTGGCAAGCTGGACACACACTCCAGGACCTCCACCATAGACTGCAATCCAGATCCAAGCAGGTTAAAACAAGAGTGATTACCCCTCGGTCTGGTCGCTTGGTCCCCCTACACTCTGCAGGCCAGGAGCTGAAGCTTCTACGTGGTGCTGGCTGGCTGTGCTGGCCTCTCAGAGGCTCCTCACCCTGGGGGCAAAAGCTGAAGCACTCCCACTTGCTGGGTCCCAAAGTCCAGACTGCACTGACCTCTCACTTTGTCCTTTGCATCTGTGTTAATAATTCTGGAAACAGCCACAGCTGCTGCTGATCTGGGGTCCCTCCAGCCTGTAGCTGGTCAGACCCTCCCTGGGGCTAAAACCTCCAGCTCACTCCAGCCTGGGCTCTGCTCCCAGAGTGCTGAGCTGGTTGATTCCTGCTGGCCTGCTGAGCTGTCCTCCGGGGGAAGTTAGCTTCTCTGTGTCATTTTGTGGGTTCTGCAGCTCCAAAGTTGGTTCAGAGTACCCTTTTTACATGGATTGGGGAGGGTGGAAGCCAGAGCCAGTTGGAGGTCATGCTTCTACTCTGTCATCTTGACTCACCCCCCCCCCCCAGGATTCTAAAGCTAGGGATGGACTGCAGGGGTCATTTGACACATCCTGTCATTTTACAGATGAGGAAACCAAGGCCTAGAAGTTTGCAGTGACATGTACAAGGTCATACACTGTGCATGTGTGTGTTTGTGTGTGTGGGGGGGCAATGAGTTCACTGTCACCTCATGTAGGAGGAGTGTGGCAAGGTCACTGCAATCCTGCTGCCACTCCTAGTGACTAACATGCCATCCCACTCCCCAGAGTGGCTCCTTAAACCTTCTCATCCCTCCTGCCTCTTCAGCTGAGACCCTCCCCATTGGCCATCTGGTCCCTCTCCTCTTCCTCATCTCCTCCCCGCCCTCCTCCTTCACCTATATTGCCCATGAGGAGGTGGCCTCTCTCTCTACCAAGGCTGATCCCCAAAACTGGTTTCTGGCTCTGGAGAAGGGCCTTGGCCTGTCAGAGGACAGCCAAATGAGATCAGTGTATGCAGCTTGTGCTGGATGTCATTGAATGAGGCCTGAGCATTTCTAGTGACACTGGGGGCAGGTTTATCTTGATCTCCTCACCCTTGTGATGCCCTTACTGTCAGCCACTGTAAAGACATCAGGTGTAGGTCCTGAGGTTGCTGGCTCAGGGCCATTGGTCTTTTTGATGAGCATAAAGAGCTGGGAGGAGCAGTCCCAAAGAATCTTGCTGTAGATGGGCTGCAGAGGTGGCCAGGGCTTGAGATGATGGGAGGACCCAGCCTGTCTCCTCTGGGGGATTGTACCCTCTGTCATTCCCCACTCTCTCCCTGTCTCCTTGCTTCCCCCCTGCATACAAACACACCCATGGCCCCCTAACCTCAAAGGAGCTTCTCTTGGGTCATCCCTCCTGCCCAGCCACCATCCTATATCTCTCCTTTTTGTGGCCAAGCTCCTAGAGAAGCCATTGACAGTAGGCAGCTCCATTGCCTTTCCTCTCCTTTTCTTCCTAATTCTTGTCAGTCTCATTTCTGACCTCATCATTCAGCTGTAATTGCTTCCTCCAAAGTAACCAATGGTCTTTATTTTTTTTTTTTCAGACTGGGTCTCCCTATCTTGCTCAGGCTGGAATTACAGTTGCCACTCACAAGCCTGATTCCACTACTGATTGGTCCAGATGTTTGGACCTGCTGTGTTTCTGATCTGGGCTGCATTGCCCTTCCTTGGTTGGCCTGGTGGTCCCTGCCCAGCTCCCATACTGACACTAGGTTGGGTGTGGACACCTGGGTGCTTTAGCTGATTATGGCTCAGAACCCTGAGTTCTGTGATCTACCTGCTTTTACTGTCTTCACTTCTCTGGTTGCAGGTTGTACAGGCACATGGCTCCATGCCTGGATCCAGGAATCTCCCAGTCAACATATCTAATGGTTTTTCCCTGTCCTCATCCTTCTTGACCTCTCTGAAGCCTTTGACATTGCTGATCTTTCTCTCTCTCTTCCTCAATATACTGGCATTGTTCAATTGTGTCTGACTCTGTGACCCCATTTGGGATTTTCTGGGTCAAGATTCTGGAATGCTTTACTATTTTCTTCTCCAGCTCATTTAACAAATGAGGAAACCGAGGCAAACAGGGTGAAGTGACTTGCCCAGGTCACACAGCTAGTGAGTGTCTGAGGCCAGATTTGAACTCATGAAGATAAGTCTTCCTGACTCCCGGCCCAGGGCTCTGTGTACTGCAACCCCACCTAGCTGCCTTGATAGTGGCTGAGGTGGAATTTGAACTCCAGTCTTTGTGACTCCAGGCCCAGGCTCTACGCATGTTGGTGTCCCCAGCTCCCTTGATATACTGTATTCTGGGGTTTCGTGAAGCTGCTTTTCTCGCTCTCCTGTCTGTCTGATCACTCCTTCCCAGTCCCTTTTGCCAGGTCATTCTCCTATTCCCACCCTTTAAAGGTGTCGCCCAATGATCATTTCTATGATGATACACACTCAGATCACCTCATCTGGCCTCTCTCCTGATCCTCAGTTGCACATCTCCAGGTCCTCATTGGCAGCTTGAATGGTCTAGCAGACACCTGAATTCATTGCTGCCCTCCTGAGCCCCAGCATCTCCAAACGTCCTCCCACAAGCCCAGGCTCACAGCCTCCACATCCTCCTGGGCTCCTCCCTCCCTCACCCCCCAGATACCATCTGCTGCCCAGGCTTCTCCCATTGTAACATGCCGTCTCCTCTCCTCCAACATGGGCCATGGCCATCATCCTCAGCTCTTCACCCTGGTCTATGAAGTAGCCTGGGATGATGAATCGGTGCTTCCCACAGCCTGAACCAGCCCATCCTCTGCTCTGGTGTCATGCCAAGCTCTCCCCATTCAATAAATTGTGGCTCCCCATCCCTTCCAGAATCCAAGCGAAATGCCTCAGTTTACTTTGAAAGCTTTTGTTATCTTCACCCCCACCAGGAGTCCTAATCTTTGTGTGCTCACTTTCTGCCACATCCTCTGATTCAGGGACTGACCTTGCAGTTCTCAAACAAATCCTGACTGGCATTTTTGCCTGGACTGCTCTCTCTCCTTACCACCTGCTACCTCCCTCCCCCAGCCTTCTATAGGAAGTCTCTCCCGACCCCCCTTAATGCCTGTCCCTGCACCACTATCTCCAGTTGGCTTGCTTGCGCTTGCGCATGCGGTAGTTGATGACGTTGCCCCATTGGGCTGTGAGCGCCTTGAGGGCAGGACCTTTTACCTTTTTTGTGTCCCCAGCTCTAAGCACAGAGCCAGCACTTCATGTTGAGTGGCCTGCCTGTTCCCTGTGGGGCATGTAGAATAGTAGAGACCACTAGACCCCTCTGCTTCATCAGTTTGTCTTGCCATAGCCTGACATCAGAGGCTTATTTCCAGGGAAATCATCAGCTTCTGTCAAATTGCTGGGCAGCCCAACCCCCACGGGCATTCGGAGGAGTCAGTGAATAACTGGCAACACTGGAGGTACACCAGCTGGTGAGTCAGAAGAGGATTTATTACTGGCTTTGCCACTTGCTACCACCCTTTAAGGAGGCTAGGATAGCAGAACTGAGAGGCCCCCTTAGACTCAGCCTTCTGTGAGTCCAATATCATCTACCTCCAAGGGCAGCACACTGAATTGCAGAACTGGGGCGCTGAAGGGCCCTGGGCGCAACCTCAGGCCAAGGCAGGAGTCCCCTACCTACACTACCCTCAAACTTCTTTTGACCCTCCTTGGGAAAGCCCCCGGAATCTCTGCCAGGCCTCTCTCCACTCCTGGTTTTAGCCTGGTTTCTGCTTCTGTTACAGGACCTACTTTCCCACTTTGCTTTACGTGTCTGTTTGTTTACATGGCATGAGGGTTCTATCTTCTACTTGGACAGGAACTTACCAGTCAAGGCAACCCCATGCTCTGGGGCCCCAAATCAGGAAGGTTTCCAATAGTGCCAGGGAAGAGCAGGAATGATGACTGTGAGGATGCAATGGGATGTCTCCCCCAAATAAATGGACTTGCTTAGACTTTCTTAACTGAAACATGTGATCCAGAATGAGAGATACCTGTTCAATCTGCCCTTATCAGGCCTCATCCAGAGGTATGTGGGCCACATTCTGGAGTCGTGTGTACCACATGCTGGAGATGTGTGTGCCACATTCTGGAGATGCGTGTGCCACATTCTG
>NW_027185759.1:126636-127580 GCF_028583685.1 Petaurus breviceps papuanus | reverse complement strand
CGTGTGTGTGTCATCTGGAGATGTGTGTGCAACAATCTGGAGACACATGTACCACATGCTGGAGACATGTGTGCCACAAGCTGGAGATGTGTGTACCTCATCCATAGACACACGTGCCACATTCTGGAGATGTGAGTGTGCCACATTCTGGAGATGTGTGTGCCTCATCTGCAGATGTGTGTGTGTCATCTGGAGATGTGTGTGCCTCATTCTGGAGATGTGTGTGCCACATTTTGGAGATATGTGTGCAGCAATCTGGAGACACGTGTACCACATGCTGGAGTGCCACATTCGGAGATGTGTGTGCCACATTCGGAGATGTGTGTGCCACATTCTGGAGACGTGTGTGCCTCATTCTGGAGATGTGTGTGCCTCATTCGGAGATGTGTATGCCACATTCTGGAGATGTGTGTGCCACATTCTGGAGATGTGTGTGCCTCATTCTGGAGATGTGTGTGCCTCATTCGGAGACATGTGGGCCACATTCTGGAGACACGTGTGCCACATTCTGGAGATGTGTGTGCCACATTCTGGAGATGTGTGTGCTACATTCTGGAGATGTGTGTGCCACATTCTGGAGATGTGTGTGCCACATTCTGGAGATGTGTGTGCCACATTTTGGAGACGTGTGTGCCTCATTCTGGAGACGTGTGTGCCTCATTCGGAGATGTTTGTGCCACATTCTGGAGATGTGTGTGCCACATTCTAGAGATGTGTGTGCCTTATCTGGAGATGCATGTACCACATGCTATAGACATGTGTGCCACATGCTAGAGACACGTGTGCCTCATCGGTAGACACATGTGCCACATTCTGGAGGTGCGTGTGCCACATTCTCGAAATGCACGTGCCACATTCTGGAGATGTGTGTGCCACATTCTGGAGATGTGTGTGCCACATTCTGGAGACGTGTGTGCCTCATTCTGGAGACGTGTGTGCCTCAT
>NW_027185759.1:121323-126626 GCF_028583685.1 Petaurus breviceps papuanus | reverse complement strand
CATTCTGGAGACGTGTGTGCCTCATTCTGGAGACGTGTGTGCCTCATTCTGGAGACGTATGTGCCTCATTCGGAGATGTGTGTGCTACATTCTGGAGATGTGTGTGCCTTATCTGGAGACGCATGTACCACATGCTATAGACATGTGTGCCACATGCTAGAGACACATGTGCCTCATTGGTAGACGCATGTGCCACATTCTGGAGATGCATGTGCCATATTCTGGTGGTGTGTGTGTGCCACATGTTGGAGATGTGTGTGCCACATTCTGGAGATTTGTGTGTATGCCACATGCTGGAGATGTGTGTGCCACATGCTGGAGATGTGTGTGCCACATTCTGGTGATGTGTGTGCCTCATTCTGGAGATGTGTGTGTGTGTGTGTGTGTGTGTGTGTCACGTGCTGGAGATGCATATGCCTCATCTGGAGGTGTGTGGGCCACATTCTGGAGATGTGTGTGTGCCACATTCTGGAGATGTGTGTGCCTCATTCTGGAGATGTGTGTGTGTGCACCACATTCTGGAGATGTGTGTACCACATGCTGGAGATGTGTGTGGCACATTCTGGAGATGCGTGTGCCACATTCTAGAGATGCGTGTGCCACATTCTGGAGAAACGTGTGCCACATTCTGGAGATGCATGTGCCTCATCTGGAGACGTGTGTGCCACATGCTGGAGACACGTGTGCCTCATCCGTAGACATGTGTGCCACATTCTGGAGGCACACGTGCCACATTCTGGAGACACATGTGCCACATTCTGGAGATGTGTGTGCACGTCACATTCTGGAGATGTGTGTACCGCATGCTGGAGATGCGTGTGCCACATTCTGGAGATGTGTGTATCACATTCTGGAGATGTGTGTGCCACATTCTGGAGATGTGTGTGCGCCACATTCTAGAGATGTGTGTGTGTGGCACATTCTGGAGATGTGTGTGGCACATTCTGGAGATGTGTATGCCATATTTTGGAAGGAACATTCAAAAGCTAGGGCATGTCTTGGACAGAAAAAAGGGATGCTTCCTGAGGATCCATAGGAATGATGGAGCATTTGGAGGCCAGAGAAGATGGGAGGATGATTGCTGGCTTCAAGAGGCTCCCAGGCTGTCATGTGAAAGAGGGAAAAGACATTCAGAGCCCTGTCCTGCTTGGCCTTGGAAGGCAGAACTGGCAGCCACTGGGGCAAAGTTTCCATGGGGCAGATTCCAGTTCCACATCAGTCAGAAAAACAAGTGTTGCCTTGTAAGGTAGTGAGTTCCCAGTCACTTCAGGCACCTCCCCTCCACCCTCTCCTGAATAACCTAATTCAGCACTGTCACCCATCATCCTCCAACCAAATGGCTAACTCTAACTGGCGGGGACCAGAACGAAGCCCCACACCGAGCTGGAAACTCTCAGGTCTTTGTTTCCCCAGAGAACTTGTCTTCTAGCATCGAGGCCTGTGCTCCTAGCCTTTATTTGTTGAATCAAGCATGGGACTGGACGTCAATTTGCATTTTATTTCATCTTGTTTGCATTTTCCCATTGTCAGAGCCTGGGAAGAACTTTTGGGGAAGAGAGGGGCATAATACAAGGCAGGAACTGTGTGATACAGTATAATCTGGAGGAGGAAAGCAAGAGTAATATGGCACCTACAGGGGAAAGAAGCTGGGTGATACAGTGTAATAGAAATAGGCATAGGGGAGTCTGGGAGAAAGGCACTGGGTGACACAATGTCGCAGCTGGGCTATGCACTCCTGTACAGGGGAAAAGAAACGGTACTGGGTGATACAATGGAATCTGAAACAAGAAGGGAGCTGTGTAACAGAGAGAAGTGAAACAGTATAATACCCAATAAGACCTGGGCCATACAATGTAACAGAGCTAGGAGACCTGCTGCAGCACATGAGCTGGGTGATAAGAGGTCATCTGGGGGTGAGCAGAGCCTAGGAGATACAGTGTAACAGGCTAGGTACAGGGTAAGATACAAGGGTAAGAGCTGGGATGGGGTAGCTGGGCAGTTCAATGTCTAGAGCACTTGACTCAGAGAAAGGACAGACCTGGTCTCAAAGCCAGCCTCAGATACTTACTAGCTGTATGACCCTGGGCAAATGACTTAACCCAGGGGTGGGGGACTTGCAGCCTCCAGGCCACACGTGGCCCTCTAGGTCCTCAAGTACTGCCCTTTGACCAAATTCAAACTTCACAGAATGTTTGGACTTAGAGGGCCACATGTGACCTGGAGGCTGCAGGTTTCCCACCCCTGACTTAACCTCTGTTTGCTTCAGTTTACTCCTCTGTAAAATGGGGATAATGATAGCCCCTACCTCCCAGGTTAATATTTGCAGACAACTAAAGAAATGTTAACACAGAGGAAAACTGGGTGAGGGCAGAACACCAGGCAGTTCAGGGCAATGCGACCAGGAGCTTGCCCCAGAGCCAGCCCTTACCAAATGATTGTCGCCTTGTGTCAGCCTTTGCTCCCCACTTTCCAAGCTTCCCTCCTGTACCAGCTCATTCCCAGCTTCCTACCAGCACAAGCCTGCCTTTAGGAGCTCTCACTAGGCCCCACTTTCCCCCCATACATCCCATTTCTTTTCCCTTTTTTTCTCCCGTTTCTAGGAAATTTATCTTATTTTGACCTCTCCTTTCTCTCCTCTCATTCACTGAAGTCTTTTCAGTGTAGTTCAGGGGTGAGGAACCTGCAGCCTTGGGGGTCACCTGTGACCCTCTAAGGCCTCAAGTACAGCCCTTTGTCTCAATCCAAATTTCACAGAAGGAATCCCCTTCAGAAAGTCTTTGTTTTGTTCAACCGTAAGAAGCTACACAGTATCTTCTGATTAAGCTGAGCGCTCCCTCTCCTGGGTTGCCAGTGATCTTTAATGACCAAATCCCAGCCCTTGTCCTCAATCTTTCTCCTGGTCGACTCCACAGCCCCTTCCAGTGTTGACAAGCCCTCCTCCCGAACAGTCTTTCATCCCGAGCTCTCGAGGCCCTGTTCTCTCTGGGTTCTCCTTCTGCCTCTCTGCTGCTTCTCCACAGGGTCGGGCAGCCTCTTAATTTCATGCCCCAACGAGGGGTGTCCCCTGAAGTTCTGTCCTAACGCCTTCCTTCTTCTCTCACGTGGAGATCTCATCAATGGCCATGGGCTGAAACACCACGTCTCTGGTTCTCCGGTCCAGGCTCTGGCCCCCAACCGAAAGAAGGGCAGGGAGGAATTCTGAGGTCTGGTGATGCCACTTTCCAAATCCCCACCGACTCGGATTTCCAGTGGCACTCCGTGTGTGTGTGTGTGTGTGTGTGTGTGTGTCTGTGAGACATATGACTGTCTGCAGTGAGGGGTGTGTATCTGTACAAAATGTCTCCGAGGTAAAAAGCCATGTCGGAGTTGGGCGGTGGGGAGCCTGACAGTCCGCAGCAACTTCTTCGGGGATGCGACTTCAGGCCCCAGCCCACCATGGCTCTCTGTCCCTCCTCCCTGTCCCGCCCCCTGCACCTGCCCGCCTCTGTAGCCGGGGTTGGGGGTTGGGGTCTGAGCCGGGGGAGCTAGGCATCGGTGGGAAGAGGGACCGGACCCCCCCCCCCCCCACTTCCTTCTCAGTAGGTAGCTCCAAGGAGTGGAGTTGAGTTTTACTGCCTCCCCTCCCTCCCGCAGCTAGTCGGGGGTGGGGTAGCCAAAGGGGACCGGGAGGGCCCCTTCCCCCTTTTCCTCCAGTCCCCTCCCCTAGCCGGCCCTATTTCTCCCTCCCTCCTTCCCTCCGGGGGAGCGATAAGGTCTGTTGACTTTGGCTGTGCTGGCCCCAGTGGGCTGGGTAAGAGAGCCCACCCAATCTCCTCACCCTGGCTCGCTCTCCTCCCTGCTTTCCTGCCCAACAGGAGGGGGCCCCAGCGAGTGCCCACACCCCTGGCCGGGTCAGCTCCCCTCCTCCCTCTTTCCCCCGGGGCGGCTCCTCCCCTCCCCCGCCCCCCTCCCTTCCCAGCCCCTCTCCTGAAATTGAGGCCGCACAGCCAGGGCGCCAGACTGCGCCTTACGTGAAGCCGTGCGCGGAGCTCAGCGCGGAGCGCCCAGGCCATGGACAGAGCATCAGGGGAGAAGCCTGTTGGGGCAAGAGCCGCTGAGGCGGAGCTCGGGTTCGAGTCTGCTGAGGCGCCGGAGGGCTTGCGCGAGGCGGTGCGCGCTTTGCGCGCGGACGTGGCGCGCTTCCAACGCGGCGTGGAGCAGCGAGTGGCTGAGGCGCTGGGGCTGGCTGGGCCCTTGGCGCGCACCGTGGCCGGCCTGCAGAGCGAACATGAGCGGCTGCGGGCCCACCTGGGGCAGCTGGCGCGCCACGTGGAGGCGCTGGGGCGCGCCACCGGCCTGCCCCTGGACGGCGGGCCTGAGCTCGGGGGCGGCCCGGCGGCCCCCGGGTCCCGTGGGCCCCCGCGCTTCGCTGGCCACGCCGTGTTCTCGCTGTCAGGCCGCGGCCAGGTGAGTGAGCGCCTCGTGGACGGCCCGTACGGGCCGGGAGCGAGCGGGTGAGGGCGCAGTGCCAACGGGGCGCAGGCTGCAGGTGGGGAAATCTGCAACGTCGGATCACTCCTCCCTTTGGGCCGGCTCTGCGGGCTTAGTTTGGGGGCGTCTTCTTGACCTCCAGCCTCAAATGTACCCTTCTATAACCTCTGGGGCCAGATGCAGCTCCTCCCGAAGTGGCCTGCCTCGGTTTCCCCAGCTTATTCCGTGGCAGGGGTGGGGGGTAGGGGAAGGCCGACTTCCGGGCTCTATATCAGAGCCCTTGGGATGTGGTTTGGGTTCCGGGGGTCTCACGTCTGGCGAAAAGCCTCGGGATGGGCCAGGAGCTGGGCGAGGCTTTGGGATCTTCCACCTACAGCCACCGTGTTGGGGTCCGGGGTCAGGATCTTTGGCTTCTCAGCAGGCATCTCACGACCTAGCTACGTGCTTGCTGAGAGCTGGATGACAGGGATGAGCAATGGGACAGCTGTTGGGACAGGCCATGTGTGCCTGGTGACTGGCCTCGATATTTGAGAACGGGATGAGGAAGGTACTTAGTAAATAAACCAGGCTGCACATTATGGAAAAGTGAGCCTGGCATGCCCGGAGAGGAGTGGGAGAGGGTGTGTGCTCGCCTGTGTATGTGTGTGAGTGTGTAGATGGTATATGTGCGTGGTGTGTATGTGTGGTGTGTGATATATGTGTGGTGTGTGGGTGTATGTGGTGTGTGGGTGTGTATGTGGTGTGTGGTGTGTGTATGTGGTGTGTGGTATATGTGTGGTGTGTGGCATATGTGTGGTGTGTGTGTATGGTGTGTGGTGTGTGTGTATGTGGTG
>NW_027185759.1:116906-121313 GCF_028583685.1 Petaurus breviceps papuanus | reverse complement strand
TATGTGTGGTGTGTGTGTATGGTGTGTGGTGTGTGTGTATGTGGTGTGGTGTGTGCGTGTGCTTGCATGGGCAGTGGGGTAAGGGCTTGGAGGAGAGCCCCAGCTGGGACTGGCCAGCTCTGGGTCCACCTGTTTCTCAGCTTCAAGGGTTTGAATCTCTTGGGGAGGCTCCTCCTCCTGAGGGGAAGAGGGCCTTTGGGACCCTGGGCTATCCTAATGTTAAAGCCTTTTGGGGCCTCCAAATGGAAGGGATGGCCTTGGAGAAGGCCCACAGCCTTCTAGGGCTTTAAAGAGTGACTACTCATTGAGGCATGATGAAGAGAGTGGGGTCTGGCCCTCACTGATTAACCATGAGTCTCCAGGCTTGGAGACCAAGGCAGGGTTGCTCCCCTGTGTGTAGGTGGGTCCAGGTGAGTGCTTCCAGTTTGAGGAGGCAGCCAGCCCAGTGTTCAGACTCCCTGGGTGGCTTAGCAGACCCCCAGCCAAAGTATGGAGATCCCAGGCAGCCCAGGTCCTGATAAGTCCCTTCAGACCTCAGAGGCCACCCAGTAGGGGAATCCTGGGGAAGAAGACACAAGTGAGGCTGAAGTGGCCTTTCTCCCTCTCAGCAAAGCTGCCTAAGCTTTTGGATGACTTGTCCAGAAGCTATAGACTGTCTCTGTCTAGTTCCCCGACCCTGTCTGTCTTCTGGCCTCTTGATCACTCAGTCCTTCTCTCCAAGGTGGCCCGTGCCAGTCTCCCTGTCCCTGCCCTTCCTCCTTCCCTTTTCTTGGGCACCATGCTTCTCACTCCCACCAGGGCAAAGGCCACTTGTTAGGGTCTTAGGCTTCTAACCCATGCATAGAATTGAGGAGGGATTTGAGTCCTTGAGAGTGCTAGGCTTCATGGCCTGGGGAAGAGGAAGTAGGACCTTGGAGCAGAACTGGGGTCACCCTGGTTAAGTCACACCCCCTCCTCTGGGCTCCTTCACCATCCTAAGGTATCAGTGTTGCTTGAATTCTCCCATGGGTGGGGAGTGCACCCTGGGCACCTGAATTCACAGGAGCCAGGGGCTGCTTGGGACTGACCTTTCTTCCCACCACCCTCCCTGCCCAGTCTGGCTTGGCACCACCATCAGGGTGGATTCTAGAAGCAGACTGGAGCTTCCCATGGCCATCACATCTTATCTCCTACTCTGGTCATGTATTCCCTGCTGGCACCTGCCACCCCCCCACACATACTCCATGAACAAAAATGGGCACCATACAGAGCCTGCCTTCCAGGGGCTTCTGGTCCAGTGGAGAGTGAAGGCATGCCCCAGAGGTAGAGTTGGGGTTGACTGGCCCCTGAGTGGGCAAGAGAAGGCTCTCACTAGGCCTCTCAGGCCTAGACGTATGGTGAGCCAGGCATGGAGATGGCCATGGGGTGGGCTGGGCCTGGTGTGGAAGGGCCTTCCAGCCCTGACCACTCCCTAGGCCTCTCCTCCACCTGGGGAATCTGTGTCTCCTTTGCATCCTGGTTGCTCTCCTTCTTGGAACTGGGCATGAGCCTGAGAGTCATCTGCCAGAGTGGTTGGCTTTGCCCTGGAGGGTGGGGGAGGTACAGTATCTTCATAAAATCGAATTTGGCCTTTCCTTTTCTATGGGGGCCATTCACTTTAATTTACTTCTGTCTAGTGAGACCCTGGAGGGCTGGAGGCCATAAAGGAAGCAACCCCTGCCCTCAGGGAGCTTGTGGGGGGGGGGGGTCCATCTATTAATACTAATTCTAGAAGGGTTGTCTGACTGGGTGGGGAGCCCTGTGAGAAGATCCAGATCCCCAGAGGTGAGAGGGGAGAAGGGAGCTCCCCCAGGTGTGGGCTGTGATCTTTGATGGAATGACTACCACCAGTGCCGAGGAGGGAAAGGCTGGAAATGGAGGGGGATTTCCTGGTGTTAGCAGGGAAGTGCCTTGCTTGGGGAGTTGAGGGCCTGGAGATTGTGTGAGCCCACATCTGCCAAGCATCCAACTCACTCTTTACTCCTAGAAGCTTTCTCCCTTTGGTGTTATTGATGGATCCCCTCCCCCCCATTCTCCTGCCTCTCCTGGCCAGCTCTGACTCTGTTCTTGGCCCACAGTTCTCTTCCTAGTCTATCCTCCCACTCTTCCCTCTTCCTTGGCTTCAATCTATCTGTCCCTCTTCTGTCCTCTGCCCCCTCCATGCCAGCCTGATGGCCCATCTTCCTGGGTCACAGATGCCTCCGCCATCCCTCCCTGTTCAATCACTCACTGTCCCACACAAATGGATTCCCTTGAGAAAGCCTTCCCTGATTCATTCCCCCCTCCCCCCATTGGTAATGGTCGACCTTCTGCCTTTCAGACCTGACCTGAAAAGGGCTTCTCTTGTATGTGGGTTCTTTTCCCCTGCTCCCTGAGCTCCTCAAGGCAGGGACCTGTCTTACATAAGTAAACTAGGCTGCCTTGTTGAGTGTGTGAGCAAAGGGGTCAGGTGAGAGTTGGAGGGAAAATGTTGTAAAGAGACAATGCACAGGGCTTGGCAGCAGGGGTGTGGGAGAGCCTGAGGACCTCCCCAGAGGAAGGGGAGATGGTGGGGCCATCCAGCAAAGTGGCCCAGGGATTTCCATGACCATTGGGCAATGCATGTAGTCAAGGACACTAGTGTGGTAAAATGAGGAGGGGGAAGGCCAGATCTCCCCTTAGAAAGGGAAGTGACCCAGATGTTGGAGAACCAAGACTGAGCCGTCCTAGAAACCAGAGGAGAGGGCCCAGGAAAGACTCGGACAAGGAGAGGAAGGCCGAGCCAGGGAAGGGCTTGAGTCCTGGGCATGGGAGCAGCAGCTGAAGGAACTGGGCCTACTTCTCCTGGAGGAGAGAAGGCAGAGAGGACATGATGGTGGGCCTTTGTGTCTGGATGGGAGCCTGCTTGTGGGGGAGGCAGGGAGGTCCCTAGAAAAGACCATTGGAGGTGGGGAGGTGGTGCATGGGCTCTTCTAAAGAGGTCATTGAATAAAGGTAAGCAGATGCTCAGGAGTTTGGCAGAAAAGTTGAGGAGGGGGATGATGGCTTGAGGAAATGGTAGAATCCAGTGAAGAGACTCTTCTTCAAGGACGTGGGAGACCCAGCCTGACTAGCCAGAATCCCTCCATCATTTTTCACAGTTCGGACCCTGGGGGAGTGGGCCTAAGAGGGGGCCAGCTGGCCAGCTTCATGCTGCGCCTCTGATTCACTGCTCCAGGCCCAGCCTCATAGGTACTTGTGGGCTCAATGAGGTGGAGGGTCCCTTCCCTGAGAAGTGACTGATGTCCTGGTGGGGAATCTGCCCAGACACTTGTGGAGTTAAGAACAAGCAGCTATGTGGCCAAGGGCAGGACCCCCCCCCCCCCCCATACTCACTCCCATGACTTGCCACGGGTCCTGGACTGCACTTGGGGAGACTCCCTGGCTCTTTAGTCAGAACCTGGGTTCAAATTCTGCCTGTGTCATTTATTGCCTGGGTGACCTCAGATAAGTTGTCTTCCCTGAACCTCAGTTTTCTCATCTGTAAAATGAGGTGCTTGGCCTTTCAGGCCTCTTGCCATTGCTAGCTTCACTGCTCTGTTAGAACTTAGACTGGCAGAGAGCCAGGGGAGCCTGAGAAAAGCTGGGTATTTCTGTCCATCCAAGCTCAGTCCTGTTTGAGGCTCCACTGATTTCAGGGGGGAGCTTCCCCTGACTGGATGGGCTGAGGAGGCTGGTCTGGTCTCCAGAGAAGTTACCTGGGACCACCTTCAAACACCATTAGCTGAGAGAGGAACAGAGCAGTGCCCTCTGGGCCCCAGGCCCCTCCAGAATGCCTTTGTGTGAGACAAGCCAGGCTCAGCCTTATCTCTCCTTCGAAGCCAGCCAGCCACTTTATTTTTAAAACCAAGTGAGCCCTTTTGGGGAGAGGTTTAAATCAAGTCCTTCAAGCCATGGCCTGAGGAGGAAAGGGGCCCAGGCTGAGGCTAAGCTCTTCTGTGTCCTGGGGAAGGCTCCCTAGGCTGGGAGCACACGGGGTCACGGGAGTGTCTGTGCAGACGTGCTCCCAGCAGCGCTGCAGATCTGGGCCTTCCTGGCCTCAGCCCAACTTCTGTTCCCCCTAATTCTCATGTTAACAAATGCCAGCTATGGTAAGGACCCCATTCTGTATAGGAGAAGAGAAGGGGCTTGCCAGCTCCCCTGTACTGAACTGACTTTCCTTTGGGAGACAGAAGGAATTCCACAGGTCATATTCCAGGTGGCTCTGTTTGTCTGGGAGTCAGTACTTTGGGCCTACTCTCTCTTCTAGGCATCTTAAAAATGCATCTATGGCCGCCTTCCTTCCTTCCTTCCTTCCTTCCTTCCTTCCTTCCAGAAGGGCAGCCTGAACCCCTCTGGCCCATTGGGGGTGGGTGGCCTGAACCCCTCTGG
>NW_027185759.1:111450-116896 GCF_028583685.1 Petaurus breviceps papuanus | reverse complement strand
CTGAACCCCTCTGGCCCATTGGGGGTGGGTGGCCTGAACCCCTCTGGCCCATTGGGGGTGGGTGGCCTGAAGATCTTTGGGCCTCTGGAATTGGGGCTGGTCATTGATTGAGCCCTTCAGTTGGGTCAAGCTGTTGGTCCTTATGGTGGTTTTTTTGGATCTGTTGTTCTGGTCCTGCTCACTTCTCTTGGGATCAGCCCATAAGGGTCCGTCTGCTTTTCTCTGAAACTGGTCCTTTTATCATGTGTGACTCACAGTCCAATGACATTCCATTATATGCATCTACCAGAACTTGTTCCACCATTCCCCATTAATGGGCTCAAGTGAGCTTTGCTTGGTCTCCTGAATCCTGTCTCCTCAGCAACTGCCAGTCCTCTCTAGGAGGGGGGTTGGGTCTCTGGATGGCTCAGTCTAGCCCCCAAATTGGCTGGCCTAATGACAGCCATTTTGTCTCGGTGGCTTCCTGTGGCCCCACATGGATCAATATGGCTGAGTTGGGGGCATGGAGCCCCCCTCAGAGCAGCCTTGGGCTCTGTGTTTGCCTGCAGGTCACATGGCTAGTTTTTGTGTTAAGTGTCTGAGGCCTGATTTGAACTCAGGTCCTCCTGATTCCAGGGCCGGTGCTCTATTCACTGTGCCACCTAGCCACTCCTTGAGCATTCATTTTTATAAGATTTTGAGTTCCAAATTTTTCTCCCTCCATTCCCTCCTCTCCCCCCTCTCCAGGACAGCATGCAATGTGATATGTTATACATGTACAATCATATTAAACTTATTTCCACATTAGTCATGGTGTGAAAGAAGAATCAGAATGAAAGGGAAAAACTATGAGGAGGAAAAATCAAGAAAAAAAGTGAAAACAGTCTGCTTCGCTCTGCATTCGGACTCCCCAGGCCTTTCTCACTGTCCATCATGAGTTTTTTGGAGTTGTCTCAAGTCCTTGTATTGCTGAGAAGAGCTGAGTCTGTCAGAATCGGTCCTTGTTACAATGTTGCTGTTACTGTAGATACTGTCCTCTTGGTTCTGCTCACTTCACTCAGCATCAGGTCATGTAAGTCTTTCCAGGTTTTTCTGGTCCCCTTTGCCTGGAGTCCTGGGCTCTCCCCCCTCCCATCTCCTTCCAGGGTCCTGTCCCTGAAATGGGGTGGGAGGTGCTTCCTCAGGCCCTTGGGGTCTCCTGAAGTCTGGACTCTTCGGAGGCTCCTGGTGCTTGGGGGTGTGTGCAGATACAGTGTCCTGGAGAGCTTTGGCTTTGATTGTGAGTGCTCCAATGTGATCAGACCGGTAGTGGCTGAGTGCTGTCCCCTTGGCTCATGTGGTCACATGGTTTTGACTTATTTTCCCACTTTCTGTGGAAAGGCTGGAGGCCTCCTCGGCAGTGGGGATCCCTTTGTGGGGAGGAGTTTCACTTGACTGGTCTCTGCCTTCCAGCCCCAAGAGTTTGTCTCCCTGCTGTTTGATACCCAATCCACATGAGGTGGCTCAGTGGTTGGGGTTAGCTACCCTGCTCTAGCCCCAGCCCAGAGACTGACAAACCTGGGAACTGGACTGTCCCTGACCAACTGGAGGAAGGAGGGAAGGGAATACTGAATGGGTGGCCTGGAAGGAGAAGCAGGAGGCAGGGCACCTGGCCTGGCTGGTGCCCTGTGGGCACTGGAGCTTCTTGGCCCAGGTGAGCTGTGCCTAGGTGGGAGGCAGGCTCCCAGAGAGCAGGGCCTGTGAGGCTCTTGGCAGGACAATGTTGTGATTCTCTTGGGGTTGGGATCTTGTCCCTCCTCTGGCACTGGGCACAGATAAGGGGGATTTGTTACTCAGAGGCCAGGCAAGAGTGAAGGCTTGGGCTGGCAGGTAGCGCCAGAACGGGGAAAGCTTCAGGGCCCTCCAAACTTGGAAAATGGTGAAAAGCAGAAAGCCACATGGAGAAGGCCTGGGAGATTTAGAAAGGCAGCAGCTAGGAAGTAGATGTGCCAGGGAGAGTGAAAAAGTCAGTATAGGCAGAGTCTCTGGAAGACAGAAACTGCCTGAGACAAGAGGTAGGCACAGCCCATTCTCTCTTCTGGAGAGGCTTCAGGAGAACTGCTTTCTGGTCCTGGCTCTGAGCTCACCTGGAGGATATGAGCAAGCCTTTGCCCCCTCCAAAGCAAGAGGGTTGAACTAGATGAGCCGCTGGCATTGATGCCAACATCATTATGTGCCCAGGTCTCCTCTGGGGGGCAGTGCCAGGGGTGGGGGATGCAGCCCCTCCTTCCTGCTCCCCAGGGATCCAGCCCTCCATTCTGTGTCCTTGGGGGCAGGTGCTGACTGGCGTGCTTGGTCTAAGAGAGTCAGGGGTTCACCAAGTTCTCCGTCTGTGGTGAGAGTTTAGTGTCTTTTCATTCATTCATTTATTCACATGCATCCATCTATCTTTTTTTATGCTGACAGCTCTCTGTGGCATGGGAAATCTCTGGCATGAGTTGGTCTGAAGTTAGCCATGACTGGCAGCCCACCTGCCTGGGAAGGGGCCTGTCCCTGCAGCCCCTGGGTACTCCTGCCCCCACCCCACCTGAGAAGGGGCCTGGCTGTTGTAATGTTAATGAGTTTTAAGATCTTCCCTGCCCATTGATAGACCTCAGGTGGATCCCATTAAGGGAAATTTGCTTGAAGGAAGGCTCTCATACCATTGGTTCATTTCTAATTAGGCACTGAGTCTAGAGGGTTGTGGTGCCCTCTGACCATGAAGAAGGGTATGTATACTCTGAAGTTGGCATTGCTTTGGGGATCCCTCATTGGGAGAGTGTTCTTATGATCTGACCAGATGACTCTGGGTAGCCATTGAGGAGGTGCCCGGCTTTGAAAAATCCAGGTGCTGGCACTTCTCTCTCTGGTAACTGTATGTATTGCCTTGGGCAGACAGTTGGATCTGTTTGTTGATCTGTGCTAATTTCACAGGCAGTCAGAGCCCTGTCGGTCTTTATTTCTCAGCTTGTATTTTCTCTGAAGTTCAGGGTGCTGACTCCCCCCCCCTCCCCGCCCCCAGAACTAGTGAATGTAATTAAAAAGATTGTTGACCCTTTAAACAGCTAGCTTTCCTAGTAGATCTACTGTGCTAAGAACCTGTGCTAGAAGTCATCCTGGGGATGCCACAGCCCTGAGAAGCCTGGGAAGGGGCTTGTCCCTGCAGCCT
Source organism: Petaurus breviceps papuanus (assembly GCF_028583685.1). NCBI lineage: Eukaryota > Metazoa > Chordata > Mammalia > Diprotodontia > Petauridae > Petaurus > Petaurus breviceps. The sequence goes on along the minus strand of NW_027185759.1, from coordinate 113,730 downwards.
TGGCCCCCCCCCCCACCCTTCCTATTGGGTTCCATCTCCCCAGGGTCAGGTGTCTGCACAAAGCTGATTTTACTCCCAGGACCCCTGGGTCAGTTCAAAAAGTAATTATTTCATCAAGTTTTAATTAAGCATCTTGTGTGTGTGTGTGTGTGTGTGTGTGTGTCAGTCACGTGCTGGGGACACAAAGCCCTGCCTTCAAGGAGCTGCCAGTCTTTGGGGGATGGGGGTGGGGAATCACCTCCCTGTAGGGCTGGTCCTGGAGCCAGGCTTTGAAGGGGGCAGGGAGGTCTTCATTGCAGACAGGGCACAGCTCAGGCAAATGTGTGGAGGTGGGGCCTTGCATTGCAGACCTGACTGATGGTGATGACCCAGAGCTTAGCGGGAGATGAGGGAGCTTGGGGTGAGCATGGGACACAAATGAACTAATGATAGCAGCCTTCCCTGCTTCTCCATCATGAAGAAATGATGTCACATGTCTTTTCATTCACTCGTTCCCACATTGGTGTCTTTCGTGGCCCTTCTTGTTTTTTTAAAAATAAATTTATTTATTTTTAGTTTACAACATTCAGTTCCACAGCTTTTGAGTCCCAAATTTTCTTCTCTCCCTCTCCGTCCATATATCCCTCCCCTCTGCCCCAGGAGGCCTCCATCCCTCCATCCATCCCTCCATCCCTCCCCTCTGACTCAGGAGACCTCCAAGCCTCTCCTGGTGGCCTCTCTCTTTTTCTTCAGTGATGCTCAGATGGAGCTGTTTGGGTTGTGCCTCTGGCCATGCTACATCCTTCAGCAAGAAGGCAGCTGGGGGTCACCTCGTGCCCCCCCATTTGACCCTGCCCAGCCCTTGGGTCTTCACTGTGCAGGACCTCTGGTCCTCAGAGCCTGGCCGAGTGAAGATGGATGGTACATTGAGGCGCACAGGAAAACCGCTGAGTTACAGGAGACACTCAGTTATGGCTGCTCCACGCCCTGCTGTCCCCCTTCTTCTTTGGGGGCTTTTCCAGGATACTTGACTCCCCTCACTTCCCTTGGATTTCCACCTCACTGGCTGGCCACCTGCTGTGTACACAAGATGCCCCACCTCTGAGCTTTTGCCTTGGCTCCCCTCACTCCTGCCTTTTAGAATCCCTGGTTTCCTGAAAGATGCAGCTCAATCTCTTACCTTCTCCATGAAGTCTTTCCTGGTCTCCCCAGATGGATGATACGGTGTACCTTTGACTCAGAAAGACTTGAATTCAGATCATTACTCAGATACTGACTGTGTGACCCTAGGCAAGTCACTTAGCCACTGTCAGCCTCAGTTTTCCTCTTTTGTAAACAGGGATATGAGCAGTACTTTTTAGGGTGGCTGAAAAGATTGAATGAGACATTATATGTATCACACTAACAAAAGTGTTAGCTACTATATACTCTATACATAGCAGCTCCCCCATCTGAAAGTAAGCTCCTTGAGGCCAGGGGGTTTCCCTTTTGTCTGTGTTGCCTAATACATGCTTGATGATGGGAGTCCTTCCAAATGGCTCCCCTGTCCTCTTCCCTCCTTCCAAAAGGTGCAGCTCTACTCACCCAGAGGGTCCACTCCCTTCCCCTCACTTGTGGCAGCTGCAGAGGGCCATCCTCCGAGTGCAGGAGAGGCCCGAATGCCCACTTCCTCCGTGTGCTGCCTGCCACCCATTCCACAGCTCAGGCCTCCTTAGTGGAGTAACAGCCAACCAAGTTACTGCTAATCTCTCCAAGGGGAGAGCTACTGTGATTATCGGGAGCCACTCCCAGGTCCAGTGGGAGCCCTTCTGGAGCTCCCCTTCGAGGCATCACTCCTCCTCTCCCCCCCCCCCCCTGCCCCGGGTGTCAGTCCCCTGGGAGGTGTTAGGGTCAACAGGGGACTTCCTGAGTTCCACTACTGAGCCATCCCCTTTCTGTCCTTCCCTAACGTGCCCCAGGGGGCCCACCTGATGCCTTTTGTGGGATTATACTGGTCATCCTGTCAAAGAAGGAAGTGTAGCCACTTGGTCTGGCATGCCTGCCTATTTCCAATCTTCTTTTCAAGATGTTCTTTAATCACAGTATTTGTAGAAAGGACATGAACAGAGACTTTGATTTCTCTCTCTTCCTCCCCCAACCCCCATCTATCTTTCTGCTCTGTCTCCCTCTCTGTCCTGCTTCACTCACCTCCTCATTTTCTCTTCCTTTCCTTCCCTCCCCCCTCCTTGCCCTCTCTCCCTCCTTTCTCTTTCTCAGTCACACACACACAACACACACACACTCACATTTTCACATACACAC
>NW_027185759.1:110764-111440 GCF_028583685.1 Petaurus breviceps papuanus | reverse complement strand
CACTCATACATTCACACACATTCATATACACACTCACACATACACATTCACACACATTCATACACACTCACACACATTCATACACACATTCACACATATACACACACTCACACATACACCTCACCTCCACAAGGTGAATTTCTTCTCGTAAGAAGAATGAAGTGTCATAGCTGAGAATCTCTCTGAAGCCTCAGTCTGTCAATGTGGCCAACCCAGAAATGGCAGTCCACGGCGGGACTAAGAGGGCCCGTGGTGTGGACTTCCCCAGCACCCTCTCAGACTCAGCCCAAATGGGGGGGGGGGGGCAGGAAGGGCTCCCTCCTGCCTGGCCCCGCCCTGCCCTCCCGCTGGGCTGAGTCTGAGAAACTCCCACAAATTGCTCATTAGCATTTAAATGAGCTCATCTAGAACCAGCTGCCCTGCCTCATTCACTTCAATAGAAAAAGCTCAGCCAATCATTGAGCATATATTAAATGCCTACTGTGTGCTGGGCATTGTGGAGGCTCAGAGGACTGGGACAGTTGCACTGTGCTGGGGTGGGAGGACACCTTGAGGGGCCAGAGTAGCCAGGGGGTCACCTCTCCCCACATTGCCCCCCCCCATTGTGGATCCTGCCTTTAGATGAGCTTCTCCTCCCTGGCCTTTGTTTGGGGGTTGGGGTGTTGATGAGGCTGGG
>NW_027185759.1:87892-105764 GCF_028583685.1 Petaurus breviceps papuanus | reverse complement strand
CACATGGTGGGACACAAACACAGGGTTTTGTGTTTTTCCAGAGCCTGGATCAGGAAGAATGGGTTGATTCAGAGGTGAAGAGCGTCTCCAGTGCCTCAGTCTTGGAGAATGGGCATCAGATGGCGGCCGGTGAGTGAGGGGCCGTCTGTCAGGGAGGCTCTCCCGGCCTTGGGTCTGGTGACTGCTGCCCAGATTCCTGGCTCCCTCCAGCTTCTCTTGGGTCCGGGAGTGGGCAGGAGACCATGCTGAAGGCGAGCTCCCTGGTCAGGGACTGCAGCAAGGATGAGGTCTGGGGGCTGTTTGTTATTGCTTGGTCTTAGGGGGTGGAGCCCCCTAGGACTGATGGGGGAAGCTGCTGAGGGGCCACGGTAGACTTGGGAATAGCTGGGACTGGCCCAGGTTGCAGGAGGAGGAAGAGAGGGCTCTTTGTGCAGCCGCTGCTGGAAAAGGGATTCTCCCCTCAAGAGTCTGGGATCCTGCCTGTCCTGGAGGACCTTAAGGGCCTCTCTCAAGCTCAGGTGCTGCTGGTGGGCTCGCAGTGTGTTCAGTCCTGTGCCTCCCCAGGGTTCTGCTTTACTGCTGACCCTGCCCTGGGGCAGGGGGGAACTGGCAGAGACCAGTCAGAAGCTACCAGCAGTGTCCCCAAATGAGCGGTGTGGGAGGGCATCCAGGGAAGGGAGAGGTCAACGTGGAAACCAGGAGGACTTCCCAGGGGAGGCGGCTCCCGCATGCTGAATCACTTTGGAGTGAAGGAGGCTAGGAGCCAGGGCTGCTGAGTCAGACTGGGGAATGTTGAGTGCTGAGGCCCTGCAGTGGGCAGAGGCTGGGAGGGCAGTGCCCATGTCCAGCAGAGGGCTTTGGTAGGTGTTGGCAAAGTCAGAGGAGGAGCCAGCTGGTCCAGGGAGCTGGGTGTGGGCCTTCTCCCTGGGTCTGGCTGCTCCTGGGGCTTTGTGAGGATGAGGTTCAGGTGGGGGAAGGGCCCCCAGCACTGACTTGGGCTAGGCAGGGGACTCGGCCTGCCTCACTCACCCCCGACCTACTCTGTTCTCTCCCCAGAGGTCCCTGAGCCCCTCGAGCACCATCCCCCAAGCATGTCTCTTTGCATGCCCCACCAGCCTGTTACTGCCATCACCCGGGGCCCAGAGAAGGTTTCAGGGGAAATCGTGTCCCCAAGCCTGGCCTGCTCTGAGACCTCCGTGGCCAGCCTAGGGCACAGCACGAGCCCGAGTGGCCAGTCAGGTAGGGAAGAATGGAGAGGCTCAAGTCTGGTCTGGGTGTGGGTCTGAGTGGGGATGGCCCTGGCACACAGCCCTGGGGCAGGGAGGGATCCAGAGGACTGCAGACTTGCCACTCCTCCCTACCTGTCCCTACCCCCAACCTCCCCCCTCCTTTAGGCCCTCAAACCCTCCTCCCCAGAGCAAGGTCTGCAAACGTCCTGTGCCTGAGGGTTCAAATCCAGCCTCAGACATTGAGCAGCTGTGTGACCCTGGGCAAGTCATTTAGCCCATCTCTAAAATGGTGGGAATATTAGCACCACCCTCCCAGGGTTGTGAGCATCAGATGAGCGAGGTTGGTGAAAGCTCTTTGTAGAACTTAACCTCGCTAATGGGCCTTAGAGAGAGTCTACTTCAGTCCTCTCGTTTTACAAATGGGGATACTGAGGCTGGACAGAAGGGGCTTGTCTGACACTGAATCTTCAGATTCTGCCTCCAGGGGGTGCCAGCTGTGTGACTAACGGCTGGTTACTAGCCTGTGCCTCAGTTTCCCCTTCTGTCCAATAGGGAGAATTACCTTCTGGTTATCTGTGCTCTCTTCTTAGCCCTTGCTAGGCCACAGGTTCCCTTAGGGGCAGGTCAGTGCCTTCCCTGAGCTTGGGCTATCTCGCTGGCTGAGCCCTGGGACACAGAGAGTATCCTCTGAGGCCTGGCTGGCTCTCTCTCCAGCTTTGGGGACCTGTGTGCCTCCCCCAGGCCGAGGCTGGAAGGGGCAGGTCTTGTTCAGGAGTGAACAGTGGTGAGAACATCTGCTGGGGAGGGGTGGGAAGCTGCTGGACAGGAGGCCCAAGGGGCAGCCACACTGGGTCTATGTCTTGTCTTGTCTCCTGCCGATCAGAGAAGAGCCTCAGGGTCACCAGGTCCTCCTCTGTCACCAGCATTGGGATGACCACTGTTTTTGTCAACAATGAAAGGTGAGATGACCGCTCATCGGCACCCAGGGCCTCCCATGACACCCCCCTACCTCCCATGACCCTTCTTCCACCATCCCATGACCCCCCCCCACCCCCCATGACTCCCCCCGCCATCTCCCATGACCCCCCATCCCCCACCTCCCATGACCCCCCTGCCACCTGGCCACTGTGGCCTCTGACCTTGCAGGACAGCTTGAGGCCCAGCATCCTTTGACCTTTGGTTTCACATTTGTGGTCGAGGTCTTGACTTCAGGGACTTGCAGAGCCTGCCTGATGCAGGGGAGCTCCTGCTCCTGGGGCTGGCCTGAGGTAGCCTGGCCAGGGCCCCAGGGGCCATTCCTGCCAGCCAGGGAGGACTGATGTCTGCCTGATGCTGGATTTCACTGGGTACTGCATAAAAGGGGAGACTCTGAGTCGGTCTGATGCCCTGAGAGTGAGAAGGCCTTATTGGGGCCTAGTTCTGCCCTGACTCTTAGAGCCTGGGCCCATCCTCAGAGTCTTAGCCCCAGGTGGGGACATGGGTGGCTTCTCCCAGGCCTCTGGGCCTGGCTGGACTGGCAGGGCCATTCCTGGCCAACAAGTTAGTGGCTTGGGCCAAGGGCCCCTTTCTGGGGCCAAAGTACCCTAGGAGCTCATGGGAAGGGAAGGAGCCCTCTGGTCCATCTGCTATGTCAGAACAGCCCTCTCTCTAGTGTCCAGCAGGCGGCCCCTCCAAAATCACCATCCCCACCACCACCAGCGGTCGGCCATCGGCAGGGGGAGCGTCGCAGGGAGCTGGTGAGATCCCAGACACTGCCACGGACCTCTGGGGCTCAGGCCCGCAAAGCGCTCTTCGAGAAATGGGAACAAGATGCTGGCAAGTATGAGATGCCCACCTCCTGGGGCTGATGGGGTTCAGGGAGGGCTTTCTCTATTGACACCCAGCTATGACTTCATCAGTGTTGATTGTGACTGACAAGGGAGTGGGGAGGCCAGAGGGGCCCCCTCACCCCCCTTCCCTTTGCAGGAGGGGAGCTCCCTGGGGTTGTGGGACAGACCCCTGAGCCCAGAGGTAGGGGCAGGGCCCTGGATTCGATGGCATCAGGAAGGGGGGAGGGATGGACACCCAAGGCCGAGACTGGCCCTGGCATCCAGCGTGGGCCTGTCTCCCAGGGGCCGAGGCGAGTCACGGGCCAAGCTCAAACGCTCACAGAGCTTCGGTGTGGCCAGTGCCAGCAGCATCAAGCAGATCCTTTTGGAATGGTGCCGCTCAAAGACCATCGGTTACCAGGTGAGAGCCTGGCTGTGAGTGGCGGAGCTTTTCCCACAGGTGGGCAGGAAGGCCAGCCACTGAGGCTGGAGAAAGCCGTCACCTGCCCTGCACTGGGTGGAGGGGGCAGGAGATGCCGAGGTGCTGGGGGCCGAGAAGATTCCTGGCAGGAATTAGGCTTGGGGCCCTGAGTATCACATGATCACAGCATCCCATTGGGTACCCACAGTACTCGGTGAAGCAGGTTTGAAGTCAGGTGAGGAAACCCCTTCTGCTAATGTACCTTCCCTTCTTAGCAGGCTGTCAGGGGGAGGTGGGCAAGGGAGGAGCTGGGGTTCTATGGCCATGGGGAGGCAAAGGCACGACTTGACCCCCATGTTCTGGACTCCTCCCTGGCCGCCATCCCATGCAGCTTCTCGCCATGGCATCAGCATTCCCATTTTACAGATGTGGAAACTGAGGTGTAGATTAAATGCCAGGCCCAGGGTTGAAATTTCTGGGGTGGGATTTGATCTCAGGACAGAGAGTCGACAGGAGGGAGGGAGAGACTGTTCTGTCCCTATTCTCTTTTGGGATGTGAAGTGCAGGCCCTCACTCTTCCCTCCTTCCCTCCCTGGGTGCCTACAGCATGTCGACCTTCAAAACTTCTCCTCCAGCTGGAGTGACGGCATGGCCTTCTGTGCCCTCATCCACTCGTTCTTCCCAGAAGCCTTTGACTATAACTCCTTGAACCCCAGTGAGCGGAAGAAGAACTTTGAGTTGGCCTTCACCATGGCTGAGTGAGTATCTGGGGGCAGTGGGCCAGGGGGGACTGTTTCTTATGGGCCTCAGGCCAGGCTACAGCTCCTTCTTGAGTGTCTGAGTGAGCAAAGTCATGACCACAGGCTACAGTGGGCTGAGGCCAGGATGAAGCCAGACTGAGACCAGGTTAGCCCACCTGGAGCCAGGGTGAAGTCAGGCTGAGGCCAGGAGACCCCAGCTGGGGCCAGGCTGAGGCCAGGAGAGCCCACCTGGAGCCAGGGTGAAGTCAGGCTGAGGCCAGGAGACCCCAGCTGGGGCCAGGCTGAGGCCAGGAGAGCCCACCTGGAGCCAGGGTGAAGTCAGGCTGAGGCCAGGAGACCTCACCTGGAGCCAGGCTGAGGCCAGGAGAGCTAGACCAGGGCCAGGATGAGACAAGGATGAGACCAGCAGAGCCAGGCCAAATGCCCAAATGGGATCCTGTGCTATTCCACAAGGAGCTGGGGAGGCTAGGCTGTTTAGGCCCTTTCTCTCCCAGTACATCTGGCAGCCCAGCACTGGGGAGAGTGGCCATCTTTGTGCCAGGCCTGGTCCACTTGCCCCTGTTAGAAGTGTAGCTGGCTACTACTTGGGTCTGGGGGAGAAGAACAGAGGGAGAGGGGAGAGTCAGAATTAAGCATGGGGCTACGGAGCATGGCAGTCCTGCCCTCCAGGAGTTTACATTCTAATGGAGGATGCCCCTGCCACACTCAGGAACAAGAGAGAAGGCACTCTGTGTGGGTAGCTATGGGGGAGCTGGACAGAAGGTGCCCTGGAGACCTGCCTGTGGGCACAAAGCCTAGGATCCTGGGGGGCAGGGCCAATGGGCTGATGACTGAGATGCCAGCCTCATGGTGGGGGTCATGTGTTCAAGGTGAGTGAGGTGAAGCTGCCTGTCTTAGAATGGTGCAGCCTTCTGGGGACCTCTTCACAGTCTGTCCTTTGGCTCGGCAGCCCAGTGGCAGAGGCTCAGCAGATGGGGGGGCCTCCTTTCTGAGGCATCTGATAATTCTCCAAAGCTGCAAATGCCATCAATGTCCAGTGAGCAGGAGAGAGCCCATGGTCCAAAGTCTGCAGGTCCTGTAGAGCCAGGGAGAGTGGGGGTCCACAACTGGGAAGAGGGGCCAGGCTGGCTCTAACTGCTGCTCCCTCAGTGCTGGGTGCCACTTGGGGTGCCTGGTTTGCAGAGAGATGGCTGGGGTGGCTCTTAGAAGAGGCTCACCCTGTGCTGTCCTTAGGTCTGAGCCTCAGCCTCTTCTCAGAGCTTGGACACTGGGTGAATCTTGTCAGGAGCCTTCGCTCAGGGTGCTGCCACTCATGGTCTGGGGTCAGGGATGTGCCCAGGCCAGGAGAATCTGGACAGTCATTCCAGAAGAATGGGGGGGAGCAGGGAGTCTGGGGCGAATCCCTGCACTGGCAGTTAGGAGAGTCTGCCACTAGTTCCCACTGACTCTCAGTGTTCTCTGGGCTGACTTGGTTTCCTTGATTCAGTCATCTCATCTGGGTCAGATCAGGGAGCAGGCAAAGTCAAGGGTAGGGCCTGGGTCCTCGGTGGGTTCTCAGGCTGCCCCCTCACCCCTGATGCCTTCTTACGAGCTGGTCACTCTCTATCCCTCGTCCTGGAGGGGACCAGCCAAGTGTGCATGGTTCAGAAACTTGGCTGAGGGGTGGGGACTGGGCCCTGAGGGCTGCTGGGACATTGTGTCCAGAGCTGCCTGGGCTCCAGCTGGCCCTCCTAGCTTGGATGGTTGCTCCAGGTCCTGGCCCGTTGTCACTGGCGTATGGTTTTGTAACATTTTCTCCAGTCTCCTCATCCCATCTCCATGACTCCCAGATCCCCAAAGAGGCCCCCAAGTCTGTACCCACCCATCAGTGGACATAACTATTACATATCCTAAGAAATGTGCATGTGAAAAAGGAAAACAGAAAACATTCTGTGCCCTGATGTAGTGAGCAGAGCAAGGGTCCTGGCCTGCCCAGCACTGAGCTCGCTGACCAGGTTGGCCCTGAGGCAGAGAAGGAGAAGGACACAGAGTGTCCTGGTCTCTATTCCAGGCTCCCCAGACTCCAGAGACAGACCGGGCCTGGCGGGGCCACTGGGTGCCAGCCCCGCCCCTTTCTTTCTCAACCAAAGCTCGGCCTGCTCATTTCTCTATAGCTGGAGTCTTGTCCGGGAGGGCCCAGGGTCAGAATCCTTTACTGCAGCCAAGACTGCCTTCCCCTGCCTAATGAGAGTTAGCCTGGATGCCTTCTTTGGGGAGATGCCAGTGGAGTGCTGTGGCTTTGTCAGAACCCAGAGCCGAGGAGAGTCCAGTGGGCAGCGCTGATGGCCCTCCTCTGGGAGCAGATGGGGCATGCCGGGAGAAAGCTGAGCTGTACCTCAGTTTCCTTTTCTGTTACTGGGGGAATGCCAAAGCTGATGTGAGGGAACTGCTTTGCCAGCCTTTATTATTCTATAGATGGGAGCCTAGAGGGAATGGGAAGCGGGTTCTGCCTAGGGTCTGGCTCCAGGTCACTGCCCGTCAACAGCAGATGGAATGAATTAGGGCCTGAGCTTTGTGACCTAGACGGAAAAGGGAAGTCTGTCTGCAAGCCTAGGGCACCAAGGGTGCTGGACACACAGAGGCAGGTGAAGTTCCTGCCCTCAGGGAGTGCCCCTTCTCCTGCCGGAGATGACAAGTCAGCAACTGTGTACATATAAGAGATACGCAGGGTAAATGGACGGTTGTCTCGTGAGGCACCGGTTGGTCGAGGCCGCAGGTTGGGAGAAGGATCATGCATGTAGAAGCGATGGAGTCTGGGGAAGCTGATGAGATCCCCCAGAGGTAGCCTAGAGCCCGGGCAGCCCTGGGAGATGCTCCCAGAGACAGAGGTGGGAGGAGAGCTGGGGAGAGTATTGAGGAAAAGAGAGTGACCACAGGGTCAGAGGCTTCGGAGAAAAGGCCCTTGGCTTCAGTGACTAAGACTGTCAAGTTTGGAGAGAGAAGTTTGGGTGAATGAGGAGGATTTAGAAGAGAGAGGGAGAGGGCTGCTGTGCAGGGACAGGGAGCCTTCCAGGTTGGGCAGATCAGGGGAGGGTAGCCACAGTGTTCTGGGAGTGGGAGAGTTCTGAGCATGTTTCTGGGCAGCAGGGGAGCAGCCAGTGTGTGGAAAGATTGAAAATTAATTAGTGTGTGGGGGGGGTGCCCTAGAGGAGCTGGCCTTTCCTGGAGGCAGGGCTGAAGGCATCTGGGGAATGGGGGAGGAAGAGGGTGAGGAAGCAGAAGGCTGTGGGCCTTTCTTCTTTGCCTAAGAGAGTGAGCAGATCTTTCTGTGACTGCATGTTACCCAAACCTATGTGTGGCTTTTGGGATGGGTGGATGCTTTGGAATTGGAGTGTGAATTCACAATCCTCTGGAGTGTGAATGTGGCAGCTGGTAGAGAGAGCCCCCACCCATCAGCTTCCAATGCAGAAAGTCCCAGACCAGCTGAGGGAAGGCAGCTTCACATTCCCCCCTCCCTGCTCCTTCCCCCTTTCCCCTCCTCTCCCTCCCTCCTGCTCCTCCCTCCCAATCCCTCCTCCCCCTTCCCCCTCCCCCCCTCCCCCTGTGTTTCGGCTTCGGTTACAGCTAGAACAGCTGGGGGGCAGTGGCTGCCTAGGCAGGGCTATTTGTGGTTTCCATGTGTCTCTGGTGAAAGCTGAACTGAGGTCGTCAAATTTCCTAACACACTTGGAAAATTCTTCCTAAGAAAAGCCCCCTCCCGGGCTGCATGGAGCCCTGACTGCCCCAGGAGGCACCGGGCTGGGGGATGGGTCCCTCTTGTCAAGGGGATGAAACTGGGGCTTAATGAGTCCTAGATCTGGGAGCTTTCAGAGCCAGCAGCACTGGAGCTTGAGGCTCTGTTTCCAACTAGATGAGCTCCAATCAGGGGCAGCTTAGAGGATCCAGGAAAGGTGAAGATGGGGAGCTGGTCTGTAGGAGGCTTTCTGAACTGAAGCTTCCCTGTATGAGGCACTAAGCATCAAGTGCCTACTAGATGCTAGGCCCTGTACTAAGCACTGGATCTACCGATAAAGGGGAAAGCCACTCACTGCTGCCCTCAGGGAGCTCCCAGTCTAATGGGGAAGACAAGAAGCAGGAAGCTTTCTACAGACATGCCATAAGGCTGATCAGCTGGAGGAAGACCCTGGTGTTAAGGAGAATCAGGATCTGGGAGAAGGTGGGACTGGAAGGAAGCCAGGAGATGGAGGAGGAAGAGGGGGAGGGAGGAGGAGGAGGGGGTGGGAGGGAGGAGCAGGAGAGGGGAGGAAGGAGGAAGAGGGAGAGAGTAGAAGGAAGGAGAAGGGAGGGGCAGGGGGAGGGAGCAGCAACAGCCAGAGAAGATGCTGGGATTCAGCCTTGGAGTCTCCTGGTCCTGGTGGCCAAGCTTGGCCTGTCTCTGCACAGGAAGGGGCCCTTTCCATTGGCCTAGGTCCAGCTGTTTGCTCACAGACTCACTTGTTCCTTATGGGTAGGCAGGATTTGAGCCTCAAATAGCCATGGGCTCAGCCTGTGACAGATGGCTCAATTTCGCCTTGACCTTTGGTTTTGGGTGGAAGCCCTGGGCCTTAGCCAGGGCCTGCAGAGTTGCTGGCTTGGGGGGGAGGGGCCTCTGGGGTGGGAGCTCAGTGGGGGGGGGGCTAGGGGGGGGGGGGGCTGGGAGTGTAGCCCCAAGGCCAGGCCCAGGCTGCCTCCCAGAGCCAGCGGCATGCATGTGGGCCCCTGCACAAGGCTGTTTCTCCTGCCTCATCTCTCTGGGCAGGAGATACCCAGTCCCCACCTGCTGGGTAGGGTCACTTGGGGTCCTGTAGGCCCAGGCTCTTGTCTTTCCCTGGGTATGCCTAATGTAGGACTGTGGGCCAGGTATGTAAATACGGTGTGGAATTTTGTTAGCATGTTGATGTGAAGTGAAGGCTGACTTGGTAGGACCCCCCCACCCCCCAAATCCTGGTTCAGTGAGCACCTGTGTAGTTCCTTCTCTCAGGACCTGCTTCCTCAGTCTTCTCCTCTGTGAAATGGGGTGAGCGACCGCCTACCCTGAATCCCAGGATGCAGCCCCGGGGCTGTACAGCCAGCTCTGAGCTTCCACAGGCACACAGTGGCAAAGACTGACCAGTCGTCTTCTCGTCGTGTGTTCTAGGAACCTGGCCCAGTGTGAGCGCCTCATCGAGGTAGATGACATGATGGCCATGGGCCGCAGGCCGGACCCCATGTGTGTCTTCACATACGTGCAGTCCCTGTACAGCCACTTGCGGCACTTTGAGTGACATCTGGGCCTGTGCTGCCAGGCTGCCCCAGGAGAGGCCGCAGCCCCTCGAGGTCAGTCCCTCCCAGGAGGGGCCAGTGGCGGTGGCAGCCCTCCTGAGCTGGAGCAGGAGGAGAGAGGATGTCAACGTTGGTGCTATGAGATCATGGGGGAAGGGCCCCAGGAGAGGCCAGAACGGGAAAGACTGAGGTGGCTGTTGGCTTCTCAGGGTGCATTTAGAACAGAGTGCCTTTATGGAATTACACAGTGTGTCCCAGGACAGGGACCCAGCCCCAAGCTGTGGGGCCTGCTATGACCTCAGTGCCAAGGCCCCCTCCCCTGAGGGCCCGAGATGTGGCTGGGCTGCCCTCCCTGGAGGCCAGAGCCCCACTCTGGGTGGCTGGTCTCATTATCTAGACAGCTGTTTCTGTAAGGCAGTGTGATGCCTGTTTGTACATAAAAGATGCACCCCCAGGCTCACTTTGGACTTGGCTTTTTTTTTTAGAACCTGAGGGAGGTGGGACCTGGCCCCTGTCAGGCCCCTGTACCTGCCGCCTAGTCATCCACAACCCTTTTATAGACAGATAGAAATTGTGCTTTTGAGGCCACAGAGCCCTCAGCTGGTCCTTCCTGCCTCCATCATCCTCTTCCCCCCTGCCCAGGCGTTTCTCCTTTAGGATGCTCCCAGGGCTCTCTGGTGCACCAAGAACACTTTGTCCTTGGTCCTCTTGGACACTGACCTGTCCCCTTAGCCGGAGGTCCATAGCCCGTTGTGGAGGAGACCCTGGCTTCTCCAGGGCTGGAAACCCTAAGCAGGGAGGAGCTCTCCATCCCCAGTCTAATAATAATCACATTTATATTGCATCTGCTATGTGCCAGGCCCTGTGCAAAGCACTCTACTGGTACCTGATTGGATCCTTGCAGCAATCCTCAGAGAGAAGTGTGCTTATTGTCCCCATTGTACACATGGCTAGGAAGCGTTGGAGGTAGGATTTGAACTCAGGTCCTCCTGACTGGTAGATGGCGCTCTATCCTCTAAAGCATGGGGACACTGGTGAATGAGCTGGAGGAGGTCATTGAGGCTGAGCCCTGGTGTCAGAGAACACTGGCCCTGTACATAGCCATCCTGTCTGTAGTCACCAAGTGCCTGACCCTTCTGCATGCCCACAGACAAAGTCCCATGGGCTGGCAGGGCTGGGGGGTCCCTGTGACCAGCTGTATGGGTGTGAGGGTGCTGCCGTGGTGGACTATGGGCTGCTCGTGATGCCACTGGGGAGAGCCTCTGACAAATGGGCCCAGGGCAGGCCGGGGGGCTCAGTGGCAAGCTGGGGGCTCAGCGACAGGCCAGGGGCCCAGGGCAGGCCAGGGGCTTAGGGCAGACTGGGGGGCTCAGTGGCAGCCTGGGGCTTGGCTCTGCCCTGACCCCTCTGACAACAGCTCTGCTCTTGGCTCTCCTCTGGCTTTAGCAAGCTTGTTTTATGCTAAGGCTTCTTCACTTGGTGTCTGTGAACTTCAGAAATGCTCACTGAGAGATTTCACCAAGAAATCACCAGATGACCCCTGGAATCCTGGAGATTTCATTTCATGTATCTAAAAACATCATTCTGAGAAGGGTCTGTAGGCTCCATCCAACTGCCAAGGTCAGGCCATGAACACAAAAGAGATGAAGTTTCTGAGTCCCATCCCCACTGCTCTGAACCCCCAGTTAGGACAACTCCTGACAAATCAGGCAGAGGCTAGGCCCTGCTCCAGCTCAAGCTTGTATGTGGAGTCAGCCCATCCGTGGGTGGAGGCCCAGAAGGGGCCAGGAACCTGGCACAGGGTGCAGAAGCCAAGCTCCCAGGCTGAGCCCCTGATGGGCCAAGTCTGTGGGGTTGAGTTTCTAAGCACCCCATGTACTGTCTGTTCACAGACTTCTCCCAGCTGACCTTAGGTTCTGATCGGCCCGGCCCACTGGTTGGGCTGGGTCCCAGCATATTCTGCTGCCCCGTGGATGCTCCCTCTAGTTTCAGGGAGTTGTGCACAGTGTGTCAATGGGTTAGTCAAGCATTCATGACCATCCAGCTGATGTCCCTTCCAGACCCTCTGCTTCATCCTGGGCCAACAGAGAGGAAAATGAACCTGTTCCTTCCCTCAGGGTCATTGGCATAGAATTGTCTCATGAACTAGAAAATCACCACACACATTTCCTTCTGGACACTGAAAAGGCCAGAAAGGGCTTGTCTGGGGAACACGCATTCTCTAGGGGATAAAGCCAGATGACCAGGGCAATCAGGACAGGCCTCCTGGAAGAGGTGCCAGGCCAGGGGAGGCCAGACAGGCAGGTGGAGGAGGGGGGGGGGGTATAAGCCTGGAAAGGCTGGCTGGGAGCCAGTTTCTGCTTGGTCTTGGGGTGGGTAACGGAACCTTGGCAGGCTCAGACAGGGAGGCTGGGTGGGCCTGTGCCAGGGGAGGCTGAGAAGGGCACCCCACCCCCCACCTTTCCTCTTCCAGGTAGGGCCTTGCCATTCTTTCCCTTTGCTTGCATCCTTGAGTCCTCAGGCCCCTGGCAGCTAATACAATGCCAGATTTCACTTCTGCCTCCCAGCTGCCTTCTGACCTCCTTTGTCCACCATGCGAGGCCGCCACCTCCCTACGAGGAGCTCTTTGGGGGGGGCCTGCTCTGGGGATTGACCCGGGTTGGCCACGCCCCATCACCAAGCCCCCAGCGCCACTCTCCATCACCGCGGCGCCGCCGCCACGCCCCCTCCCATCACTACACTCCTCCAGGACCGCGGCCGTGCCCAACTGCCACGCCCCGCCGCCACGCCCACACGAGCTGCTCTGTCTGGCCTCGGCTTTTCGGAGTCTTTGCTTCTTTCCAAGCTCAGCTCAAAGGTCCCTGGGTGCAGGAGCCGAGCTCCCAGAACTACCTTGCATTTCCTGTGTATAGGTCCAGGGCCCTCAGTGGCACATTGGCTCCCGAGAGCACCCTTCACAGCTGGCAGGAGCTGCAGCTACAAGTGGGGTTCATTTTGTGGCTGGCACCCCACCGTGGATCCTCTGCCCTAGCCGCCTGAAGTTAGGGAATATTTCAGTGCCATTGACTTTCCAATGTCTTCTAGGGGGTCCCAGAAGGCCAGTGATCAGCATTGGCTCCCCAGCTTCCCACATACACACCCTCAGCTGATGACACAATGAGAAGCGAGCCAGCAGGCTGGCTGAATTGTCTGCCAGGAGCCCACCAGCTCCGGCTGGGCAGAAACCAACTTGCTCTGTCTGTCCTGCCAGGGCTAGTTGGACACATTTACGGAGTGTGTCCCTGGGCCCCAAGAACTGCTACTTTGCAGCTGCCTTATCCGCTTTCCCCTGGTCTGGGTTGGGGTGCTGGTGGGTGGGTGTCTCTGAAAGTCTCCAGCTCTCAAGGTGAGGCCAGGTAACCCAGACCAGGCTAGAGGGGGAGCCAGCACCTGGCCAGCCTTCTCCCCTCCTTGACTGGTCAGTCCTTCCTCTGTGTCCAAGGCCCAACATGTGTGCTAACACTGACCCCTAGTGGATGAGGTGACAGGCGCTTTGGAAAGAATGGTCACTGGGGACTCCAGCTGGGAGGAACTCCAGCCTGAGCTCCTCAGTTGACGGGTGAGGAAACTGAGATAACAGTAAGTTTGAGGACCTAGATTCGAACCCAAGCCTTTGGACCCCAAACCTAGTACTCTTTTCGCTTAGTCAGTTGTTCAAGTTCAAGCAGGACCAGGCGTTTGTTTGAGCATCACATGTGGTCTGTCCATTGATTGAATTTGGTTTGGAGAGAAAAGTCCAGGAGACCAGTGAAACCAAGGCTTCCACAGTTGGGGGGTCGGGGTCTGGACTCTAGGCACAGTGGGTGGCTGTTGGCTCCAACTGCTATGGAAGTGTTTTTGGCAGCTCTGTGACTCACCCTGTACAGGTAACATCTGCTGAGTGGGTTGGAACCAGCCTCATTCAGTTCTGGGATCCCCCAAGATTGATACCGAGGCATGGAGAAGTCAGCAAGGCCCACCAATCCAGGGGCTCACTGGGAATCACAGCAAAATGGCCTAAAAGAACCGCTGAGGTGTGCTGATCCTGCAGCCTCTCCCTTCCCCCACTGTCTATGGGAGTGGGGAGGGACGCCCGTCTGCTTTGTCTCAGGGTCTCAGTTTCCTCAGCTGTAAAGGAGCGGGTTAGACGAGTGGGGTCATAGGCTTAAAGATGAGTGCCATTTGGTAAAGCTGCTTCTAGAATTCCCCACTGTGTTCTAAAGTGGCAGCAGCTCATCGCTAAGAAGTGTTCCTTCCTTTGCAACCTGCTGGTCAGGACACTTCCTCCCAAACCTTAGCTGTCTGTTCTCTTCATCTGTGCCTTTCTGGCTATTAAAGGGAGCGCAGCTGGAGACAAAGTTGTGGTCCACCAGCCGGGGAATGTCACTACCGATAATGGTACCTGAATGTAATAGGCTATTCCTTCGTGGTAAGAAGCCATGAGCAGGAGGAGGATGGAGGAATAGACTCCCTGGGATGGGGTCAGAGGGAAGAAAGCCAAGCAGTGACTCAGACCATCTGAAATGAATGTGGAGAACTCCAGAGAGCCCCCCGGGTCCCCAGAAGAGAAGCAGGGAGGGAGCACTGAGCATGGGCCTTTATGAAGGCTATGGGCTGGACAATGAGGATCTCTTTGGAGGGAAAGCTTTCTCTGCTCTTTGGAGAGCCGGGACCATAGCACAGAAGGAGGTCAGGTGCATTTGGTGACACTCTGACCAGCTTTGCCAGTCTTTCTCTCTTCCTCTCCCCTCCTTCAAAAACATTCTTCCTTGTAAAGGGAGCCTCTCTGGGACCTGGAAACAGGGAGGGATGCCCGGGGAATAGAAGCGGTGCCAGGGTTATCAGTACACAGCTCTTCTACAACAGCAAATTGATACCCACCAACGGGGAGCGTGGGAAATGACTCCAGGCCTGCAGGGGAGTCTTGTGGGGTAAGAAATGGCAACCGGGAAATTCAGAGAAAAGCCAGATTTGCATGAACTAGTGCCAAATGAGATGAGAACCAAGAGCAGAAAGCATTCAGTGATTATGAGATCAATGAAAAGGTCACGAAAAAGAAGCTAAACTATGAGTAGTGAAACCTGCCACCTCCAGTGAAGAAGGTCCTGCCTGGAGAAGAGAACTCCCTCCAAGCAAGAGGTGGGGGGGGTTACTGGGACAGAATAGTGGGTACATTCAGACTCCAATGGATGTTTCTGCTTACTTGCTTTCCTGGCTCACAAGGGAGGGATCAAGTGGGAAAGAATTAGGAAGGAAAGATGAAAGGCATCAATAAAATAGATCACTTTCAAAGTGAAAAAATATGTAGTGCTGCTCTGAATGTTTTATAAGGGATGTTTCAGGAAAATCCTTCCCTTGAAGTCAGAATGACCTACCTGAGTTCAAATGTGACCCAGCTGAGTGACCTGGGCAAGTTTCTTTCCCTCTGCCTGCCTCAGTTTCCCTGCCTATAAAAGAATTGTACTAGCACCTACCTCTCATTGTTGTGAGAGTGTAATGAAATCAAGTTTTTCAGCCCGCAGCACAGCACTGGCCACATGGCTCCCTAAATGTTAGTCATGATTACTTTCTTCTTTTAGCTGGGTGGATTTTATGTGGGCAAACGTTTGTGGATTATTTTTAATCAAAACAACATATTGTGTCTTTTAAAACATATTTTCTGTCTTGGGTCTAGTTAAAAATTTTCCCTCAAGCCATGATTGTGAAAGGTTGATAATCTTCCATTTTTCATGGTGTGACTTTTTCTATTTAGATTCAGCCCCTTCCCCATTAACAGTTAGCAATGGGCTCTCTTGCTGGTCCAAACCTGTTTTCTCCCAAATTACTTTCCCATTTCCCCAGTAATTCTCGTGCAAGGGGCGTGGGTTTCCTGGGTTTCTGGAGCCCTGGGTTGCTGGCTGTGTTTGCTTGCCAGGAGGGCTGGTACATGCCTCTAATCTCAGCTCAGGGAAAGTTGGAGGGGGTGTCCCTTGAGCTTGGGAGTTCTGAGATGCAGGAGGGAGGACTAAGGCAATGGGTTGGGGCCCCAGAAGTGAAAGCTTTTGGGAGCTTCTGCTAGCCTTCCAGGCAGAATGGGCAAATAAAGTGACCTTCCCTATTTCATTTAGTCCACAGATCTATTTCTCATCATAGAGCTTTAGGAATAAGGAATTAGCAATTTGTGCTTTGTGGTGGTTTGAGCTGATGTTCTTTCCTTCCTCCTTGGACTCTCCTCCCCAAGGGATATTTCAGAGGCAGATCTGGCCAGGCATCCCACCCTCTAGGAAAAGAGAAAGTGCTACTCAGCTTCGTGCCTACCTACCTTTCCCACTGGATTTCCCTTTACTCCCACCAGGCCCTCTCCATAGCAGCTCTTCCCAAGCAGGACAAGACTCCCTCGCCCCTGTGCCTTTGCATATTAAGTACCTACTATGTGCCAGGCATTGTGCTGAGAAAGTCCCTTCTCCCAAGGAGCCCACAGCCCAATGGGGGAGACAACATGCACCCAACTCTGACTTCAGAGTGAAAGCTCTATGGGTAAGGGGGTCTGGCAAAGTTGGAACTTGAGAATCAGTAACATCAAAAACTGAACCAATGTAGCCAGGGGCAGGCCTGGTGTCACTGGGAGGAGGTGTCCTGCTCCCCAAGAACCGCTGGGGTCAATAGCAGCTTGCGCAGTGGGGCAGGGCCTTTAGGGGATGCAGCAGCCCTTCGGACTCCCTGCACTGTCTGACAAGGATCAAGGACCGAATGTGGGATGTGCCCTAAGCCTCTGATGAAGGGAGATAGATTCTTCTGGAGCCACCTAGTTACCCTGCCAAGGCCTCCTTCTTATGCCCCGGGGGAAGACCTGTGCCTGTGTCCACACCAGCGCTGCCCCAGATGCCCCGTTAGCACCAGAGAACCTTTTGCCATTGAGAATGCCCATTGGGGGTCGCTGGTGTCTCCCACAAAAGAGGCTTTGCCCCCCCCCTTTTTCAGATGAAGGGGGTACTGAGCTCATACTGCTAACGCAAATACAGCTGAGCTTTATTCCCCCCCACCAATTAATAGCATTTTATTTTTTCCAATTACATGTAAAGGTGGTTTTCAACATTCACTTTTTAAACTCTTGAATTCCAAACTTTTTTCTCCCACCCCTGTCCCCCAGACACTGTGCAGTCAGACACAGACCAGCAGGGTTTTAAAGGAAATGACGCCAGGGGCCAAGGGCCAGAAGACTGAGGGAGGAGGCTTCTTTCTGGTCAGGTCAGGGGCCTTGTGCAGGATGCCCATCATAGGAGACTTCAGTGGAGGTGGATGGGGGTGTCCACCACCCATGGCCATCAGCCCTTGGGGACTTCCCTGGACACTTCCACAGCTGCCATCCACTGTGCAGTGTCTTCTGAGAAGGAAGGAGGCAGAGAAGAGAAGGCAGCTCCCAGATCATTAAGTCTGGCTTAAAAGGTCAAACAGCACCAGGCTCCCTGGTCTCCAGAAGCTGGGTCCTGAGAAGACAGCCCCAGGGCAGTGGGCTCAGTCTTCCAAACAAGCCCTGCTTACAAACATATCTCCTCCTCAGCCTTGGAAGTGGTAGGGCCCATGCCTGGGGGGGGGGGGCAGGAGGGACACAGCCCCCTTCCATCTCTTCCCACACCCTGGACCAACAGAACAAATTTGACCCAGACATGAAAAGCTGTATTTTCACAGACACATCAACAAGTCAGAGGCAGCATCTTGAGGTCCATGGGTCAGCCCCAGTTCAGCCACCACCTTCCAGAGAGCCTATGGAGAAGCAAGGACCAAAGGGATCCAGAGGCCACAGGGTTGGGGCCCTGACCTCCCTATCCTGCTTACCATTTGGCCACTCAAATCAGGTTGAGAAATTTTACTATTTGATCATACAGGACAAAGACAACAGCCACGTCCAGGCAAACTCTGCTAAGACGAGGAATGGTTCCCTTGTAAAACCTGTGAAGTGGGAAATGAGTGAAAAAGAAATGTCCTCTGGAGAAAAGAGCCCCTCTCCTTCCCATCAGCCAGGCTGCACCACTGAATTAGTGTCCAGGAGACCTGATTTCAATCCAGGCTCAGGCATTTCCTGGCTGTGGGACCTTGGGCCAATCACTAAACCTCTGCCTTCCTCAGTTCTCTTCTCTGTAAAATGGGAAGAATAATAGCACCTCCCACCCAGGGTGATTGTGAAGATCACATGACATAAAAATGGGAATATGCTTAGCCAAGTGCATGGCACAGAGCAGGGGCTCAATAAAGCCTCCCTCCCTCCTTTGGTCACTCTCTCCCCCTCTCCTTCCTCCCTCCTTCCTTCCCTCTCTCCTTTGGTCACTTCCTTCCTTTCTCTCTCCCTCCCTCCTTCAATCACTTCCTCCCCCCCCC
>NW_027185759.1:74375-77892 GCF_028583685.1 Petaurus breviceps papuanus | reverse complement strand
CCTCCGCGGCCTCAACCCCTCCCCTGCCCCGCCCCCTCAGCCAGGCCCCGCCTCCTCAGCAATAACCCCGCCCCTCAGCCTCACTCCCGCCCCGGCCCCGCCCCACAAATGCCATCTCGCCTCCTGATTTGCCCATCAGCCTAGGTCCCGCTTAGGTCCCGCCCCTGGGCAACCCCCTCCCCCACCCCCAGCCCCAGCCGCGCCCCTCCTCCCTCTCACTCTGGGGACAAGACATCCCCGCAGAGGGTGACTGATTAATAAACAGGGGCGGGGCAGGCTTTTGGCCCATTACCTGCTTCTGATTGGCTGTCGCAGAAGAGCTGCCGGTCTGGATTGGATGGGTCCGGGCTGGCTGAGGTCTGAGCCTGCCATCCCAGCAGGTGCCAGGTGGGGAGACCGAAGCTCTAGGGCGGCCAATGCCTGCGGACCGTTCCCCCCCGCCCGGAAGAGGATGCCTCCTACGGCGCCCTGGACCAGGAGCCTTCTAGCCTCTGTGGGATTCCTCCAGGGACGGGGAGCTCACAGCTGTCCTCTTGGCTTCTGTCCTCACTCCAGCCCAATGGGGCAGGCTTCGAGAGCCCCGCCGCGTCTCCTTTTATGGACCGGTAAACTGAGGCTCGGAGGGGCTGGGGATGGCCCTTCCCCCTGCCCCGCTTCAGTTTCCCCCTCTGCCCCGCGGCGGCGCTGGAAGCTGGCGCGGAGGCTTCGGCGGCGCGCTCCGGCTCGGGCGGGGCAGTGAGGCCAGCTGGAACCCAGTCCAGTCGCCCGGGAGACGCATTGCTGGCTGCCATGGGAACCGGAGTGTTTGCGGATCTCAGTCCCCGTGCAGCCGAGGCCGGGAGAAGCTCCAGACAGTTGGCTTTCCCGAGTGCCGGGGTGAGGCTGCTGGGGGGGTGGGGGGCGTTGGGGGGCTCTGCTGGGGTAACCGGGTGAGGTTGTCGAAGAGGGGACTCACTGGAACAACTACATAAGACTGGGGGACGGGCGCCTCTGGGGCACCTGGGTAAGGCTTCAAGAGGGAGCCTGTTGGGCCCCAGGGGCAAAGCTGTGGGGGGCTCACTGGGGCACCTTGCTCCCCACCTCCTAGGCTCTTGGAAAAGGGCTACAGCAAGTGACTCTGGGGCCCAGAGGCCCTGGGGGGGGGGCTAAGCCTGAGGTCTCCCTCCCTCTTCCCCCTTCCCTTTTTCCTTCCCTCTTTCTCCTTCCCCCCTTCCCTTTCTCCCATGTGGGCTAGAAAGGTACGTGTCAAAGCCTTGGGGGTCCAGCCTGGGTGCCACATCTCAGGAAAGGTGCCAGGCAGCGTGGTGGGGGTCCTAAAGAGTTTGCCAGAATAGGTGGGGCCTAGCTTCTGGACTCTGGCCCAGACAGCCCCCCAGGAGGAGTCCTTCCAGACTAAGCTGTTCCTCTGCAAGCTTCTGGGCAGCCTCATTGTCGTTGCCAGCGTCCTTAATAAAAAGTGGCTCCCCAGAACTGGCCACGCCAGCATAGTGCTCTAAGATGCCCTCTGCTGGGCATATCTTCTGTGGCTGCTGCATCAATCCATCAGCCAATCAACAAGCATCATGAAGCACCATGGAGCCTGCAGTCCACTCAGCCCTCCAGCTCCTGTTGGCTCCAGCAGTGGTGTTTCCAGTCCCATTTCCCCCAGTGGGGGCTGGCACCGTAAACGCTGCTCTCTGATTCCATCTGTTCCTCCTGGTCTCCTGGGCTCTTCTCCAGCCTCCTCCATCCCATACTTACAATGACTTCATGCCAGTGCAGGAAGCACTTCAGCATCCCTTATGATTATCACCCAGCTGTGATGGGGAGCTCATTACCTTTTGAATCAGCCCATTCCAATTTGGGAAGCCAGAATTTTTAGGACATTTTAACAGATCAAGTCAAAATTCATGCCTGAAATTTCCCACCCTCTTCCCTTTACCTCTATCTGTTTTCACCCATCCCCCAAGCCTTCTGGCCAGGAGACCTCTTTGGGGCCAAGATGTGCCCTCCTCCATATTAGCGGTCCATCTTTGATCCCAACATATGAGATGGACATGATCCATCCATGTGTCCTGAGTCTTTTATTGATGGATTGCTCAGCAGAGCGTGGTTGAGGCTAGAGCCCTGGGGCCCTCTGCACAAGACCTTTCTTCAGGCTGCCACTGACCCAGGGTTTGCTACGTCATGGGGCCTAGCCACCCTCCTCCATCTTGAACCCAAGCCCAGTGTGAGGTTGGGAAAGGTGTGTGCAGTCAGGGTACGGTAGAAAGGCCAGACCAGTACTCAGTCAAGATCTGGAAGCTGACTGATCTTTGGACATGCTTTATGCTCTCTAGCAGGATTCAGTTTAAGCGGCACTTCTTCTGAGCCCCCTTCTGTTTACAGAGCACTGTGTTAGACACTGGGGAGGGAGAGTCCAACAATGAGAAAGGGACATGAGAAGGCTCCAGAGCACACAAATAAATCAGTGTCTAGCAAACATATGCTATACCAAATTTATCAGTGGGCACCAGTGCATACAAGGAGGGGCTTGCAAAGCCTCTCTTACCACCCCTTTCTGACTGAGGGAAGCAGGGAGGGCTTCCTGGAGGAGGTAGTGTTAGGGCTGGGTCTTGAAGGGTGACTAGGATTTTAGCATCCGAGATGGGCATTCCTGCAAGGCGGTGGCAAGTGGCCAAACGTGTCTAGAGGCTGGAGGGTGTGTAAGGATGTGGCTGGCATTCTGAGGGAGGGAAGGGGGGCAGCGCCAGCTCGCAGGGGCCTTCGAGGCCCTGGCAGGCATCTGGGCAGCCAGGTCCGGTCAGCTGGCCACTTTTGGGGCCACGGGGACTGCTGAGAATCTGCCTGCCCTTCCCCAGGACCCAGGGAAGCTACCATGGCCAAACTACTGCAAGCCCCTCCTAAATTCCTGCTGCCCGAGTGGCACATCGCTAGCAAAAGCCAGTACACCAGTACTGAGGCACAGCGCTGCAAGTGCCAGCGCCTCGTGGAGGAGAACCAGAGGCTGGTGGATGAGATCGAGAAGACCACCCAGAGGACACAGTGTGATGTCAACAAGAAGATTGGTGAGGTGCCCATTGGGGCCTCAGGCTCTTCCTCTCTCAGCGAAGGCAGTGCCCATTGCCTTGGCCTTGGGTCAGGCCCCTCTGCTGCTCTGTCTTAAGCTCCTCATTTGAAAAATGAGTGAGTTAGACTAGATAATGTCTAAGGTCCCATCCAACTCAAATTGTCAGAAGTGATTCATGAATTGAGCTGGAGGGCTGGGGGGCTGGGGAGCCATAGGACTGAGGGGTTGGGGGGCCATAGGGCTAGGGAGTCATAGGGCTGAGGAGCCATAGAACTGGGGGCTGGGGGACTGGGAGTGTTGGAGGCCTTGGGAAGCCTGCAGGGTGTGAGCTGGCTCTAAGGCTAAGTCCTGGGCCTGCTCCAGTTTGAGAAGAAGTCTTGTCAGGATACTGAGGCTCATTTTGCAAATATGGAGGGGCTGTTTGTACAATGTCATGGGGGGGTGTGGGTGTGATCCAAGGTTGATTTA
>NW_027185759.1:57987-74275 GCF_028583685.1 Petaurus breviceps papuanus | reverse complement strand
GGGAGTCATAGGGCTGAGGAGCCATAGAACTGGGGGCTGGGGGACTGGGAGTGTTGGAGGCCTTGGGAAGCCTGCAGGGTGTGAGCTGGCTCTAAGGCTAAGTCCTGGGCCTGCTCCAGTTTGAGAAGAAGTCTTGTCAGGACACTGAGGCTCATTTTGCAAATATGGAGGGGCTGCTTGTACAATGTCATGGGGGGGTGTGGGTGTGATCCAAGGTTGATTTAGATGGTCCCTGAGCATCTTCTGCTGTTTGTGCAAAGCCCGGGCTTTGCTAGGAGGAGCTGTGTGACCTTCAGACAGGTGCACAGGCATGGGGGGTGAGCCAGGTGCACAGTCATGGGATGAGCCAGGTGCACAGTTATGGGGGGATGAGCCAGGTGCACAGGCAGGGGTGGGTGAGCCAGGTGCACAGTCATGGGTGGGGGGGTGGTCAGTTTCTGCATCTGTAAAATGGAATGATTTTAGAGTCAGAAGGGACATTAGAGGCCTTATCATCCCCCCCTCCCCGTTTTTTTTTTTTTACCATTAATCTTTTGACTTTTTATACTCAAGAATTTCGTTCAAATTCTGAGGATTTACTGTGTGTGCCTGGCTGGGGAGGGCACCAGGAGCACTCTGTTTTCTTTGGTTGATCCAGCAGTCAATCACAAAAATTGGGTCATTGTTTGCTTGGCTCTGGGCTGCACGACACTCAGATCTGGGGACCCAAAGCTTCAAAAGAATCAGGGCCTGCTGTCAGTGAGCTGACATTCTATAAGGATAAAGGGCAAATCCCAGTGGGGAGGAAGGCCCCGGCTTCAGTGAGAGGGGAGCCAGCTTAGCTGCGATGGCCAAGTGAGGTTCCAATGTCGGTCACTGATTGTCCAGCCCTCTATGTGTGCCTTGCAGAGCAGAGACTTGATGAAGTAAAGTTCTGGAAGAAGGAATTGGGCGACAAACTTGATCAGCTCGTAAAGGAGACTGAAGTGCTTTTCACATTTAAGATGAGATTGGAGAAGGCCCTGGAGAGCTGCCAAGAGCCCTTGCGCATTTCCCAGAAATGTCTGGGGTACAGGTGGGTGAAGGAGAGGAAGAGGGAAGAGAGGGGAGGGGGAGACATCATCTCCTCACGAAAGTGAACACACCCAGCACAAGCACAGACCACAGACATCATGGCAAAGTGTGACTTCCTCTTGGCTCTCCCCCTTCCCCACTCTAGCCCGGCTCCGTCTCATCTGCCCCTGGGCTCACATGTCACAACGAGAGAAGGGACTCCCACAGCTGGAGCAGGAAAGAATGCGGGTAGGGGGACGAAGAGGGAGAGCTGAGGTCAGCCAAGAGAGCAGGGCAAGGAGAGAAAGCCAGGGTGTCCTCAGAGACTGTGAGGGAGAGCGGAAGGCTTCAGCGGAGTGGCAGAGAGGGGTGGGTGAGAATGTCTCGGCCAGGGGCCTTCCTCCCTCGGGTGCCCTGGCCTGGGCTGCCCATCTTGCGCTTCCCCAATGGGACCTCCACCCTTGTCTTGGCCAGAGAGCAACGTGTTGGGATCGATCTAGTCCGTGATGAGGCCGATCGGGAGCTCGTTAAGGAGGTAGAGGTCTTGCAAGGGGTCATATCCCTGCTCCAGCGCACCCTGGAAGAGACCTCCGAACAGCTCAGGTGTGGGCAGGGCCAGGGGAGGGGGCCCCGCCCCCTGTCTTCCCCTCATAGCCCATTCAGCAAGTACCCAAGTGCAGATCCCAGCCACCTAGGGCAAGTCCCTTCCTCGGTCAGGGGCATTGTGGTTTCCTCCACCAGAAATGAGCGGATTGACCCCAGTGATTTCCAAGGCCCCCACATCAGCTCTGATGTCAGGGGAGGGCAGTATGGGCCTGGGTCATTCTGGACCATTCTACCCAGAATCAAGCTTTTCAGATGTTAAAGACTCCAAATGTGGTCTCGAAAACTGGGTTGGGAGGTGCCTATTTGTAGGGAGGAGCACACTGACTCGGGAATCCTGTGTGAGAGGGAAGGGGGGAAGGGAGGAAGGGGGGAAGAGCCCAGACCTGTCTAGAAGGAAGAGGTTTCGAATGAGGGAGGTGAGCAAGTAGGTGGGGAAAGGAAGCCTGGGAGTGGCTAACTGTAGAAGTGTGTGTGTGTGTGTGTGTGTGTGTGTGTGTGTGTGTGTGTGTGTGCACGGGCTTGGTTCTGGGCTTTTCCAGGCTGAACCGAGCTGCCAAGTACAGCCTTGAGAAGGATCTGAAGGACAAATTTGTTGCTCTGACCATCGATGACTTCTGTTCCTCACTCACCAACAATAATCCCGACATCTGCTATGCCAATAATGTTGTCAGGATCGAGCCCAAGTATGTAGGGGGTGCTGCAAGCATAAGGCCCGGTGCTGGAGTGAGGGGGGAAGCTGGGATTTCCTTCTGGATTTATTCCTGGCGCTGGCTCAGCCCAGTCTGTCAGGATAACCTGTTACCAAGGGCCCCCTGGGAGGGGGTGTTAGAGATAAGCTTTTGGAATGACTCCCCACTCCACCCCAGCGCTGCTTCCTTGCCCTACCTGGGCTCTCCTCCCACCCCTGAGGCACCCACCCAGCTACACCCCAGCCTGAGCCCAGGAGGCTGCTACCTTGGTCACTGTTCCCAAGGCTGTGCCAGGTGAGGCTGTGGTCTCCACTGACTGTAGACCTTCCTCCCTCCCCAGGCTTCCTGTTGCCTCCAGCTAGTAACACTCTCCTTATCCCTTTGTGGATTTCAAGGCCAAAGGTCTACCTTGGTCCCCCAGCTCCTTCCCTTCCCCTCCCCTCCACCACGGGGTCTAAATGAAAGAAAAGTGGTTCATCAAGCCACCTCTAGCCTTCGTCCCTGGGCAGTTGAACCACCCTCCTTTGGGACGCGGCAGATGGACCTGGAGGGGAGAAGGTCTGCTTCTTAGGGACCTGGGAACAGAAAATTCTGATCCATCAGCAAGGAAAGGGGGAAGGAGGCAGGGAGCAGTGGGCTGCAAGGAGCCCTGAATGGCTACAGAGAGACAGAGGCAGGAGAGCTGCCTCTCTTGGTCTCCAGGCCCAAGTTATTGGCTTGGGAGGGGGCAGGATCCAGTGGGGTGTATGTGGGGGGGAGTGAAGCTGGGCACAGGCAGGGTGGGAAGGCCATTGTGCCAGAGTTCAGACAAGCTCATATCAGTGCAGCACATGCCTCAGGGCTGAATGAGCTTGTGGACCTAGGGTGGAGGCCCAGCTCTGCTCCCTTCTCTTAGAGAAGTCCTTCTTTCTCTACTGAGCTGCCAAAGGCCATGGAGAAAGTCAGGCCAATCCCCAACAGGAGACCATGGTCTGGTCCCTGCCCTCCTGCGAAGATCCTCCACACTCAAGGCAGCAGCCTTGGCGCCATGGGCCTTGGCCTCCCCAGGAGGCTCCCTGCTGTGTCTTGTCTTCCAGCTCCGTAAGCACTGAGGACTGGGCGGATTTCTCCAGCGCTAATGTGGAGAAGGCAGATAAACAGAGAAACAACACACTGGCACTGGAGGCCTTGATCGACAGAATTCTGTCCCAGACAGCCAGTGACCTGCGCAATCAGTTTGAGGCTGTGAACTTTGCCTTCCAAAACCGGATCAAAGAAACAAGAGATACCAAGGACAAATTGGCCACGCACCTAGCTGAGGTGATGCTTGGTTGGCAATGCCAGGGGAGGGGCTGCAGCCCTTGGCATCCAGTCTGCAGAATGGGCAGCTGCCATACTGGGGAAGGGGGCCAGTCAGTCACGTTCTCCTTGTTGGTTGTGGCTTTTGTTGGAAGTCGGGGCAGGATCCCATCCAAGTTTGGCCAAGGCTTGTTTTCCTGGGCCAAAGACAGCCGATGTGCTTTGAAGCTGTTCAGTAGCACCAGATCTTGCAGGTTTGAGCTGGAAGGGCTCTTGGGCACCCTTTTATCCAGCCCCATATGCTATTTGTGGAGGAACAGGTCCAGAAGAGCCTCTGGACTTGTCCAAATCCAAGGCTGCCCCTACCCCCCAAACCCCATGGCCCTAAACCCCTAGGTCCATCTCAGTTCAACATTCCTATCAAGTATGCCTCTGGTGCCAAGTGTACCTGCCTCTGCCATGGTCTTTCTGTCTCTAGTTAGAAGTGTCTGCCCCCTCCAAGTCTGGATTCAGCACTCTGGCCAGTAGTCAACTCAACAGCTTCCTTGGGCTCTGGCCTCAGAGGCACCCTTGGCCAGTGGTCAACCTTCTCCCCTCCTCCAATAGCCCCCATTCCAGGGCTCCAGTCTATGGGAATGCCAGGGCCCTGAGCAAATGGACAGTCAGGGATACACACCTATGTCCTCTCTGCTCCATTTTATCGGCCCCAAACGTAGTGACCGTCCCAGAGGGTTGGGTGCAGGATCCTGGCTTCAGCCCTGGATGCAGAGTGTAATGTGCTCATGGTGGTGCTGCCAGGTCCCATGGGCAGGAACTGCTCAGAGGGGAGGCCGCATGCTGCCTTCCACAAGAGTAGTGTAGACAGAGGCCTGAGGCAACAGGAGGCTGTGGAGAGGGAGCAGGTTGTCCCTAGGGGTAAGACTTAGATGAGGGGGAAGATTGAGGAGGGCTTTGCTTTGCACAAAACTTGGAGATGGAACTCCAGGTGGGGTGTGGGAAGTGCAGCCTGGTTAGCACCGAGGATCTGTGTGGAGGGAGGGGTAGCAGAAGACAAGAGCCCCATGACAGCATCTAGCTCATTTGTAGACAAGCTGCATGAGTAAGCATGCCAGTCAGGAGAATGAGGGGGTGTGGTGTGGGAGGAGGGACTGGAGGTCTTCTTGGACCTTGGGCTATGGAGCAGAGCCCCCCATCAGGAAGGGGAGGGGGGAGGGGGAGGAAGTATGCTTGGACCTTGGGCCATGGGGAAGGCTTTTGCTGAAGCTGCAGCCTTAGGGGTCTGAAGGGCAGGAGGTAGACCCTGCTTTCATGATGTCGGCTGCAGACTTTGGATAGGGCCTCATGCACCCTCTTGCCTTGGCTCAGGTGATGGATGAGATCACCTGCCAGGAAAACAACATTGCAACTTTAAATAAAGCCATCCTTGACAAAGAGGGCCCTGTCAAAGTGGCCCAGACACGCCTGGAGTCTCGGAGCCATCGGCCCAATGTGGAGCTGTGCCGGGACGGGGTGCAGTACTGCCTGATAAAGGAGGTTCACGAGATCACCAGCAACATTGGAAGGTGAGTGGTAGCCCAGAGAAAGGCAATCTCTCTGCCCCTCCAGGTAAAGGCTCCTGGGGTGGGAGATCCCCCCCAGGCCAGGACCTAAGACCCAAGTTCCAGGGGGCTGGAGGGTCTTGTTCTGGGTCACTCAGCTAGTGAGAGCTGGGACTCTTTCCACAGTGACCCACTCAAGGGGAGTGTTCCTTGTGGTGCAAAGACCAGGGGGATGGGCCCCACAGCAGCAGGTTCTGAGGATCGCTGGCTGGGTCCTCCTTTGACAAGGCTGGGCTCTGTGGCAGGGGAAGCTGGGGATTCTGGGTGGGCCATCCTGAGGGCACCTGGTGCACTGGGTTCCCTCCTACACACACACACGCACACACATGCATGCACACGTGCAACACTCACAATGCACACATGTGCACATGCACACAACGCACACACACATGTGCGCACACATGCTCACAATGCACACACGTGCACACGCACACCCCCCCCCAGCACCATTAGCCTGTTGTCCCTGTGTCAGGCTGAAGGACGCATTGGCCCAAGCAGAGGCCGAGCTGAAAGGCCTGAGTCGCAGGCAGCTCTCACTACACGAGGAGATTCAGGTGAAGGAGAACTCGCTGTACATTGACGAGGTCCTGTGCCTGCAGATGAGGAAGAGCATTTTCCACCACGACTTCTGAGTGGGAGGCTGGGGGTGGGGGTGGGGGTGGGGGTGGGGGGCGGCGGCGGCAGTGGTGGCGGCTGGTGCCCAGTTCACTTGGAGAGCCATAGAAGGTTTCAGATTTTCATTAAAGCCAACTCCATTAAGCCAAGAAGCCACAGGCCTCTCCTTGCAAGTAGCTGGCGCCTCTGGTGGTCAGGGCAAGGCCCCTGGGGGCCAGAAGGGAGACTCAGGGTGCTCTAACTGAAGAACACCAGCATCATGTCCACATAATGTCAGGCTTTGGCTCCGGGCCAGGCTGAGGACTGGGCTGCTTCTGCCATAGGCTTTGGGTGTGAGTAGGCCCAAGATGCACCTCCGCCTGTGCCCCACAAGCTGAGGAGAGGGAGTGGTGCTGGAGTTCTTTTCAGCAGTGGCAGAGAGTGGGTGGGGTCTTGCTTTCTGTACCAAGAATGGCCAAGTTAGATAGACTCTCAAGCATGAAGGTGTATGCAAGGCAGTGAGCGCCAGGGAAGAATGACTGCCTGCCTCGGGCACCTGGCCACAAAAGGCCAGAGCCTTGACTGGGCCTGCTCTGGGGAGGGCTCTCTAGGGGCCTGCCTGAGACAGTGCAGCTGCTGCACCTGAAGAGGGCGTGGCCTTCACTCAGGGGCGTACTGGGCCCCCTGTTTTCTGAGCAGCTCACCCTGCATCATCATGGATCCTTGTGCCCAAAGAAGGTCTCCACCAGGTGCACCAGTCCTACCAAAACAGTGCTCTGTGCTTACAGACACCGGGCTCAATCTTGGGGGCTTCTCACCAAGCACATGCTGTTCTCGCTTTATCTGAGATTTTCCCTGGGATCCTCAAAACAAAAGAGAAAGGACCCTCAGCTCCAGCAAGCAGTCTGGAGCCCTGTGATCTAGTGTTGCCTCTATTTAAACCAATAAAAATGCACAGGAGACTCCTAGGCCAGCCTATAAACATGTCTAAGGAACAGAACAATTCTCCCCTCCAGTGAGCAGAGCCCCATTGTCTTGTGGAGAGGCACACCTGGATCCAAAGCCCCATGGCAGGGAGTGACCCCAGAACTCTGCCCCCAGGGAGAGATCTTGGGCTTCCACTGACAGGTGTCAGGAGTCCCCTGCAGGAGGTCTCTAGTGGGTCCAGTCAGGGGCAGTTGCATGTGGGGAGAGGGTGACTTGGTTCTCACTCTGGAAAGGCTGATGACCCAGCTTTAATTCCCAGGAAGAGGCTGTGGGAAGGAGGCATTAAGCCACGGGCAAGGTAGTGAACAAGGAAAACCAGGAGAGAGGTGCCAGGGTAATGGGACCCTGCATACAGATGCCAGCTTGGGGCTGGGCCACATAAACCAAGTTGGTGTTTTAGAAGAGGAACATGCCTGACTAGATGTTGGCACCCTTCCAGATAAAGCCTTGTTGAACGCACCCTAGTTACAGTTCTGCCAAAGGGTCTCACATCCTCAGGACTCAGTCCAAAAAGGCAAGAATTCATCCAACAAGCCTCCCCTCAGTACTGCAAGTGCTCTGATCTCGTAGTGTCCAGAGTGGCCACTTTACTGACCCAAGTGCCACCCAATGGCCAGTGCTGGCTTTGTTCCACTGTAGGGTGGGATTGTTCCGCATCTTGGCCCAGGAACTTCTCCACTTGGGGAGGCTTGCCTGGGACTTCTGCTAGTCTAGAAAATGTCTTCGCTGTTTCCCAGCTGTTGTGATGCTGCTGCTGGTTCCTGTTTTCATCAGCTCTCAGCTCAGCCCAGTGTAATGTAATGCCAAGGAAAGGCAACTTCCCAAGGTTCAGAATACCAGCATAGGTGCTCTCCATTTTACTCAGTGACCAACCAAGAACAGAGAAGATCAAAACATGACATCATTCAAAATACAGCATTTACTAAGTGTGATTAAATAATCTCCAAGGACTACCCCACCCCAGGACCTTCCAATCATTCAATCAATTACAAAGTCCCTGTTCTAAATACCTCTCCACCCCTAGGCTGTACCTTCATTTAGTCCACCACAAAGCCCCTCTTCTCAAATGGAGATTAGTTTCCAAACATAAGTAAAGTACCTTCATTTGTTCAACCATAGAACACAAAAAGGTCAAAAGTTCCCCACCCCTGGATCACAATTGAATCTACCCCAGAGTTACATCAAGTTTAAGCACAGCACTTAATACCCAAATGGAGGTCTTTTCTTCATCTTGACAGGAGGCAAGTTCTCAGCAATCTTAGTTCCTGGGGAGACAAGGCTTAGCAAGGCCACAAGATACATTGCCAGTCCCTTCATTAATTCATCCTCCATCTGTAGAACAGTTCTAGAACCCCTGAAAACATTAGCAAAACCCTCTCCCAGGATTTCTGTAAACATACAACAAGAAAATCCTTCTTCAGGGCTTCTGAACCAACAGAAAGGTTCCCAGACCCCTGCAACAACAGCACTGTCCTTCACCAGTGGACAGTATTCACTCTCTGTCTGCAGGACAGTCTCAGGATCTCTTAGCCAACAGCCAGGTTCCAGGACTTCTTCAGCAAAAGGACTGTCTTTCACCAGTGGACAAATCTGGCAAAACAACATCAAAACAGACAGACAAAGTACCAGCAAAACAGCCATGTCTCCTCAGTCCTTGGCAGCTCAGGGGGCAGGTCTCAAAAGTCCAGGGCAATTCAAAGTGGCCCTCAGCAATCCTTCTCAGTCTTTCTCTCTCTGCCTCCACGAGGGTGCTGCTTCCAAAAAGTCCTTCTGCCTCTCTCTTGTCTCTCCAAATCTACGTCACCAGCTCCTCCCAGTTCAGGACTTTCTTTTCACATCAACAAGTCCATCCCACAGGTGGGATTAACAAACTCTGGGTTTTAACACAATCAATTTGAAAACCAAGCCAATACAGGGGAATCTTTAATTGCCATTACTATCACACCCGGGAATTCTGCATGGCTTTTCCATCGCCTCCAAATGTTGTGGTCCCCAAGGATGCTTGTCTTCCTGGACCAGTGTACTTATGGCTCCCCAGTGTGTGTGTGTGTGTGTGTGTGTGTGTGTTCCCCCCAGGGAACTGGGTCCATGTGTTTCCTGACCCTCACTCTACCTTGTATTCTCCTTTCCCTGACCCAGTCCATGCCCAGCGATATTAGGTCTGCACCCCAAAGAAATCAAAGGAAAAGGACCTATGTGTATAAAGATATAGCAGCTCTCTCTGTGGTGGAAATGCAGGGGATGCGCATCCGTTGGGGAATGGCTGAACAAACTGTGATCTGTGATTGTGATGGAATGCTACTGTGCTGTAAGAAATGAGGAGCAGAATGCTTTCAGAAAAACCTGAGAAGACTTCTATGAACTGATGCAGAGTGAAGTGAGCAGAACCATGAGAAACTGTATACAATAACAGCAACATTGTAACGATAGGAAAGACTAAGTAACCGATGGAGACAACAATCTACTGAGATTCCAAAAGACCCATGCTGAGCCGCACTGCCCAGCTCCTGAGGGGGAGATGGCGGCCTCTGAAGTCACACACACACACACACACATTTTCTCCTCTTTGGTCGTAGAGCTGTTTCAGTCAGGTCGGACTCTTTACGACCCCATTTGGGGTTTCCTTGGCAGACCCACTGGAGCAGTGGACCATCTCCTTCTCCAGCTCATTTTACAGATGAAAAAACCAAAGCAAACAGGTTTGAGTGACTTGTCTAGGGTCACCCAGCTGCTAAGTGTCTGAAGTCACATTTGAACCTTGGTCTTTCCAGCTCCAGCCCCGACTCTATCCAACAAACTGCCCAGCTGCCTCGACTGCTTCTATTTTTGGACCTAGCTAATGTGGGAGTTTCTTTTGACTAGACATCTTAGTGATTTTTGTTTTTATTACTTTCTCCATAGGTGAGGAGAGGGGCAAGGGGAGATTGGAGGGAGAGAATTCTGAGTTGACAAAATTAAATTGAGCTATTGGGGGGGGGGGGGATTTAAAGAATTTAAACAGTATTTTAAATACCTTAAAAAGTATTTTTAAAAATAAAGACAGGGTCCCAGGGTGTAGTTCCGGTCATTAACAATAAAATATTATATATATCTGATTGACAATCAACAACAATCATTAATGGGGGGGGCAGCTTGTGTAATAAGGAGGTGGGACAATGTGTGAGTGCACCCACTGCCTTAGTGTATCTCTTGTCTCCTATCCAAAGGTTTTATTTGGGGAGAGGCAGCAAGCCCTTTCCCTTCTAGCTCTGCTGAGAGAAGAGGGCTAGGTTCCCCAAAGTCTTTTGTCCCTTCTGACGTTCTCCTGAATCTCTCCTCATGCATATACAGCATGCACAGTCCACCTCTCTCCTTAAAGGAGTGCAGCACATTTCAGCACCTCTCATGGAGACCTTTTGGTAAATGGCGCTTAGGTCCAATTGCAGTCCCATCATCCAATCCTGCTGGAATGGAGCTGAAATCATTAGCCCTGCTCTGGGTCCACTGGTTTCCCAATTGTCCTTCTGCCCATTGTGGAGATTAGTCGGGTCTCAGGGCACTCAGTAGAATCCCAGAGCTGAAAAGGATGACAGAGCCCTGAGCAGGGATCCTCCAGCTTCAGCTTGGTCACTGCCTTCCTTCTACGCAAGGACAGCTTGAGGGTTAGGCAGCTTCTCCTAACCCCAAGCCTCAAGTGGCCTTTCTGCATCTTCCCATTCCTTCCCCACCTTGCTCCTGGTTCTTCCCCTAGGCCAAGCAGAGGAGGGCTGGGCCCATAAGACCCTATCATTCTCCCCTTCTCTAAGTGAACCAGCTTCAGTGTGTGAGCTATTGGGGAAAGTCCATAAGCCAACTTTCATCACAGACCATAGACCTACTGGCAACTCTGGCAGTCCCAAACTCCTTGCAATCCTCCTGATCTCCAATCCCAAGAATGTCCCAGGAGAAGCACAAGATGGGATGGATCCCTAAGTATTAGGGGACACAGTATTTGGGGCTGTGCCACATAAACCAAGTTGGTATTTTAGAAGAGGAACATGCCTGCCTAGATGTTGGCACCCTGCCAGGTAAAGCCTTGTTGAACCCACCCTAGTTACAGTTCTGCCAAAGGGTCTCACATCCTCAGGACTCAGTCCAAAAAGGCAAGAATTCATCCAACAAGCCTCCCCTCAGTACTGCAAGTGCTCTGATCTCGTAGTGTCCAGAGTGGCCACTTTACTGACCCAAGTGCCACCCAACGGCCAGTGCTGGCTTTGTTCCACTGTAGGGTGGGATTGTTCCGCATCTTGGCCCAGGAACTTCTCCACTTGGGGAGGCTTGCCTGGGACTTCTGCTAGTCTAGAAAATGTCTTTGCTGTTTCCCAGCTGTTGTGATGCATGGCTTTGCCATCGCCTCCAAATGTTGTGGTCCCCAAGGATGCTTGCCTTCCTGGACCGGTGTACTTATGGCTCCCCAGTGTGTGTGTGTGTGTGTGTGTATGTGTGTGTGTGTGTTCCCCCCAGGGAACTGGGTCCATGTGTTTCCTGACCCTCACTCTACCTTGTATTCTCCTTTCATTTTCATTTTCATTCCCCAGCATGCCTGGCAGGGCCCCTGAGGTTCTCCCAACAGGGGCCAGTGGTGCTTTCGTCACAGCTGCTGAGGCTTGCACTGATGGTCCCTCGGTGCGAGGGTGCAGGGGAAGCTGAGTCAGCAAGCACAATAAAGCACTAAAGAGAATGAGGGATGATGGCAGGATGTGGGAGCACCTAAGGCACTACCCTCATGCTTTCTGCTATCCCAACCACCTGGCCAGAAGTGTGAGAGGACGAGGCCAGCAGAGGTCTCCCCACCAGGACAGGGCAAACACCTTCCAGACTCCTCAGAGTCACAGCAGAGCAGTCCATAGTGGAGGGGAGCTGAGACCGTGGACAGTGCTCCCACCCCAACCCGCAAAGGCCTCACAAGGGCTTCCCCACTGCTGATGTCCAGAGCAGAGGGAACATCCAGACACAGTCTGTCCTGGCCACCAAACTCAGGCCTGTTTATGGCATGTGCCCCAGGAGTGCCACCCATCTTTCATTCAGAGGACAGCGAGCTCACTACTTCCTAGGACAGCCCACCAACTTTGGAACAGCTCCAGCTGGGAGCTGTTTCCCTTCTTTTCGGCCTGTTTATACTCTCTATACCTCCCACTTGGTCCTTCTTCTGTAGGAAGCACCTTTGAACACAGGAGACCTTGGTCAGGTTCCCTCTCTCCCCCGCCAGGCTTCATTTCCTCAGCTCTTACAACCACTAACCAGACCACAGGGCAAGGCATGAGCTTGGGGCTGCTCCTTATCATCCTAGGCACCAAGGCTCTACCAGGAAGAAGCTCCCATCAACACCATGAGGTGATTATTGCCAGATGCTTATAGACTGTCCTGGAGCCTCTGCAGCTGATCAGAAAACCTAGCACCAGGACTGAGACTCCACGGTTCTCTGGAGCTACGGAAGTGGGGAACTTTTTATTTTAAATCAGACAAATTTAATGTTTTTATGATTTGCTGTGAAGGCTGGCTGAGATGGAGAGAAGAATAACCTTTACAGGAAATGTAGATAATGAGAAGCTAGAAGAAGATAAAAACACATTGAAAAATAATTTTGTTCTCTCTAAGTTTACATATGTATATGCACAGAGCTTCACTAAATACAGCTTTCTGCTTGTAACTGGCTTTTTTTCTGTCATTTTTCAGGAATTTTGGGTACCAGAGACAGCTTAAAGAAAGGTGCTGGATAGTCCCAAGGGCTATAGTAAAGGGGAGATGACATGCTGTTCTTCAGCCCTGGCTTTTGTTTGGCATTTGGAAGGCTGTGACATTCCTGGAGAAATTGAGGTGAGGACCTGGCATGGTCCTAGCTGCTCTGTTTGAGAAAGACAGACAGAGAGACACAAAGAGGTACTCTGGCAGATGTCTGGCTAATTAAAAATCCCCATCCTGGTTACTATATCATATCTCTGTACCACACTTTGGATCTCTTCAGGAGTCACTGAAACTTCTGGAGTGGGGTGGGGGTGGAAGGACAGAGTTAGACCTGAGTTTTCAGACTGCCTCTGATGTGGAGGATGGATTCAAGAGGGGAGAGACTCAAGGGAGGGGACCGAGTAAAGCGTATCATTGCAGTCATCCAGCCTGGCGGTGATGAGGACTCTGGATTGGAGTGGGGACAACAGACAAACGAGAGCTAGAACAAAATAGCAACTGATGGGAGGGGAGTGGCAAGAGGGGACAGAAGATCCAGTTGGTGAAACAGTTGGGAGGCAGGTCTCAGTGCCCCCAAGGCAGGAGCTGGGGGTGCAAGGACAGCAAGTTCTTGCTGGGAATGGTGAGCTTGAGTTATAACCAAGGAATCCAGCTGAAGATGCCCAAGCGGGGGCTGCTGGTGTGAACCTAGAATTCTGGGGAAAGACATTGGCGCTATCAGTCCCTCTCCAGTCCTGCTCTGCCTCTCCCATCCCCCACAATCTTTCAGTGACTTAGCAGCCACAATTCTTAATCTTAAAAAAAAAGTTTTCACTGATAATTTTTTTACATCACCTACTTTATCCAATTATTCCTGCTTTCCCCCCTCCCAGACAGCCATCCCATATAAAAAGTAGTGATTTTAAAGACAAAACAGTCAGCACAATTGATCAACACATTGAAAAAGCCTGAACAAAGGGGCAGCATAGCACCTGTGGCCCTCCCACTCTGCAAAGGGATTAATGGGGGTGCCTCCTCACATCTCTCTCTTTGAGCCTTGCTTGTCCTTGGTCATTTTGAAGCAGCGACTTATTTTTTTTTTTTTTTTTGCTTTTTGGAGGGCAATTGGGGTTAAGTGACTTGCCCAAGGTCACACAACTAGTTTTTGTGTTAAGTGTCTGAGGTCTGATTTGAACTCAGGTCCTCCTGACTCCAGGACTGGCACTCTATTCACTGTGCCATCCAGCTGCCCCGTTTTTGCTTTTTTTTTAATGCTTTATTAACTTCTGATTTACATCATTCATTTCCGCCAGATTTTGAGTTACAAATTTTCTCCCCGTTTTTCCCCTACCCACTGCCCCAAAATAGCAGTCCCACAGGATATCCCCTCCTCCAATCTGTTCTTTCCCATATTTTCTCCCATACCCTTTCAACTTTTCCAGTGGGATTCTATGCCTCAGAGCCTGTATATCTTATTTCCCAATTACATGTAAGATGGTATTAATAATAGTATATATATATATATATTTGAATATTTTATTTTAAAACTTTGAATTCCAAATTCATTCCCTTCCTTCCTTGTCACCCACCCTTACTGGGAAGATAAGCAGTTCAGTATAGGATGTACATGTGTGGCTAATGAAAAACAATAACATAGTAAATATATTGTAAAAGAATGACTATATTTCCCTCCCTCCTATCCCACCTCCCACTTGTTCTATTCTTTATTTGATCACATCCCTTTTCAAAAGTGGGTGCTTCCAACTTCCCTCCCCCGCCCGCTTTCCCTCCCCTCCACCATCCCCCCTCCCATCTCCCCCCCCCCCCCCCCCCTCCTGGAGGGTGAGATACCCTATTTAGTGTGTATTTCATTCCCTCCTCAAGCCAAATTCAATGGGAATAAGGTTGACCCATTCCCTTTTGCCTTCCTATTCTTCCCCTCCATTGTAACCATTTTCCCTTGCCTCTTCTATATGAGATAGTTTACCCCAATCTGTCTCTCTCCATCTCCTCTCATTATATTCCTCTCACCTCTTAATTTCACCTTTTAAGTATCATCCCTTCCTGTTAAATTGGTCCTGTGCCCTCTATCTATGTATACCTGTAAACATATATACACATATTCACATATGTATTTATATGCCCATATACCCTCATATATAGACATATATATATTTCTAATCCCTTCAACTACTGAGAAAAGTTTCATAAGTTATAATTATCATTTTTTCACGTAGGAATGTTAATAGTTCAACTTTGATAAGTTCCTTAGGATTTCTTTTCCCTGTTTACCTTCTCATGCTTCTCTTGCTTCTTGTATCTGAATGTCAAATTTTCTATTCAACTCTGTTTTTTTCAGGAAAGTCCTCTATTCCACTGAATGACCATATTTTCCCCTGAAACATGATACTCAGTTTTGCTAGGTAGGTGATTCTTGGTTTTAATCCCAGCTCCTTTGCCCTCTGGAATATCATATTCCAAGCCCTTTGATCCCTCAATGTAGAAGCTGCCAGATCCTGGGTTATCCTGATTGTGTTTCCACAATATTCAAATTGTTTCTTCCTGGCTGCTTGTAATATTCTCTCCTTAATCTGGGAATTCCAGAACCTGGCTATAATATTCCTAGGAGTTTTCTTTTTGGGATCTTTTTCAGGAGGTGATTGGTGGATTCTTTCAACCTCTATTTTGTCCTCTGGTACTAAAACATCAGGGCAGTTTTCTTTGAGAACTTCCTGGAGGATGATTTCTAGGTTCTTACTTTGATCATGGCTTTCAGGTAGTACAATAATTTTTAAATTATCTCTCCTGGATCTATTTTCCAGGTCAGTGGTTTTTCCCATGAGATATTTCACATTGCCTTCTATTCTTTCATTTGCTTGGATCTGTTTAACAACATCTTGATTTCTCATAAAGTCACTAGCTTCCATTTGCTCCAATCTAATTCTGAAGGAATGATTCTCCTCATTAAGCTTTTGAGATTCTTTTTCCATCTGGAAAATTCGACTTTTTAAGGCATTGTTCTCCTCATCGCCTTTTTGAGCCTCCTTTGCCATTTGAGTTAGTCTGGTTTTTTAGGAATTATTTTCCTCAGTCAGGCTGTTGACTTTCATTTCATAATTTTCTTGCATTGTTCTCATTTCTCTTCCCAATTTGTCCTCCACTTCTCTTATCTGCTTCTTAAGGTCCTCTATGGCCTGTAACCAGCTTGTATTTTCCTTTGAAGCTTTTGGTGCAGGAGTTCTGACTTCACTGTTTTCCTCCTGTTCCATGCTTTGCTCCTTTTTGTCCCCAAAATAGGAGTGTAATGTTGGAATCTTCTGTCTGCTTTGTTTCCTTTGTCTTCTCATTTTGCCACTCACTTGACTTTTGGGCTTTTTGCTACAGTAGGACTCTGCCACCAGATGGGGAGCTTTCGTCCCAAATGCTGGGATTTTCTCAGCTGCCAAAGGTATTAGATGGGTGCCCTCTCTGAGGTCTCCACACACTCTGGCAAGCTGGACACACACCCCAGGCCCTCCACCCTAGACTGCAATCCAGATCCAAGCAGGTTAAAGCAAGAGCGATTACCCCTGAGACTGGTGCTTGGTCCCCCTACACTCTGCAGGCCAGGAGCTGAAGCTGCACATGGCACTGGCTGGCTGTGCCGGTGTCTCAGCGGCTTTTCACCCCTGGGGGTAAAAGCCACGCACTCCCACTTACTGGTCCCAAAGTCCAGGCTGCACTGACCTCTCACTTTGTCCTTCACATCTATGTGTTGATAAATCTGGAAATGGCCACAGCTGCTGGTCTGGAGTCCCTCCAGCCGTGGCTGGTCAGGCCCGC
>NW_027185759.1:40228-47987 GCF_028583685.1 Petaurus breviceps papuanus | reverse complement strand
CTCCTAATCTCTCTCCCTGTCTACTGGCTCCTTCCTTGTTCCTCACAAACATGCCAATGTACCCCCCCCCCCATCATTCAAAACAGCAATAACGACAAACCGTCACTTGATCCATCCACCTCTACCAGTGACCTCCCCCTACGTTTCTCTTCCCCTTGCCCCGGATTGGAGCCTCCTCAGGACCTACCTGCAGTGTGTGGCGGTAGGTGGGCAGCAGGTCTGTGAGGGTCGGCCGCATAGACCAGTCGGGATCACTGAAGTAGCAGCTTCTCAGGCTGACACTTCGGACGGGAATCTCCTGCAGAAGGATTCGGGTCAGACGCTCGTGCTTCATGACCCGCTCAAAGAAGAAGTTGACCTTGAGGTTGGCTGCGTGCTTGGCCAACTTGGCCCATGACATGCCCCAGATCACCTGGCCGTGGGGGTCGTGGACGTGGCATTTGATGTTGATGGTCCACAGGGAGCTGGCGGTGTTCTCGCCCAGGGTCTCCAGCAGCTCGTCGGAGATGCAGTTGTAGTTGAGGGTCAGGACCGCGAGGCTCCGGAACATCGCCATGGTCTGGTTGAACTGGGGGCTGCTGTAGACAGCCAGGTGGTGGCTGAAGTAGTCCTCCAGGTTGAGCTCCGAGGCGAAGCTCTCGCTGCGCAGGTGGCTCAGGGAGCTAAGCACGTGGCAGCCCTGCTCCACGGCCAGGCGCGCGCCCTTCAGGTTCAGGTAGTCCAGGTGTTTGCTTACCTTCTTCAGGAAGAAGCTCAGGCTTTTGATGAAGGACGTGCGGATGCTGCTCCTCCACACCAGCCGGTCGAGCTCCAGGTGCTGGATGGACAGCGACTTGAGGCGGCTGTTACTCTTGCCCAGGCACGACAGCAGGCCCCGCATGGTCACCTGGAACTTCTTGGTCAGGACGGCGTTGTACGGGTTCAGGAACTTGATTTCCAGGTGCTCCAAGTAGCGGCCGAACTTCTTCACGTACCAGAGCGCCGACTCGAACTCTGACGCGTGGGAGCGGGAAGGCCTCCCGCTGAAAGTGATGGTCCTGCACCGCCACAGGTCGGCCGAGTACATCGTTTCGTTCCACTTTCTGCAGACCAGCGCGGCCCGGGACCTGTCCCTGTCTCCCAGCCACCAGAAAACCCGGCGCAAGCACACGTCGGGCAGGCTGGCCCAGCAGCTCTGCTCGTGGCACTGGGCCAGGTCACTCTCTTCATCCATCGGGAAATCCGGCGGGGTGTTCCAGGGAGGCGGTGGTGAAGGCAGGTCGCCAAAAGGAGACAAGGAGTCACTTGGTTCCTGGTGGGGAGCAAGGGGGAGAAGACCATCCGTCTGTCTGCCCACCGGCCCTCCTGCTGGTTCATTGGTCACCTAGCTGGCTGGCCCTCTGCTTATCTCCCTGTCCATTCGTCTGCGTCCTTTCTGCCCGCCTACCTTACTATCTGTCTGCCTGTCTGGGTGTCTGCTTATCTCTTCATCTTCCTGTCTCCCTGTCTTTGTCTGCCCATCTGTCCGTCAATCTTTCTATTTCTCTGTGACTATTGCCCATCACACATCTGTCTGCCTGTTTGTACCTTTAGGTTCCATCATCTGCCATTCTGTCTGCCCCGCCCCCCCATCCATCTTTATATGTCTGCCATCTCTCTTTCTATAT
Source organism: Petaurus breviceps papuanus (assembly GCF_028583685.1). NCBI lineage: Eukaryota > Metazoa > Chordata > Mammalia > Diprotodontia > Petauridae > Petaurus > Petaurus breviceps. Next base: position 46,341 of record NW_027185759.1, on the reverse strand, counting down.
TTCTGCTATCTCTGTGTTTGTAAATCTGTCTGCTTGTCTGTATATCTGCCTGAACGTCTGCCCATCTCTTCTTTCTGTATGTCCACCAGTTTGCCTTCCTCTCTGTCCATTCGTCTGCTTCCCTGCTTCTGTCTACCTACCTTATTATCTCTCTGTCTTTGTGTCTGCCAGTCTGCCTGCTTGTCTGTTTGTCCATCCATCTGTCTGGCATCTGTCTGTCCATCCATCTGTCTTCCATTAGTCTGTCTGGGCATCTGTCTGTTTGCCTGTCTGTCCATCCATCTGTCTGTCCATGCATCTGTCTGCGTGTCCATCCATCTGTCTGGGCACCTGTCTCTGTCTGCGTGCCTTTTAAAATTGTTTCTGAGAGCACCTCCCTGAGCTCCTGTGTTCTTCTCACTCTCAGCCCAGAAGATGCCCCCTCAGGCCCATCTCTTTCTGCTCACCCTTCCGTGTCCACCTGGCTGCCTTCTTTTGATGTGCCAGTTTGTCTGCTTGCTAGGTTGCCTGCCTGTCAGCCCATTTGCTTGCTTGGTTCTCTGCCTCCATCTAGCCTTCTGTCCTATCGGTTTATTTGTCTCTCTCTTTTTCTGTGTGTCTGTCTCTCTACCTGCCTGCTTGCCCACAAGTATAGCTACTCCTGTCTGTCATATATATACTCAGTCAGTAAGAATTTATTAAGCACCTACTGTGTGCTGGGTACTGTAGTAAATGCTAGCTATACAAAAAGAAGCAAAAGACAGTCCAAAGAATGGTCCCTGCCTTCCAGGAGTTCATGGGAGATGACTAGCAAACAAATACGACAAACTATGGGCAGGAAAAGGAGGCCACAAGAGAAGGGGGTGTGGGCATTCAGAGACATAAGGAACTGTTTCCTTCCTGTACAAGATGGGATTTTAGTTGGGACTTGCAGGAAGCCAAGGAAGACAGGAGGTGGAGATGAGGAGGGAGAGGATCCCAGGCAGGGGGCACAGACACTTGAAATGCTTGGAGTCTGGAGATGGAGAGTCTTGTTCAAGGATCATCTGGAAGGCTAGTGTCATGGTATACATGGAGCTGAGCCCTTGCCTTCCAACCTTCCTCCTGCCCTTCATCTCATCATCTGGAGCAACCTCCCCTGGGCCTCCTTGGCTGTCTGCCTCTGCTCCCCAACCCTCTGCTGGGTGGTTCCTAAGGGCTCCCCTCTTCTCACTGCTTTTTTTTTTCTCTGATTCTCCCCTTCATCCATGGCCTCAAGCACCTTGGCTGGGGGAGGCAGACCTGCCTGCCCAGGTGTTTCCAGTGAACTTAAAACCATGGTTTTCATGGGAGTATTGGGTCCTTGAGATAGCCCAAGACTCTTGGAAAGCATCTGCTTATCAGGAGGTAAAGGGCTTGCCTGCTTCCTACTTGTCAAGGGTCTTTGACATGGAGAGAGAGAGAGAGAGAGACAGAGAGAGACAGAGAGACAGAGAGAGACAGACAGAGAAACAGAGACAGAGATAGAGACAGAGACAGAGAGGAGACAGAGAGAGAGGGAAGAGAGAGACAGACAGAGAGAGGAGAAAGAGAGAGAGGAGAGAGACAGAGAGACACCCAGAGAGAGAGACAGGCAGAGAGACAGACAGACAGAGAGACAGAGGAGGGGAGGGGAGGAGTAGAATAGGGAGGAAGTGTCCAGGAAATTCCTGGGACAGTCATCACTAAATTTTTCTGCGACCCTGGGCGGGGGGGGGGAAAAGGGGGGAGGGCAAATTGGTGGGAGATTCTGGAAGGACCTAGCATTCTGGACAGTTTCTTCTTCACATCAAAGAGGAAGGTAGCTAGTGGCTGAGGAGGGGAGGAGGAAGAGGAGAAGAGAAAAGGGCCGAGATGCAGCACTACTCCCAACTTCCTTTAAACCAGCCCCAAGGAAAAGGGCCTCCCCATTGTTTTTCCTTCTAAGCAGAGAACGACCAGATCCCCGCCAAAAGCCAAGGCTTCGCAAGGCGGGGTGAGCTGGGGCAGAGCAGCAGATCCTGACTCGGCAAGGAACCGCCAGGCGGAGGTGGGGTTCTTCGCTTGGTCTTAGAAGGAAAGACGGGCACCGGGTCCCTCGTGGGGCACTTGGTATCGGAACTGCTGGGCTGGGGCCAGGTTTTTTAAGATCTAGTCTAGAGAATTGGCTGGGGCAGAGTCTGGCGGCTCGAGTGTCTCAGGGATCGTGCTGTAGCGCTCACGCATAGGCGGCTGGGACCCTGGACCGCCCCTTCCCATCTCCGCGGGCATAACCCTGGTCCACCTCCATCCCGACCCTGGGGGCCGCCGCCACCCACCCGCTGCGCTCTGGGTCCGGCTGCCGCCACCGCCGCAGGCTGGAGCGCTCCCGCCCCCTCCCGTGCCAGGCCCTAGTCCGTCCGGGGCCTGCGCCGCCGCTTCGGCTTGATTAAGTGCGCCCAGGGCCCCGTGGGCACGCGGGAAGCAGCTGGCTGGCAGGGAAGTCGCCCACGGCTAACTGGGGCGCCTTTATGACGCTGCCAAGCCCTGGCGAGGAGGGGAGGCGCTGGTCCTCTCCCGCCCAAGTGTCCCCTGTCTGTGGACGAGGGAAGGGATGGACGCTCCCAGCCCCTCTTCCATCTCCTGAAGGATCGAGCCCTGCCGCTGTCCAGCTGTGTAACCCTGGGCAAACCCTTCCCCTCAGCTTCCTCACTTTGGGCCAGTGGCTTTGCTGGGTGGTCCCTAAGGGCCCCCCTCTCCTGACTGCTTTTGTTACTCTGATTCTCCCCTTCATCTGCTGCCTCAAGGACCCGGGCTGGGAGAGGCAGAGCTGCCTGCCTGGGTGCTTCCAGAGAACAGATCTCTGCAGGACTTCGAACCATTGTGTCCTTGAGATAGCACAAGTCTCCTGGAAAGCATCTATCTGGTTGGCAGGGGCTTACCTGCCTCCTACTTGGCAAGAGGGTCTTTGTTCAGAGACCTGGTTTACTGATGGAGCAACCGAGACACAGATGCCTTGCTTAGACAGCTAGGGGCGGCTAGGTGGCGCAGTGAACCTCAGAGCACAGGCGCTGGAGTTAGGAGGACCTGAGTTTCAATCCTGCCTCAGACATTTAACACAAAAAACTAGCCGCGTGACCTGGCAAGTCACTTAACCCCAATTGCCCTACGTTCCCCCTCCAAAAAAAAAAAAAAAGCAAACAAAAGATAGTAAGCTCTCTGGGTCCCGGCCTCCAGGTCAGTGGAACTCCGCCCTAGTGCGGTCCTCTGATCCCAGCGGGCTCCTGCTTTCCAGTCGGAGGGTGAACCATGACACACGCTCTCCCCCAACCATTTGTGGTGGATGGTCTAGCTGGGTGGTCATGCTGAATTGCTGGGGGTGGCTAGGGAACAGAAGGAGGAAGGAAGTTCAAACACTTCATGGAAAAGCTAAAACTCCCAAGCCAACACTCCCCCACCCCACGGGTCACCCTGCCCCATGAACCCCTGAGGGCCCCTGCTATCAGGAAGCCTGTGAGAAGCCCAGAGTGAAGGAAGAGGGGCAGCCTTATCCCCCCAGCATGGTTCTGGGCAGTGGCTTCTCCATGTCAGAGAACAGTCCAAGCAGGGTCCTGGAAGCCACCGGTTGCCCCTGGATTGTTCCAGGAGCCACACATTCCATCCTTGTTTAACTTAACTGAGAAGTTGGTTGTGTGTTTCATTCTTCGGGAATCAATAAATCTTTGGATCCAGACACGGAGTGGTATTGCTGGATCAAAGGATCCGCAGTTGTATAGTCCTTTAATGGTTCCAAATTGCTCTCCAGAATGGTTGGATCAGTTCACAACACCACCAACAATGCATTAATGTCCCAGATTCACATCTGTGAATTTAACATCTAACATTTTCCTATTTTGTCATATTAGCCACTCTGATTGATGTGGAGTGGTGCCTCTGAATTATTTTAATTTGGATTTCTCTAATCAATAGTGATTTAGTGGAATTTTCCATATGACTATAGATAGCTTTAATTTCTTCATCTAAAATTTGTCTGTTTATATCCTTTGATCGCTTACCAATTGGGAGATGACTTGTATTCTTATAAATTTGACTCAGTTTTCTATATATTCGAGAAATGAGGCTTTTGTCAGGGATGCTTGTTGCAAAAGTTTTCCCCCCTCAGTTTTCTGCTTTCCTTATAATTTTGGTTACATTGTTTTTGTTTGTGCAAAAACTTTTACATTTTTATATAACTGAAATGATCTATTTTGCATTTTGTAATGCTCTCTATCTCTTGTTCCTAAATTCTTCCTTTATCCAGAAATATGACAAACTATTCCACACACTCTCTTAATTTGCTTATGCTATCAACATTTATGTGCAAACATAAAAGTCTGATGGATAATACATAGCAAAACCCAGGAAGGCAGGCAGACAGAAAGATAGAAAGCAATGGGGATCTTCAGAGGACCTCCTCCCTCCAGATCAGAGATTTTCCAGATCCACCAGGAATCCTCTATTCCAGAATCTTCCATTTCTCTGAGAAAGCAAGCGTTGGCACTTCTCCTAAGGGAAGGGATGAAGACAGGGAACAGACCCAGATAGCCAGAGGTGCAGTGGCCATTCTGGGAGATCTCCACTAAAGACCAAGGTCGGCCAGCCTCCAGGCAGTGACCACTAGGGCTGATGATGGGTTGAGCCCTCTCCCTCTCATTCCACCTATTCCCCTTCTGCCCATCAATTTTCTTCCCTGTGGAAGAGGCAGAAGCAGAGGGAAGGGGTTCCAATGCCCTGACTTTTCTTGGCTTCCTCAATTGCTTCTTTTGTGAAACAAGGGACTGGGGCTCTTCTTGGCTCTAAATCTAGGACCCTACATCATTTTGTAGTCCAGGCTGCCCTGCCCAGCCCAGCCCCCTAGCAGGGACCCTACTCTCTGTCCCCTGTCCCTGTTCTGCATTCTCATGCCATGCTCTGCCCCCTGACCTCTCCATGTGCAAATATCACCTCCTCCAGGAAGCCTGCCTGGATGTCCCCAGGCTCTTGTTGGTACTTTTCGGGAGGCTGTGCTCTGCCCTTCCCTTTGTTCATGCAGGGCATTTAGGATTATTTCCCTTTCCTGGCCAGTAAGCACCTCCCTCCAAAAGACCCACTGTACCCTGGAGTTGTACTCTGCTGAGGGAACATGCTATATGTGTATGTGGGCTCTCTTGGGGAAGGGGAGTACTCTCCTGGGGAGGGAGGCACTGCTCTCCTGGGGAGGTGCTCTGTTGGAGAAGGGCTGCTATCTCGGGGGAGGGAAGTACTCTTCTGGGGAGGGGCTGCTCTCTTGGGGAGGTGCAATGGGAGGGCTCTCCTGGTGGAGGGGAGTACTCTGCTGGGGAGGGAGGGACTGCTCTCTTGGGAGGGAGGTGCAATGGGGGGCCTCTCCTGGTGGAGGGGAGTACTCTGCTGGGGAGGGAGGGACTGCTCTCCTGGGGAGGTGCTCTGCTGGGAAGGGGCTGCTCTCCTGGGGAGGTGCTCTGTTGGGGAGGGCTATTCTCCTGGGGGAGGGTGCTTGGGGGTCTGCTTTCTGGTGCCCTCCCTGAAAGCTTCAAGGCCTACCTCATGCTGATTCAGTACAGGCAGAGGAAGCAGGATGTGGCAATGAGAGCAGTCTTTCAGAACATCATAGTCTTCCTCCTTCTTGACCCGAGGAGGCCAGGAGCTTAATGGCATTTTGAATGTGTGGTTTCCTTTCTTCTTTGGACGGACAATCCTTTCTCCTGTGGATGCCTGAGCTGGTTCTGGATCCCATGCAACTGCAAAAGGCTGTTCAGGCCTCTTCAGCAGGCAGGCATCAAAGGATCTCATCAGTTCTGTGAACCGGCGGCATTCATCCTGCATGTGGGCAGTGAGAATCAGCTGTTCACTGCCACAGTCCAAGCAGGCAGCCTTCACAGGAACTGGTGGCCAGCCTGTCTGCCTGGCATAAACAGAGCACCTGAGAGCTGGCCATAGTTGGGAAAGGAAGGAACATCTATGAATGAGAGAACAGAGGGAGGGAAGGGTAGAGAGGAAGGGAGGGAGAGAAAAGAGGGAAGGAGGGAGGGAAGGAGGGAGAGAGGGAAGGAGGGAAGGAGAGAGGGTGGGGAAAAGGCAGGGAGGGAGAGAAGTAGGTAGAGAGGGAGGGAGAAAGGGAG
>NW_027185759.1:23966-40218 GCF_028583685.1 Petaurus breviceps papuanus | reverse complement strand
GAAAGGAGGGAAGAAGGCAGGGAGGGAGAGAAGTAGGTAGAGAGGGAAGTAGACAGGGAGAAAGGGAGGGAGAGAGGGAGAGAGGGAAGGGAGGCAGGGAGGGAGGGAGAGAAAGAAGGAGGAAAGGAGGCAAGGAGGTAGAGAGGGAGGGAGGGAAGGAGTGAGGGAGGCAGGGAGGGCTGAGGCACATGTTCCAGGCTGGAGGTGGGGGGTGGGGCTATAGTTCCTTTTCCTTGCTTTTCTCAGGAGGGCCCTCCCCTAAGGACATCACTGGGACCACTTGGTGAGACCCCTTTGAGGGGCTCTGTGCACTTGATACTTCCTTTCCCAGTCCAGGAGACTGTGCCCCTCTGGGCTCTTGCCTTCCCCCCCTCCCAAGGCTTTTTAAAGCTCCTTTTCCATTTGATTGAAAGCTTCTTGAGGGCAGGAAGTGGGTTTTTTTTTTTTTATCCCTAGGGCTTAGCACAGTGCCTGTCTGGCATACAGTAGGAGATTAATGAATCTTTATTGACTTATGTGAGATCACATAACTTTGCTTAAGTAAGGAATCCTGCTAGACTGGACCCAAGAATAGGCACAGCCCCCGTGCCTAAGGAGGAGGAAGAGGGGGAGAAAGGTCTAGTCTGTCTCCCCTCCCCACACCCTAGGCTTACGCTCCCTGAAGACAGAAGCTGTTCCCCTTTATCTGCTTGTCAGGAGAACCTGAGCTTCCCCCTCCCCCGCGGGCTGACACCTGGCTAGAAAAGAAACTGGAAGCCCCAAGAATCGGTCACACAATGGAAGATGGCCGTGAGGCTCTGAGAGAGGCTGCAAGTGGAATCAGGACAGTGATTTTCCACCATTGCACCAGAAACCAGCTTTCACGGGCCTAATGCCCTGAGCACCCCCACTGCCTTGTACCAGGTGCAGCCACAATAGCAGAGCAGGATCATAGCTGTGCACACTTAGAGAACACTTTAATCTCTTATGTGTTCTCACAACACTATATGAGTGACATTATTAGTCCCATTTTGCAGATTTGAAAACAGAGGCAGACAGAGGTTAAGTGACTTGCCCAGGGTCATACAACTAGTAAGTCTCAGGGCTAGATTTGAATTGAACTCTTCCTGTCTTCACACTACTACCAACTACAGAACCCCACAACATTCTGGAGCATTCCCAATATCTTACGGTTAGGACTAATCACTGAGTGTTCCCACTGCCCACCCCAGCCCAGCCACCAGGGCATGTAGAGGTACCTCCATTGGCCCCCCAGCCACCAGGGCATGTGGGAGCACCCCCACTGCCCCACCCAGTCACTCACCCAATGCTGGCAAAGCTTTGCTTCTGGAATGTCCTGTCCACACTCCGAGCAGTTAACTTTCTTTCTGGGAGCTTGGAAAAACAAACAATCCCAGCAATGCCACCATCGTGTCTCTTGCAGCCCTATTTGGAGGCTGCTTTAATAGCAGAGTGCTGTACCTCCAACTCCCCAAGGCAGGGTCACCAGATTTCGGTGACTGAGCACTGCTGGGAAGTTCAGAGCAGCATCCAGCTGAGCCTGCCTAGGGGGCCCAGAGAGCAGCACCTGTTCCCTGCCTCCCAGACATCTTTCTGCAAGCACAGCTGGGCCAAAGGGGCAGGGAGCACCCTTCTCCTGGCACCCCCCTCCCAGCCAGTCCAATCAGGCTGGGAATCCATCAGACTCCTGCCACTGGTCTCTTAAGTGCAAGTGGGATGGAGCAAAGGGAAAGACAGTGCCATGTTTCTAACTCAGAACCAGCATAGACTCTGTATGAGCTGTTTGGGGTGCTTGCCAGTGGGGCTTGCCAAAGCAATGCCGAGACCACTGGTCAGTGAGGTGCTAGAAGCCTGGCAGAAGCAGAAGCCAGGGCTGGCCCTGACATAGGGAGTGAGTGAAGAAGGGGCAAAGCAGGAAACCACTATTGCTCCCCCCAAACAAGCTCTGTGACCTTGGGCACTCACCCTTTGGAAAGGAGCACATAGAGTCATAGACTTTCAGAACACAGCAGGGGGGGGGGGGGGGAAGGTTGGGGGGACTGAGAGATGAGGTCACAGAGTTAATCCATGGGACCACCCCCACTTCACAAATTGGGAAACTGAGACCTAGAGCTGGGGTTCAGTAAATGTAGGGACACCCCACCCTAACCCTGAGGTTCCTTCTTCTCCAAAGCACTTGCCCTGGGGCCACTCACCTTTCCTGGTCTTCTTAGGCCTGTCCATGCAGAGGGCTTCATGGCTGACCTGCTGTGCAGGGAGGACAGGCTTCTTGCAGGTGAGGGAGGGCTCTGTCTGGCTGCCACAGCTGGTCTCATGCTCCTCAAGGCAGCTGAGTGGTATAGCCTGCTCACAGAATTCACATCCGATGAGGCGCTCTGGGCACACAGCCTGAGGGGAAGGAAGAAATGTCGGGCCAGTTTTCCTCTCCATCCCCCCAGGAGACAAGGGCTTCAGCAGATTCGAAGTGCTGCAGTCAGCCTAGACAATGTCCCCCAGGGATGCGCATTACTGCCCACTCTCATCTAGTACCTGGGGGACCAGCTGCTGGTCCAGTCACCGAGCAGGCTGAGCAGAGAAGGAATGAGCAGGACCCCAGAGATTCCTGCTGCCTCCCCACCCCATCCTTCCCAGGATAAAGAGCTCTAACCTCATGAGGGCCTAGCAGATACTTCTGCATGCTTTGTCGACACAGACTGCACTGGACCTAAGAGTGGGAAGAGAGATTGAGGTCAGTGAGCCCAGGAAGCTCGGGGGAGGGACTCAGGTAACCAGTTCTTTGGGTCAGGCTGAGAGGGGCCATATTGGAGAAGGGGTGAGGAGGACTGCCCAAAGGGCTGCGCTCTTTAGGGCAGGGAAGGTACAGTAAGGAGAACTCAGCTCTATGTCAACAGATGAGGAAACTGAGGCAGCACATGTTTTGCTCCCGGTTCCTGGGGAAGTTAATCTACTGGGGCTGGATCTCCTGCCCTGGCAGCATAGCTAGTGAGACTGGGGATTGAATGCAAACTTGGCTCTCACACTCTTACTTGCCAGCCCCAGGGCATCCTGTCTATCTACCCCCCAGGGCCATCTTGCTATCAGCCCTGTAAACATGGGCATTCAGTTCACCCAGTTCCCTCTTCTTGGTCTAGGTTCTGTAAGCAAATTGGCATTACCGTTTAATTCAGGCATGTCGCCTGACTTCTCATTACTCCCACCTCAGCAGCCCCAGGTCCCCAAACAAGGACATCTTTCCTTGACCTCTATGTGTCATCCCCATCCAGGGCACTCCTGGAGGGAGCGGCTGTCACAGTCCCTGGCTCATAGACGGCTAGCTCTCTTCATACATGTCTTCATTCATTCATTCGTTCATTCATTCATTCATTCATGATGTGAGGTAGACTTTATATTAGGTTCTGGTCTTCTAGGCTCCAGGCCAGGGCTCTTGGGATCCATCCATTCGTCAGTGAGTGATATGGGGTAGAGCTCGTGTTAAGTTCTGGCCTTGCAGGCACCAGGCCAGGACTCCTGGGATTCATCTCCCCACCTGCTTGTGCCCATTGTCCCGGTGGTCCTTCATCTCGTCCTTCAGGATGACCTCCTTGCATTCTGGACAGATGGCTCGAAACCTCAGACAGTGGGCCTCGTGGAGGAAGAAGAAGGCAGAGGGCACCTTCTTTTCACTAAGTGGGAGAAATTCAGGTTGGCTTCATGTACTCGAACATGAGCCAGCAGCAGGCCGGGGTCAGAGCCTGGTCCGTGATGGCAGCTTAATGAGTGGCTGGAGAATGATGCAGGCTGGTATTTCCTGCATGTGCAGGACCAAGGCTGCCCTTTGGAGTGGACAAGCCTCTGGCTGGCACATCTTGCAGCCCCCATCTGGCCCAGACCCCATGCCAGACATGACCTCTTCTCCCTTGCCACCCCATTGGCGCCAGCACCAGCCCTCCCTGCCCCCATTCTGGGAGGCACAGTACCAGTGGGGAGGGCCCTTCTAGTGCCTTACCACACTCTTTCCAGACCTCTCAACTCCTTTATTCCCCATTCACAGCCATGCCTGAGACTCCCCTCTCATGACTGACTCTTGGAGATCCCCCACAACTGGACCCTCCTGTGTCTCCCCCCTTCTTCCCCTCCTCTGTAAGCTGCTCCCCATCAGGACTTCATGTCTCATCCCACTTACATAGCCTTAACCCTTTGGTTAGCTATTTCCATGATGCCCACTTTGGTCTCTGATTCCCAGCCCCTTCGAACTTTCACTGTCTGCCATGCCCACCCCAACCTGGCCCACACACCCACCTTTTTGTCTCCTCTCCCAAGCTCTTGTGCTGAAACCTGAATTTTGTTAAGGTCCCCATGACCTCCCCAGTTAGTGCAGTATGTGGCCAGCCCAGGGTAAGGAGCTTAGAGTGTGGGAGAGAGCTGAGAGTCCACTCAGGAGAACTGCCTCCTAATATTTAAGGCGAACTCTGAACCTCTTCATTAAGGGAGGAGAAGGTAGCTGTGTGAATGAGGCATCCTGACGTGGCCTGGACAACTTTGAGATATTTATATGCCAAGGAGTGAACCCTAAGGTAGTGGTGGTCAAACTTGGCCGGCCCCTTAAACCCTGCCCGTGGAGTCCTCCCTCCTCCAACGTCTGTGCTCTGCTCCCTCCCCAGCTCTTTCCTGTACTGGCTGTCTCCCAAGTCACTATTCCCATAGTGTCTACTTCTCTGCTCTGTGCCTTATTAGAACATGATTGCGCATTATGCCTCACTGGTTGCCCTGTGGTCTTTCCCACAAATATCCAAAGAACCAGGCTTGTTCACCCTGACCCAACTGGAGGAGACCCCAAGGAGGATCTTAATTTATCAGGAGCCACACCTGCGGTGGGTGAGCCTGGTGCCCTGAGCCCACTGGGGAAAGCAAGGGCTGCCAAAGGATTCTCATGTCCCTTGGGAGACTGGCCACTCCTCAGGGCTGCTCAGTAGGGGCCTCGGCATGAGGGGCCTCAGCAGGAGGGGCTGGGCTTCATCTTCCCCAAGATGAATTTGATCTGCCCTTTCCCTCCCTTCTGCTTTATCGCCATATGCAGGAGGTGGCATAGTTCCTTACTAAGTAATTTCTCTGATATTTTGAATTTTGATAACTGACTATTTGCGTTTCAGAAAACAATCATTTGCTTGGGAAAGTAAATTTCTCTTTCTCTGAGTTTTGCTAGAGTACTAAGGGCGGAGGCTCCTTTCCCAGTTCAGATGCAGCTAAAAGACTTTATGTAGCTCATGAAGGTTTGCAGACCAATTTGCTCCTTACCAATAGAACTTCATTTTATGTTCACAGCCCCTAGGTAAGGTGTGGCCACTCTCCTCTCCCTGGGCCAAGCTTTTAGGGAGGACAGGCCCGGTAAAAGCTGAGTTTTCATGATCGCCCCCTCCCCAGCTCCCTTTTCAGCCTGGGGTCCAGGGGAAGAGAGGCTAGGTGGACCTTAGGGGGCTCTGCCAGGCCGCAGCTCCCGTGGCCTCCCAGCTCCTTCTCTCCCGGTTCAGTGGCCAGGCCCCCTTCATCGAAGTGTGCTAGAATCTCCTCCCTAGCCCATCTCGTGGGAGCACAGGGTAAGGAGGCTGCCTTCCCCCCAGCATCCCCCAGTGCTCCCTCCTGGCCAGCGACTCCGCCGGGGAGGGGGCTAAAGGCACGGACTCTAACTCTTACCAGTTTGTGCAGAATTGGAGGTCATCTTCCATGGCTTTTGTGAGACCCAGTGCGTTGCAGTTTCCTTTAACGTTCTAACTAGGAAATGAAACTGAAAGTGGCGCTGTCCAACCTCCTGGGGGCGGGAGGAAGAAAATTCATGTCTGCCCCACTGGAATCTCCTTAGAATAAACCTTTGGATGGATGCGTGCGGGAAGAGGCAGAGGGGGCGGGCATTTCTGACGACAGTCTGAGGTCTGGAGCCCAGGAGTGGGGCAGATCCCAAAGCAGCCCTTCAAGGGGCCTGGCACACCTGCCATGACAGGTGAGGGCTCCCCTTGGCTTTGAGATTCCCATGGACACTTCCACAACTTGGTACTCCTCTGCCCAGAGAGAAAAAAAGACTAGACAGAGAGGGGCTCAGAGCTGGAGATCTTGGGGAATGGCCGTCAGAGGGGCCTAGTGATGGGGTACCTGGGGTCTAGGTCAATTTGTGAAACCAACTTGTGAAACCAGTCTGTGAAATTGTAACTGCAATTTGTATTGTCAAATTGTTATCTGTAAAATTCCTTTCCCAACCTCCGACTCTGCCCCTTCCCCCTATCCGCACCAGGCCTAGGCAACCCCTTGGGACTCCTTTGTTCTTACTTAATCCCTCATGTCTCCTCTGGTCTGGCCCAAATCCTCCTGTCTCCTCCCGTCTGGCCCAAATCTTATCTAAACTATCTATGCATTGAGGTCCCATCCCTCCGGTTAGCCCTGACAATGGCAGCCTTACCCTTTAAAAGTAAAAGCATGTGCCCCTCTTACTCGCAGGTCCCCTAAAGGACTCTTGCCCGCTGTAATGGCGTAATAATAAACTTTCTCAACTCTAACTCCAAGCAAAGCTGAGCTGAATTCTTTCCAGACGCCCTGTAGAACCTATCGGGATCCCGTTCCCCCCATCACTAGGAAAGGGAAGAGGGTAACAAGGGAATATTTAAGTCCCTTCCCAATCAGCCCCACCCCCTTCTCAAACTTAATACGTGTCATACATTTAAGGGCCCCCCCAGGACTTCACCTCATCATCCCCTACTCCAATCTCCTAGATTCTGTTATTTTCAGAAATTTTTGATTCTACCGGATGAAATTCCCACCTCCTCAGCACCCCAAGCCCCTGGGGACCCTCTACTATGCTGGCTGAAGACAGTGGGGTTTCTCCTCCCACATCCCTCATTATGTAAGGAGGGCCCCCCACCCTGTAGATTTCCTGATCCCCAGAAACTCAGATTTAGGCGATGAACTTAACTCCATAACACACGTCTCCTCAGATCATTCCCCATTCTGGTGGAGAGACTTTCTGTCTGACCCCGGAGCTGGGTAACCCATCCCTCCCCACACCCTTTTTAGCTTCTTTTTATATGTAACTTCTCCCAGCAGACTGAGAGCTTTTTGAGGCCAGAGACTGTCTTAGGACTTTCTCTGCATTCCCCCTGCTTGGTTCTTGGCACACAGTAGGCTCGTAACAGACATTTATTGACTGATATTTCCCTCCAGCATTCTCCCTGCCCCTCTCTGAGTCCCAATTTCCTCCTCAGTAAAAATGAGGAGGATCCTTGAGAACCTCTGAGGTCCCTCAGTTTCCCTCTTTGTCTCTGTTCTCCCCTCCCCTACCACTCCCACTGTTGGGGCAAGATGGGTCCTGTCTAACCTCCCCACCCTGGGGGGCCTAGACCAGTCTGTGCCAGAGGATGTTGGGCCTTGGGTGGTGGAGGGTGAGGGGACTGATCCTAGTGAGCAGACTCAGTCACCCTGTCTCCTGAAATCGCTCCTGTACACTTGTATGGACTAGCTCTGTCAATGTTGTATCACAAGGAGGAGGGCCGGCTCTTTCCAGGCAGAGGCTGTTGGGGGTCACCTGTGTCTGGCACACCCTAAGTCGGTGCTTAATAAATGCTTAATGGATTGAATCAAATTGTACAGGTAGACATCTCCTGAAATTTCATCTGTTGAGTATAAATTGGTTTGTGGAGTGGAACCAGAAAAAAAGGGGTTAGTGCCCTTTTGGACAAGTCAAAGAACAGCAGAATTAATAGTAGACCTGGGTCCTGGGAAGTGGCAGCCACCCATGTCTGCCTTGGGGCTGAAGTGGGGAGGTGGGATAGGGGAAATGAGGGTGGGGTGGGTGGGAGGGGGTAAAGGGTGCTTTCATTCATGTGGCCTAAGAGGAGAGGCCCCACTGTGTCTGAGAGGGGAGAGGGAAACAGGGACAGAGACAAAGGTGCAGAGAAACACAGAGACAGAGACCAAGAAAAGTGGCATTCCCTGGGGGAGGAGCATGAGGGGCTTGGATTTGTCTCTTGTCTCCTGGACAGAATAAGGGAGATCTTAGGCAGTGCCAGGATCTTGGAAGGAAGGTACTCCATCACCAAGGGACTGAACCATGATCCTGGGGAGTAAAAGATTGGGATTGTGTTCTCTGTCACAGCTGCCCTGAGTTATTCAGTCAACGCCTTTTTGAGTGGAGGAGGGGCCAATCTCTAACAGAGCATTTCTATAACACCCCTGTGTGCCAGGCACGGTGTGCTAAGCACCTTTTACAAGAATGCACTCATTTGAGCCTCACAACAGCCCTGAGAGGGATGTGCTGTTATCATCCCCATTGTACAGTTGAGACAACTGAGGCCATTTGAGGAGAGGTGACTCACACAGGGTTTAGGAAGTGTCCGAGGCCAGATTGGCTTCTTGGCCAGGCACTGCCTCCCCAACCTGCCCAGTGGAGCTCCAGAATTTTGGTGGGGGAAACTCTGAGGTCAAAGTGTGACTGACTGGAATGCTGGGGCATTTCCCCTCCAGCAGCTCCTATTTTTTCCCTTCTGGAGGGAATCTAAGGTAAGGGAAGGGCTGCATGACAGGAAAAGAACTGGATTAACTGTTAATGGGATATTCTGTATTCTTTATTATGTGTTTTCTGTGTTCTACTCCATGGAGTGACATGAAGACTGCCCTATCCCTGAAGACCATTGTTATCATGAGTGCTTATCATGCGGACTCTTTTATGTAAACCTCTGTAGACCTAAACACAAGCAGTATTTGCATTATATTCTGAAGTCTGGGTGGGGGCAAAATAAGTCAAAGAAATATGATGAAGGAGGAGAAGGGGCTAAGATCGAACCTTTCCTGTGGGAGGGGAAGGCATCCTGGGCCATTGGTGTAATGGAAATGCAAATTTAAAGATCTTCCCTGCCCCTAGGCTAAAGTGCACCTGGAGCCTGGGGTGGGAGGCTTGTTTTTCAGTAGATACTTCTTGATTGGCCAGTGGGTCAATAAGGTTGTTACATTCTCTGAACCAAGAGAAGGCTATATAAGCCCTGATGTGAGGCTTTGTTTTGGGGCTCACTTTGAGAAGTGTTCTGTGATTTGATCTGAGTTCTAGGAAGCCGTTGTTGAGAGTCCCCTGGCTTTGAAACCCAGATTTTGATTTGATATGGATGTAATGGTTGGACAGTTTGGAAATCTGTCTACTTGATCTGTTTCTGTCTTGATAATTCTGTCTGTATATTCTGAAGTTCAGGGTGCTGACCTTTTTCCCCTGAACAAGGTAAACGATACATATCTGACTGATTAAAGTAAGCTTGTTAACCCATTTTGAGTTGCTTTCCTTTCTCAAAGCATATCCAAGAACCTGTGGTGGCAGCAAACCCTGAGGATGCTTGGGGTGCTTGCTGCTACAATTGGTTACACTTGAATAAGACTTTTTGTTTCCAGGCTAAACATGTCTCATTTCCTAAAACCAAAACACAAAGTCAGCAAGCATTATTAGATGCTTATCACAGGCCCTAAGTGCTGGGAATCCAAACACATGCAAAAAGAAAACCAGTCCCTGTCCCCGACAGCACATAAAGGGGGTAGAGTCTAGAGTGGAATCTGGGGAGAAGTAAAGACCTGACTGGCCTGGGCATTAGGCTCCTTACAGGCTCCATCCAGCATACTCTCCGGACCTTCCAGCATCCCAGGGGCCTTCCTCTGGACACTTTTGACAAGGCTCTTCCTAGAAGCAGGACTCAGAATGGACCTCAAGGCTTGAAATGTGGCCTAAGGCAGAAGGCAGAGGACAGCCACCTCCCTGAAAGACCATTGGCTTCCTGGGCTCTGAGGTCACCCTGCCAGGACTTTCAACTCTTTTCAAGATTCTCTCAACCATGTCTCCCTCCCCCAGTTTGGACACTTGAATCCAAACAGAAGGGTTAGAGCACCCCCATTAAGTATCACCTTCTCAGCATCAGTCTAGTGTTTGACCCTGTAGGCAACCTTAGGACCCAATTCTATTCCTAAGTCTGTCAGCTATTCCAATGGCTTTTATCAAATGAGAGAATATTTGTAACATTGAGAGTAGCTATTGAGATAGCTGACAAACTATATAAATAAAACGGGAGGCCGCCATAATCCACAAAGCAGTGGACCTGAAGTTGGGAAGACCTGAGTTCAAATCCAGTCTTAGGCACATCCTAGTTCTGTGACCCTGGGCAAATCACTTCGCCCTGTTTGCCTCAGTTTCCTCATCTGTTAAATGAGTTGGAGAAGGAAATGGCAAACCAGTCCAGTATCCTTGCCAAGAAAACCTCACATGAGGTCCCAGAGAGTTGGACACAGTTGAACAAGACAATTAGCATTTGTTAAGCTCCAGCTAGGCCTTATTAGATAGGATAGAGAGAAGGTAGTGATTTCCTTGGACCTATTCAAAGTCTCATGGGTTTTTTTTTGTAATCATACAGGGATGGGGGTAAGGGGCATACTGAGGGAAATATTCAGTACATTCAGCGTCACACAGAAAGAGAAAGTAATAGAATAATAGCAAATAGAGCAGACAAAGGAGGCAGTTATACTTTTGACAAGTCTAGGGCACTGGGCAAGGCTCTGACCATGTTCTCCTGCCCCCCAAGGTTGAGCTTTCCCTGGGGAGGCAGAGGATTGACAAGGGAGAGGGCAGCAAAGGGGCCCTGCAGGAGCTGCCACAGTTTAGTGCAGGCTCTGGGGACTGGCCCTGGCTCGACAGCCTCAGGGCAGAGCATTTCACTAAGCCCTTTGAGATCCGTGCCAAGCCTCCAGGAGGGGTAGTTCTTCCTCCCCCACTGAGATCAGCATCTGAGGGGAGCCTGGGGAAGAACCTTGAAACCCACTGCAGACCATTCTGAATGCCCAGTATCCCCTTGCTTAGCCTGAGAGACTGGGGGGGGGCCTGCGGTGGGGGCCTGCCGGGGGGGGTCTCCTGGGGAGGGCGGCCGGGGGGGGGCCCCTCCCTGGACAGTGTACCCTCCATCCCCTCTCCTGGACCCAGGCCTGGGCTCCTCCTTTCTCATGGCCCAACAGCTTTCTCCACTCAAGAAGCAACTGGTATGTTTGCCGGGCAGAAAACCATCAGAAGTGATGCAGGGCAAGAGGCAGAAGAGGAGGAGAGAGGAGAGGAGGGGAAATGAAGAGAGAAATAGGAGCAGAGGAATAAGAGGAGGGGGAGGGGAAGAAGAAAGAACAGGGAAGGAAGGAGACAAGGTCAGGAGGAGGAGAGGGAGGTGAAAAGAGGGAGGGGGAAGGAGGGAAAAGGGAGGGAGAAGAGGAATTTCCCCTTAAGGAGAATGAGAGGGGTGGGGGGAATCCAAATCTAGGCTCTGAGGTGGCATTACCAAGCCTTCCAGGCAGGCTTTTCATGAGATTGCTTCATCCTTCTGCCTCCCTGGCATGTCCACCAAAAGGAGCGTTTCTAAAGTCAGAGTTGTGGGGAAAGAGGTGTGCACATAGACCTGTGCACATGTGCATGTTTATGCTGGGATGTGCGTGGGCAAATGAGTTATGCAGACACGTGCAACTCTGCGGGCATGTACATGGTTTTTTCTGCGTCAGTCAGTCAATGAACATTTATTACGCACCTACTGTGTGCCTGGAGCTGGAGGACATAGAGAAAGGTAAAAGCCAGTCCCTGCCCTCGAGAAGCTTCTGCTCTAATGGTGGGGAAGGTTGGGCAGGGCAGTATACAGTGGAAGCCATTGTTAGAGGGTAGGCCCCAGCCCATGTAGGGCTCTGGGTCAGACTCTTCCCATACTGACTCTCTTAGCAATACTGAAGTGCTGCCGAGAGAGTCTCGAAGCCCAGTTGGCCACAGCTCAGGACTAGGGCTGCAGCCGGATGCGCCTGTGCCCACTCCCACTCTGTTGGCAGGCAGAGGACAAGGAGCTTTTCATTCAAGCTATGGGAAAGCTCAGCATTCTGAGCTAGAGGGAAGGAGGGGGAAGAGAAGCAGAGGCCTAGGAGCCCTTGGCAGTCCCCAGTCCTTGGCTCTTTTCCCTGTGGAAGACTAGGAGCTTTCATGCCCCCAGGATAATTTTCACAGTCATGGTCAGGGGCCCCGTCCCACATCCTCATCCAACCTGAGCTTCCAATCCTTTCACCTAGACCTTGTCAGAGGTGGGAAACAGCCTCCCTCCAAGTGTCGAGGAAATGAATGGATCTGGGGGCTCTGAGCCTGTGGGAAAGTGCCCATTTGTTTGCAGCCTGTTACTTAATGATGTGAAGGAAAAAAAACATTGCAGGCTCAGATTTTTTTTGTTCTCTTTTGCCCTTGAAAATGATAATGACCTATCTAAACTTCAAAGAATTTGTTCAGGGGACTCAGAAAATCCCAGAACCCTTGCTAGAATCTCAGCATTGGAAGGGACCTCAGAAATTGCTTGAATACCACCAGTGATGCAGAACTCACTATCTCCCCAAATAACTCATTCCATGTTGGGACAGCTCTAAATCTTAGAAAGGTCTTGGTGACTTCCATAGGTAAAGCACTTTGTAAACCTCAGAGCGTTAAAAAAAAATGTACGTGGTCATTGTTCTACCTGCTATTCTTAGTGTGGTCCAGTGGATCCACAGAGCTGCTCTAAGATTCCCTGGAGATCACTTCCAACAGTGGTTCACACATGGCAGTTCTGTAAGTATGATGTGCAATTTGTCAATGGAAGGCAACCAAGAAGTGGTGTTGCCTTCCCAGTTCCCTGACAAGGCTGCATCCAGGGGGCAAAATATGCCATGGTCTGTGACAGCTATCTGTGGAGCAGGAAGCGGTGTCCTGGACACAGCCCCCTCTACCATGCTAGCAGTGGTGATAGGGAGGAATACCACCAAAAGGCAGTTATGAGCAGAGAGTGAACAGCTTGGAGACCAGAAACAGGAAAAATACAAGGCCACTCAGCCAAGGATGGGCCACAAAGCCCACAAAGAAGTCAGGCATTGACCTCTGACCCTCTTGGGTAAAGCTCCAAAGCCTGGATCTTCCAGTGGGGTTCAGCACAAGGACATACAGGTCTTTGCTTGAGCAGTGTGAGATGACAGAATGTATTCTAGAGAGGATACACAAGTGAAATTGACTAGAGAAGTGGCAGAGTTGAAATGGACAAGAGATGATACACAAGTGAAATTGACTAGAGAAGTGGCAGAGTTGAAATGGACAAGAGATGATACACAAGTGAAATTGACTAGAGAAGTGGCAGAGTTGAAATGGACAAGAGATGATAGACAAGTGAAATTGACTTGTCCAGGATTACACAGCTACTAAGTGTCTAAGGGCTGGATTTGAACTCAGGATGATGAGTCTTCCTGATTCTAGGTAGGCATTCTATCTACTGCACTACCCTTGAGAGTTATTTTAAAAACATATTTGAATCATCCAAGATCCACTTTTTCATCCACTCATCCCCAACTGAGAGCACATACACACAAAACCCCACCAAACTCCATTACAAACACAGAGCCAGGGGTGGCTAGGTGATGCAGTGAATAGAGCACCGGCCCTGAAATCAGGAGGACCTGGGTTTGGATCCAGCCTCAGACACTTCACACACACACACACACAAATTCTAGATTTTGGCTATGATAGTTCTGGTAGTTTTCAGTTTGGGATTTCTTTCAGGAGGTGACTGATAGGTTCTATTTCTACTTTGCCTTCTAGCTCTAAGAGATCTAGACAGTTTTCTTTTAACATGTTATGGAAATACAGTGTTTAGGCTCTTTTTTCAGTCATTGTGTTGAGATAGTCAAATGATTCCTTAAAAAATTTTTTTCTCCCAGTTACACATAAAGACAATTTTTAACCTTCATTTTAAAATATTTTTGAGTTCTAAATTTTCTCTTTCACTATCCCTGAGATGGTAAGCAATTTTATACAGGTTATAATCTTCAGTCATGTAAAACATTACCATATTAGTCATGTTGTGAAAGAAGACACAGAACCAAGGGGAAAAAAACATAAAAAAATACAGAAAGTGAAGAGTAATATACTTCAATCTGGATTCAGATTCCATCAGTTCTTCCTCTGGAGGTGGGTCCTTTGGGGTTGTCTGGGTCCTTGTATTGCTGGGAAGAGCTAAGTCATTCACAGCTGATCATCATATAGGATTGTTTTTACTGAGTACAATGTTCTCTCAGTTCTGCTCACTTCACCTTGCATCACCAGTTTGTATAAGTCCTTCCAGGCTTTTCTGAAGTCTGCGTACTTATCATTTCTTATAGCACAATAGTATTCCATTACAATCATATACCATGACTTGTTCAGCCATTCCCCAATGGATGGGCATCCCCTCAGTTTCCAACACTTTGCCACTATAGAAAGAACTACTATAAATATTTTTGTACAAATAGATCCTTCCCTCTTTTTTATCTCACTGCAGGAGTGGTATTACTAGATCAAAGGATATGTATTGTTTTACAGCCTTCTGGGTATAGTTCAAAATTGCTTTCCAGAATGGTTGAATCAGTTCACAACTCCACCAACAGTGCATTAGTGTCCCAATTTTCTCACATCCCCTCTAATATTTATCATTTTCCTTTTCTATCATGTTAGCCCACCTGATAAGTGTGAGGTGGTACCTCGGAGTTGTTTTAATTTCCATTTCTCTAATGAATAGTGATACAGAACATTTTTTCATATGACTACAGATAGCTTTGATTTCTTCATCTAAAAACTGCCTGTTCATATCCTTTGGCCATTTATCAATTGTGGGATGACTTGTATTCTTATAAATTTGACTCAGTTCTCTGTACATTTCAGAAATGAGGCCCCTGTCAGAGACACTTGCTGTAAAAATTGTTTCCCAGTTTTCCACTTTCCTTCTAATCTTGGTTGTGTTGGTTTTGCTTGTGCAAAAACCTTTTAATTAATTATGATCAAAATTATCCATTTGACATTTTGTGATTCTCTCACTCTCTTTCTTGTTTGGTCATAAAATTCTTCCCTTCTTCATAGATCTGACAGGTAGATTATTCTTTGCTCTCCTAATGTACTTATGGTATCACCTTTTATGGTATCATCCATTTTGATCTTAACTTGGTATACAGTGTGAGATGTTGTCTATACTTAGTTTCTGCCATACTATTTTCTATTTTTCCCAGTAGTTTTTGTCAAATAATGAGTTCTTATCTAAAAAAAAAACGGGGTCTTTGGGCTTATCAGACACTAACTATGATCATTTACTGCTTAGTCTTGTGACCTAATCTAGCCTACTGACTTGCCACTCTATTTCTTAGCCAAGGCTAGAATGTTTTCATGATAACTGCTTTATAATACAGCTTGAGATCTGGCATGGCTAGGGCACCTTCCTTCAAATTTGTTTTCATTAATTCCCTCGATGTTATTGACCTTTTGTTCTTCCAGATGAATTTTATTTCTACTAGTTTGATAAAATAATTTTTTGGTAGTTTGAATGGTATGGCACTGAAGAAGTTAATTAATTTAGGTAGAATTGTAATCTTGATTATATTGATTCAGCAATTGACATAACAATATTTTTCTGATGGTTTAGCTCTGACTTTATTTATATAAAAAGTATTTTATAATTGTGTTCATATACTCCCTGGATTTGTCTTGGCATGTAGACTCCCAAATATTTGATACTATCTACAGTTATTTTAAGTGGAATCTCTCTTTCCACCTCTTCCTGCTGAACTTTGTTGGTAATATGTAGAAATACTGGTGATTTATCTGGGTTTATTTTATATCCTACAACTTTGCTCAAGTTGTTAATTCAATTAATTTTTTAGCTGATTCTCTAGGATTCTTTAAGTATACCATCACATCATCTGGAAAGAGTGATAGTTTTATTTCCTTATTGCCAACTCTAATTCTTTCAATTTATTTTTTTCTCTTATTGTTATAGCTAACATTTTGAGTACAACATTAAATAACAGAGGTGATGATGGGCATCCTTGCTTCAACCCTGATCTTATTAGGAAGGCTTCTAGCTTATCCCCATTACAAATAATACTTGCTGATGATTTTAGATAAATACTACTTATCATTTTAAGGAAAACTCCATTTATTACTGTGTTCTCTAGTGTTTTTTTAAATAGGAATGGATGTTGTATTTAGTAAAAACAATTTTCTGCATCTATTGAGATATTCATATGATTTCTGTTGACTTTGTTATTGATGTAGTAAATTAATTATGCTGATAGTTTTCTTAATATTGAGCCAGTCCTGCATTCCTGTTATAAATCCACCTTTTTTGTGATATATATCTGTAGTCTCCTTCCTAGTATTTTATCTATCTATCTATCTATCTATCTATCTATCTATCTATCTATCTAT
>NW_027185759.1:9404-23956 GCF_028583685.1 Petaurus breviceps papuanus | reverse complement strand
TATCTATCTATCTATCTATCTATCTATCTATCTATCTATCTATCTATCTATCTATTTTTGTTTCAATATTCATTAGGAAAATTGGTCCATAGTTTTCTTTCTCTATTTTGACTCTTCCTGGTTTTGATATCAGCATTATATTTTGTCATAAAAGGAATTTGGTAGGACTCCTTAATTTGTTTCTCCAAATACTATATACTAGTATTGCTTCTTCTGAGATTATGATTGCTGCCCTTGCTTTTTAAAAAATATCAAGTGAAGCACAATGTATTCTGCTCCAGTCCTTTGCCTTTATTCTGTGTCTATCTGCTTCAAATGTATTTTTATATGTTAATTTTCAAATGTTAATTTTTTTAAAACCACATAAGGCATGATTCTGGTTTTTAATCCACTTTGCTTTCTACTTTCATTTTATGGGTGAGTTCATTCCATTTACAGTTGTGATTATTAACTGTGTGTTTCCTTCCATCTTATTTTCCCCTGTTTATGCTTCTTCTTTCTCCTTTCACCCTGACCCTCCTCATGTGTTTTTTGCCTCTGACCACTGCCTCCTTCAATTTGCCCTCCCTTCTATCAGTGTCCCCCCCCTTTTATTGTCCCCCTCCCTTCCTATTTCTCTATAGGGTAAGATAGATTTCTATGACCAACTGAGTATATATGTTCTTTCTCCTTTGAGCCAAATCCAATGAAAATAAGGTTCAAGCAATGCTTACCCCGCTGACTTTTTCCCCTCCATTCTAATGGGTGTTTCATGCTTCTTCATGTGAGGTAATTTCTGCCTCTCCCTTCCCTCTTCTTCTAGTGAAATCCTACTTCTCACTCCTTAATTCTTGTTATCATCCCATGAAAGCCAACTTACATCCACACCCTCTGTCTGCATAGAATCCTTCAAACTGCCTTTAGAGTGATACAATTCTTTATAGTTGCAAGTTTTATTTTCCCATGTAGGGATGTAAATAGATTAACATTATGGAGTAACTTTTTTTCTCTTTATTGTTTATATTTTTATGCTTGAATCTTGTATGTGAAAAATCAAAATTTCTATTCAGTTTTTGGCTTTTTATCATAAATGCTTAAAAGTCCTTGATTTCATTAAATACCCATTTCCCCCCTTGAAAGATTACATTCGGTTTTCCTGGGTAAGTGATTCTTGGCCATAATCCTAGCTCCTTTACAGATGGCCTGCTGTGCTGGGGCCACAAGTCCTACGTTGCTGACCTGTGCTGGGGTTAGGAGCCTTTCTCTGGCTTACCTGAACACCACTTTCAGTGGGCTGCACTCTTCCTTTTCTCCAGTGAGACAGACCTTTCCTGCAAATCTTCTAAGTTGTCTTGGGCTGGAAAATTATTCCACCCTGTCCTTTTGTGGGAATTTGTTTTGAGGTGATATTTAACTTTATTTGGAGGGAAATTTGGGAGAGGTCAGGTAAGTTCCTGCCTTTTCTCCACCATCTTGGCTCCGCCTCCTTGAAGGATTCTTAAGTCTTTCCCCTTGATACACTTTCCAGGTCAGTTACTTTTGCTATGAAATATTTTATATTTTCTTCTATTTTTTTCAGTCATTTGATTTGTTTTAATTTTTTTTTTGTTATCTGATGTAGTCATCAACTTCTATCTGGTCCATTCAGATTTTCAGGGAGTTGTTGCTTAGACAAGGCTTTGTACCTCTTTTAATTATTGATTTAAATTTCATTTTTCTTTTCAATTCCAAATTCTCTGCTTCCTCCCATTCTAGGCAAGAAATAGGATGCCCATTATACATATGAAGTAATGCAAAATATATTTCTGCATTAACCTTGTTATGGGGGAAGGGGGAAGCAAGAAAAATAAAGAGGAAAAAAATATGCTATAATCTGTACTCAATCCATCAGTTCTGTCTCTGGAGGTGGATAACAGTTTTCATCTTTTGTCCTTTGGAATTATCTGGGATTGATGAGGGTAGCTAAGTCTTTCACAGTTGATTATTTTTATAATATTGCTATTGCTGTGTACATTGTTCTCCTGGTTTTGCTTACTTCACTTTGCTTCAGTTCATATAAGTATTCTCATATTTTTTCTGAAACTACACTCTTCATTTATTATAGCCCAATATAATTTCATCACATTCATATACTATAACTTATTCAGTCATTCTCCCAATTGAATTCCTTCAGTTTCCAATTCTTTGTCATCACAAAAAGCTTCTATATGTTTATTGTCCATCTGATTCTTTCCCATTTTTCTTTGATTTCTTTGGGATACAGCCCTAGCAGTGCCATTGCTGGATCCAAGGATAGTCCTCTGGGCACAGGGCCTAACTGTTCCCACAGTGGTTGCAATAGTCCGCATCTCCACCAAGAGCAGATTCGTGTATCGATTTTCTCACATCCCCGTCCAGCATTTGTTAGGTTTTCTCTTCTGCTGCCTTCGCTAATCTGATAGGTACACGCTATTTTAATTTCTCCATCAGTAATTTAAAGCATTTCCCATGACTGGAGATAGCTTTGATTTTTTCCTCTTAAAACTGCCTATTCACATCCTTTCACCATTTATCAACTGTGAAATGGCTTTTATTTTTTATAATTTTGACTTACATTTCCCAACTGAAAAATGGTGAAAGGGTTTGACCTGGCAGTTTTCATTAGTTGGGGAATGGCTGAGCAAGTTGTATATGATTATGATGGAATTGTGTTATAAAAATATGAGGAGAGGGATACATTCAGAAATCCTGGGAAGACTTCAATGAATTTATGCAGTTAAGTGAGTAGAGCCAGTAGAACATTATACCCAATAACAGCGATATTGTAATTGCTGTAATATTGTGAAAGATTTAGCTACTCTGATCAATATAATGAGCCCAACAATTTCAAAGCCTCGTGATAAAAAATGCTATTCACCTCGAGAGAGAAAGAACTGATGAACTTTAAGTACAGATTGAAGCATTTTTTTTACTTTACTTTTTTTTGGCTAATATGGAAGTACATTTTACATGACTTCGCATGTGTAATTGATATCATATTGCTTGCCTTCTCAGTAGGTAGGGTAGAGACTGGAGAAAAAGAGAGAATTTGGAACTCAAAATTTAAAAAAAAGTTGAATATTGGGTTCAGTTCCATAAATATTTGGAAAATGTGACCTTTATCAAAGAAACTTGTTGTAAAATTGTTTTCCCAGTTTCTTACTTCCATTCTAATCTTAGCTGCATTGGTTTTGTCTGTGCAAAGCCTTTTTAATTTGATGTAATAAAAATTATCCATTCTATGCCCCACAATATTCTCTTATTTGTTCATAAATTCTTCTCTAATTCATTAATCTTACATGTAAAATATTCTATGCTCTCCTAATTTGCTTATTACTTTGTGTCTAAGTCATGTAAACACACTTAGATCTTATCTTACTATATGGTGTCAGATGTTGGTTTACACCTATTTTCTGCCAGACTGCTCTCTAATTTTCTGTCAGTTTTGGCCAAATAGTGAGTTCTTTCCCCCAAAGCAGGAGTTTATCAAACACTAAGGTATTGTGCTCACTTTCTTCTGCATATTATGTACTCAATCTATTCCATTGTTCAGCCACTCTATTTCTTATCAAATTGTTTTGATGATTACTGCCTTGTAATATAGCTTGAGATCTAGTATTGCTAGATCCCTTTTTACCCTTTTTTCATCACTTGCCTCAATATGAATTTTGTTATTTTTTCTAGCTCTATAAAGTAGCTTTTTGGTAGTTTGATTGGTATGGCTCTGAATAAATAAATTAATTTAGGTAGTATTGTCACTTTAATTATATTGATTCAGTCTGTTGTTGTTTAGTCATTTTGTCAGTTGCATCCAAATATTCATGATGCCATTTGGGGTTTTCTTGGCAGAGATTCTGAAGTGATTTGCTATTTCCTTATCTGGCTCATTTTACAGATGTAAAACTGAGGCAAACCAGGTTAAGTGACTTACCCAGGGTCACACAGCCAGTAAGTGTCTGGGACCAGATTTGAACTCAAGAGGATGAGTCGTCTTGATTCCAAGTCCAGTGCTCCATCCACTGCTCCATCTAGATGCCATTGTCTATGGTATCTTTTAGCAAAATGTAGTTTCCCTAATTATCTCTATTGGGTTTATTTTTACTTTTGCTTCGTCTATGATCATGTTTTCTACCTCTGCCTTTTTAAACTTTGACTGAAGCACAACAGATTCTGCTCTAGCCCCTTGTTTTAACTCTGTGTGTCTCTCTGTTTCAAGTGCGTCTCTTGTAAACAACATTTTGTTGAATTCTGGTTTCTAATCCAGTCTGCTGTTTGCTTCTGTTTTATGAGTGAATTTATCTGATTCACATTCATAGTAGTGATTGCTGAATATGAATTTCCCTCCATTCTAGTCTCCTCTTTCTGTCCTTTTCTTTTTTACCCTATCCCCTCCTCAGGAGCCTCTTTTGCTTCTGACCACTGTCTTCCTTAATCTACCTTTTCTCTTATCTCTCCTTCCTTTCTCAACCTCTTCCCCTCCTACTTTCCTGTTGGGTAAGAATATTTTTCCCCATTCCTCCTCTCTCTCCTCCCTCCTTCCAATGCATCCCTCTTTCTCATCCTTCCATCCTTCTTTTGAGATGATCCCAACAAAATAGACTCACATTCATGCCCTCTAAGTAAACTACTCCAAGTGCCTTGACAATACACTTCTTAGGGATTACATGCATTATAGGAATATGTACAGTGTAACCTTATTTAGTTCCTTATGATTTTTCACTCATTTTTGTTGCTTAGTTGTTTTACAGTCATGTCTGACTTTTTGTGACATATTTACATTCTTATGCTTCTCCCTTTTCTTTTAGGGGGGAAGGCAAGGCAATTAGGGTTAAGTGACTTACCCAAGGTCCCACAGCTAGTAAGTGCCAAGTGTCTGAGGTCAGATTTGAACCTTCTTATGCTTCTCTTGAATCTTGTGTTTGAATGTTGAATTTTCTTTAGCCCTAGTCTTTTCATCAAGAATACTTGAAGGTCTGACAAAATATAACACCCATTCCAATTAAAAACATTAGAGAACATAAGAACAAATGGAGTTTTCCTTAAAATGATGAGTAGTATTTATCTAAAATTATCAGCAAGCATTACTGTAATTGAGATAAGCTAGAAGCCTTCCCAATAAGATCAGAAGTGAAGCAAGAATGCCCACTATCAGAATTATCAACACATAGATGACAAGGACAAAGTGAGAGGTCAGTGCAGTGTGAACTTTGAGATCCAGTAGTTGGGAGTGCGATCGGCCTTTGCCCCCAGGGTGAGAAGCCACTGAGGCACTGTGGTGCAGCTGCTGCCACGTGGCAGCTATAGCTCCTGGCCTGCAGAGTGTAGGGGGACCAAGAAACCAGTCTGAGGGGTAATCGCTCTTGCTTTAACCTGCATGGATCTGGATTGCAGTCTAGGGTGGAAGTCCTGGGGTGTGTGACCAGCTTGCCAGAGTGTGTGGAGGCTTCAGAGAGAGCACCCAACTAATACCTCCATCACCTGGGAAAACCCCAATGTTTGGGACGAAAGCTCCTCTGTCTGGTGGCAGAGTCCTACTGTAGCAAAAAGCCCAGGGGTCCATTGATTGAGTGGTGACATGAGCAGGCAAAAGAAGCAAAATAAACAGAGCAACCCAACTTTTTACTCCTAGTTTGGGAACAAAAAGGACCAAAGCATGGAACAGGAGGAAGACAGTGAAGTCATAACTCCTGCAACAAAAGCTTCAAAGAAAAACACGAGCTGGTTATAGGCCATAGAGGACCTTAAGAAGCAGAAAAGAGAAGTGGAGGAAAAATTGGGAAGAGAAATGAGAACAATGCAAGAAAATTATGCAATGAGAGTCAACAGCCTGACTGAGGAAAATAACACTTTAAAAAACAGACTGACTCAAATGGCAAAAGAGGCTCAAAAAGGCAAGGAGGAGAAGAATGCCTTAAAAAGACGAATTTGTCAGATGGAAAAAGAATCTCAAAAGCTCACTGAGGAGAATCATTGCTTCAGGAATAGATTGGAGCACATAGAAGCTAATGACTTTACAAGAAATCAAGATACCGTTAAACAGATCCAAACAAATGAAAGAATAGAAGGCAATGTGAAATATCTCATGGGAAAAACCACTGACCTGGAAAATAGATCCAGGAGAGATAATTTAAAAATTATTGGACTACCTGAAAGACATGATCAAAGAAAGAGCCTAGAAATCATCCTCCAAGAAATTCTCAAGGGAAACTGCCCTGATGTTTTAGAATCAGAGGGCAAAATAAAGGTTGAAAGAACCCACTGGTCACCTCCTGAAAAAGATCCCAAAACGAAAACTCCTAGGAATATTATAGCCAGGTTCTGAAATTCCCAGATCAAGGACAGAATATTACAAGCATCCAGGAAGAAACAATTTGAATATTGTGGAAACACAATCAGGATAACCCAGGATCTGGCAGCTTCTACACTGAGAGATCAAAAGTCTTGGAATATGATATTCTGGAAGTCAAAGGAGCTGGGATTAAAACCAAGAATCACCTACTCTGCAAAACTGAGTATCATGTTTCAGGGGAAAATATGGTTATTCATTGGAATAGAGGACTTTCAAGTATTCTTGATGAAAAAACCAGAGTTGAATAGGAAATTTGACATTCCGATACAAGAAGCAAGAGAAGCTTGAGAAGGTAAACAGGGAAAAGAAATCATAAGGAACTTATCAAAGTTGAACTATTTACATTCCTACATGGAAAAATGATAATTATAACTTGTGAAACTTTTCTAAGTATGAAAATAGTTGAAGGAAATAAAAATACACACATACACCTATGTCTATATATGAGGGTATATGGGCATATGAATACATACGTGAAAGTGTGTATATATGTTTACAGGTATACATAGATAGAGGACACAGGACCTTTGAGGCAAGAGAGAAATATAATGAGAGGAGATGGGGAGAGACAGAATGGGGTAAACTATCTCATATAGAAGAGGCAAGGGAAAATGGTTACAATGGAGGGGAAGAATAGGAAGGCAAAAGGGAATGGGTCAACCTTATTCTCATTGAATTTGGCTCAGGGAGGGAATGGCATACACACTAAATAGGGGATCTCACCCTCCAGGAGAATAGGGGGGGAAGGGGATGTGAGGGGGGATGATGGAAGGAAGGGCAAGCTAGGGGGGAGGGAAGTTGGAAGCACCCACTTTTGAAAAGGGACAGGATCAAAGTAGAGAATAGAACAAGTGGGAGGTGGGATAGTAGGGAGGGAAATATAGTCAGTCCTTTGCAATATATCTACTATGGTAATGTTTTGCATAGCTACACAGGTACAACCTATACTGAATTGCTTATCTTCCCAGTAAAGGTGGGTGACAAGGAAGGAAAGGAATGAATCTGGAATTCAAGGTTTTAAAATCAAATGTTTAAAAATATATATATATATATGCTATTATTAATACTATTTTTACATGTAATTGGGAAATAATCTATATAGGCACTGGGGCATAGAGATCCACCATAGCCTACTGGAAAAGTCGAAGGGGGTATGGGAGAAAATATGGGAGAGAGCAGATTGGAGGAGGGAATGTCCTGTGGGACTGCTATTTTGGAGCAGTGGGTAGGGGAAAAACGGGGAGAAAATTTGTAACTCAAAATCTGATGGAAATGAATGATGTAAACCACAAGTTAATAAATCATTTGAAAAACACACACACAAAAAGAATGCCTACTATCACCACTCTTATTCAATATTGCACCAGAAATGCTAGCTGTAGCAATAAGAGAAGAAAAAGAAATGGAAGGAATTAGAATAGGGAAGAAGGAAACAAAACTATCACTCTTTCCAGATGATATGATGGTATACTTAGAGAATCCTAGAGAATCAACTAAAAATTAGTTGAATTAATTAACAACTTTAGTAAAGTTGTAGAACACAAAAGAAACCATCATAAATCAGTATTTCTATTTATTACCAACAAAGTCCAACAGGAAAAGATGAAAAGAGAAATTCCATTTAAAACAACTGTGGACAATATAAAATAATTAGGTGTCCACCTGCCAATACAAACCCAGGAACTATATGAACACTATTACAAAACACTTTTCACACAAAGATGCAAAAAGTAGAAAAATATTAATTGTGCATGGATATGTTGAATCAATATAATAAAAATGACGATTCTACCTAAATCAATCCATTTATTCAGTGCCATACCAAACTACTAAAAATTATTTTATAGAACTAGAAAACATAACAAAGGCAAGCAATTGAATATAGATTATAATGTGTAGTCATTCAAAACACATTTCAGTTTTAGCTATGCTGCAAAAGAAAATGTAGAGTCCCCTTTCCCCTTTCAAAAAAAAAACAAGTAGAAATGTATCCTTTCTCCTGCATTCAGATGCCATCAGTTCTTTCTCTGTAGGTGGATAATATTTTTTTTAGGGAACAAAGCTTCAATCTTCCAAGCATCTCGATGTATTAAGAAGTGCACTCTAATTGCCCAACAAATTGGGAGCAGACCTCTTCAGCTTAGGCCTGGACCCCAAATACAGGGGCAGATAAATTTTTACACATTAAAAACAGTTAACCCAATGAGGCCAGTCAATTAAAAGGAAACAATACAATATTAAATACAATATTTCTAATTGGATGAAAGATTAGGGACTTTCCAAGTTGGGGGGGGGAGTGAACAGTAGTAATTCCCTGAAATCAGAAAAGGAGGTGTCCCACTCCCCAAAGTGTCTGTAAACAAATCAAAGGAACATGGAAACAACTGATTAGTACAGATTAGTTTTCAGATCAGACATATGGATTACTTGAGATATATAATTGTGAGAAAAGACCTAACATCAATCATTGGATCTGACCAGGTTCTGGTCAGCATAACCAAGGTTGCTGGTTAAGGGTCTCTAAACAGCGTAGAGCAGGTCCAGCTTCCCAGCCATGCAGTTTAGGTTCAAACAATGCCATGAGGCTTTTTCTTAATTGCCATAATCCAATAATTTTCCCAAAGGTTGGAAGCTGGAGTAGATCCATAATTGAATAGAAAGGGACCTGAGCTAGCTTCCGAATTGAGTCACAAGTTGGAGTCGGTGGGGTTCACACAATTTCCACAATTACCCTTTTGTTATCCTTATTCCCTCAATGCCTTCAATTTTGCCTCTTTTGATTTATGGAGGAATGGCCAGCCCCCATGGATCTCTTTTCTGTAAGTCAAAACTATAATGTTTTTTTCGTATAATCATAACCAGAATTACATAAATCAGGTTATAGATCAAACTATTTGGAAGGCTCACAATGGACTAATTTTGAGAAGGGAGGTTTCCATGTCACCAAGGTAACCAAGAAACCTTAAACAGAAACACAAACATCATGGGCAAAGCAACACCATAAGGATCATCAATATTAACTGACATCGACTCTCCCTGTAGTCTAGTAACCCACTCCCAAGAGCTATTCAGTCAGCGCCTTTCAGGTCCCTGTGCTGGGACAGCATCGCCCCTGCAGCTGGTCAAACCAACGGCGAGCTCAGAGGCTCCACCACAGGCTGGGCACGAAGAGTCCACGTCCACATGAACATCTGGCATGGAGATGCTCCTCAATTTGTGCATCTCATGTTTCTTTTGAACTACTTCAGTTCTGCTTCACGTATGGAGCACAGCACCTTCTTGGATGTGAGCACGCCATGCTGGGTGGTTCTTTCCACTGTTCGCTGTGTCACAGTCAGTTCCAAAGTTCACATATTCCATGTACTGATGGTGAATGGAATCATCTTTTTTTTTGGGGGGGGAGTTGGAAATTTAGATGCCATTTTATTGACCAGGGAGCTTTTTTATTTTTTCCTCTCTTTTTTATTTTTTAGTTTACATCATTCATTTCCACAAGATTTTGAGTTACAAATTTTCTCCCGATTTTTCCCTACCCACCACCCCAAAACAGCTATCCCACTGCATATCCCCTCCCCCAATCTGCTTTCTCCTATATCTTCCCCTATCCCCCCTCCGACTTTGCAGTAGGGCATGGTGGATCTCTATGCCCCAGTGCCTGTATATCTCATTTCCTAGTTACATGTAAAATAATAATAATATGTATATATATATTTAAACATTTGATTTTAAAACTCTGAATTCCAGATTCTTTCCCTTCCTCCCTTGTCACCCACCCGATAAGCAGTTCAATATAGGTCGTATATGTGTAGCTAATGCAAAACATTTCCATAGTGGATATATTGTGAAAGACTGGCTATATTTCCCTCCATCCCATCCCACCCCCCACTTGTTCTATTCTCTTCTTTGATCCTGTCCCTTTTCAAAAGTGGGTGCTTCCAACTTCCCTCCCCCCAGCCTGCCCTTCCTTCCATCATCCCCCTTCTCATCCCCTTCCCCTCTACTCTCCTGTAGGGTGAGATACCCTATTTAGTGTGTATGTCATTCCCTCCCTGAGCCAAATTCAATGAGAATAAGGTTTACTCATTACCTTTTGCCTTCCTGTTCTTCCCTTCCATTGTAACAATTTTCCCTTGCCTCTTTTTTTTTTAAATATATTTTTGAGCAATCGGGGTTAAGTAACTTGCTCAAGGTTACACGGCCAGTTATTTCTGGGTGTGGTGCTGAGTGTCTGAGCCCAGGATTCGATCTCCAGGTCGTCCCAACACTGGAGCCGGTACTCTTACTCGTTGAGCCACCTGGCCGCCCCTATTTCCTTGCCTCTTTTATATGAGATAATTTACCCCATTCTGGCTCTCCTAATCTCCTCTCATTATATTCCTCTCTCATCTCTTAATGTCACCTTAAGTATCATCCCTTCCTATTCAATTGGGAATGGAATCATCTTTGCAAAGGTTTTTGTACTTTTGTGTGTGTTTCCACTGCAGGATGGGATTCCCACCTCCTGCAGTAAATAGGCCAGGGGTTGGCCAGACAATTTTTAGGGCACCTCTTCTAGCCCCTTCCTCATACCAAGAAGTGAGAAACTTAGCACTTAAGAAGGCTGCCAAATCCCATTACTGCTTCTAGTGAGAAGATGACCCTATGGCCTTGGAGGCATGTGTACTGTTGCTACAGGAATCTGAGATGGGTAAATATGGTAAGATGTAGGGGTGATGTCTTCTGATTCATGTATAAGCTGGATTTGAGTGAGGTAGAGCTGCACGGAGTTGTTGGCCTCATTCCCTCTTCCAGAGCCATTGGAGTCCATTGGCAGGACCAAAGTCAGGATGACTGGTGATAGCCCTGGGTACAGTGGATAGCCGTGTCATTTCTAATGTCTGATCAAGCTCTAAGCACTCCCCACCTGCTTCAGTCGCCGTCATGGCTGTTGGAACAAATTGTCCTCATTTGTCCATCTCACTGAGGGAAGTCATCCCCACTAACTCAGAGAGGGGGGCTGGAACCTGTTGATAATACAGCTCCTTGTTTACCAGGGAGTGGTTGCTGAGCTTGCTACAGCTTCTTAGAACCACAGGTGAGAATTGAGTGGCAGGAAGACACCAAAGGTGGAAAGCAGACCTGAAAAGGGCTTGGCCACCCTCACGCCAGATGTTCTAGTCTTCCTTGAACACCCATACGCTGCAATGTCCCATTAGTCATCTGGTCCTTGGACATCTTTTCTTGGGCTTTCTGGAATAGGCCTCATTCCCTCACATCATAATTTCTTCTAAACTGTGGATTATTGTTTTGCTGAGAATGGCTAAGACTTTCACAGTTGAGCATTGTAAAATATTGTCATTATTGTGTACGATGTTCCCCTGTTTCTGCTTGCTTTGCTTCTGCATCGGTTCCTGTTAGTCTTCTGAAGTTTATCTGAAAGCATCCTACTCATCATTTCTTATAGTACAGTCATAGACCACAACTTGTTCAGCCATTCATCACCCCCGACAATGTCCGCTTCTTGGCCACCACAAAAGGAGCTGCTATAAATATTTTTGCACATGTAATTTTTTCCCTTCGATCTTTTTGGGATACAGACCCATCCTTCTATTTGATCAAAGGGTGTACATGGTTTTATAACCCTCTGGGCATAGATCCAACCTCTTTTCCAGAATGATTAGACCAGCTCACAGCTCCGTAATTTGTCCCTATTTTTCCACATCCCCTCCAACATTTGTCATTTTCCCTTTCTTACATATTAGCCGATTTGATAGGTGTGAGGTAATACTTGAATTGTTTTAATTTGCATTTCTCTTATCAAAAGTGATTTGGAGAATTTTTTCACATGACTATAGCTTTGATTTCTTCTTCTGAAAACCACCTGTTCATATCCTTTGACCATTTGTCAACTGATAAATTACTTATAGCTTAATAAATTTTACTCATTTCTCTATGAGAAATGAGGCATTTACCAGAGAAATTTGCTATAAAAATTTCCCCCCAGTTTCCTGCTTCCCTTCTACTCTTGGATACCTTGATTTTGTTTGTGTAAAACCTTTTTAATTTGATGTAATCAAAATTATCCATTTTACATCCCAAAATGCTCTCTATCTCTTCTTTGGTCATAAATTCTTTCCTATTCATAAATATTACAGATAAAATATTCCATGCTCCCCTAGTTTGCTTATATCACCCTTCATGTCTAAATCATGTATCCATTTTGACCTTATCTCAGTATATGGTATGAGATGTTCGTCTATGCCTAGTTTCTAGTTTCTGCCAGACTGCTTTGCAGTTTTCCCAGCAGTTTTTGTCAAATAGTGATTTCTTATCTCAAAAATTTAGATCTTTGGGTTTGTCAAATACTAGATTATTATGGTCCTTTGCTACTGTCTATTGTGTGCTTAATCTGTTCCATTGATCCCCCACTCTATTTCTCAGTCAGTATCAGATTGTTTTGATTATTACTATTCTATAATATAGTTTGAGATCTGGTATTGATAGGTCATCTTCTTTTATATATATTTCATTGATTCACTTGATACTCTTGACCTCTTGCTCTTCCAGATGAATTTTGTTGTTTTTCCTAGATCTATAGAATAATTTTTGGTAATTAAACTGGGTATCTCTCTGAATAAGCAAATTAATTAAGGAAAATTGTCATCTTTATTTTATTGACTCAGCCTTGTTTAGATCTGATTTTATTTGTGTGAAAAGTATTTTGTAATTGTGTTCATATAGTTCCTAGATTTGTCTTGTCAGGTAATACCCCAAGTATTTCATATTGTCTGTAGCTATTTTAAATGGAATCTCTTTCTATCTCTCCCTGCTGAATTTTGTTGGTGATATGTAGGAATGCTGATGATTTACATGAGTTTATTTTATATGCTGAAACTTTGTTAAAGTTGTTAATTATTTCAACTAATTTTTTAGTTGATTCTCTAAGTAGCCATCATATCATTTGCAAAGAGCAATAGTCTTGTTCCCTATTCAAATTCCTTTGAATTTTATTTCTCTTCTTATTGCCATAGCATTTCTAGTACAATAAATGAATAATAGTAGTGATAATGGGCATCCTTGCTTTACCGCTGATCTTATTGGGAAGGTTTTTAGCTTATTCTCATAAAAGATAATATGTACTATTGTTATTAGATAGATACAACTATTGCTTTAAGGAAAGCTCCCTTTGTTCCTATGCTCTCTAGTGATTTTAACAGGAATGGATGTTGTATTTTGTCAAAAGTCTTTTCTGCATCTATTAAAATAATCATATGACTTCTTTTTGTTTTGTTATTGATGTTGTCAATTATGTTAATAGTTTTCCTAATATGGAACCAGCCCTGAATTCCTATTAAAAACCTACCTGTTCATAGTGTATGATCTTGTGATAGATTTCTGTAATCTCCTTGCCAGTATTTTATTTAAATTTTTTTTTACATCAATATTCATTAGAGAAATTGGTCTATAGTTTTCATTCTCTGTTTTGGCTCTTCCTGGTTTAGATCTCAGCACCATATTTGTGTTAGAAAAGGAATTTGATATGACTCCTTCTTTGCCTATTTTTCCAAATAGTTTATATAGTGTTGGAATGAATTGTTCTTTAAATGTTTGGTAGAATTCACTTGTGAATCTATCTGGTCCTGGGGATTTTTAATTAAGGAACTCTCTATGGATGTTGTTTAATCTCTAAGATGGGGTTGTTTAAGTATCCTATTTTCTCTTCTGCTAATCTGGACAATTTCTGTTTTTATAAATATTCACTAGGGGCAACTAGGTGGTACAGTAGATAGAGTGCCAGACCTGGAGTCAGGAAGACCTGAGTTCACATCTGGCCTCAGACACTTTATAGTTGTGTTCCCCTGGGCAAGTCAATTAACTTTCCTTTTGCCTCAGTTTGCCCATTTGTAATATGAGCTGGAGAAGGAAATGGCAAACTACTCCAGGATCTTTGCAAAGAAAACCCCAAATGGAGTCCCAAAGATTCAGACACACTTGAAATGACTCAACAACATGAAATACTCACCCATTTCACTTAGATTGTCAGATTCATTGACATTTAGTTGTGTCAAAGAACTCAGAAGAATAACTTTAATTTCACCTTCATTGGTGGGGAATTCACCTTTTTCATTTTTTATACTTGTATTTTCGTCGTCTTCTTCTTCTTCTTCTTCTTCTTCTTCTTCTTCTTCTTCTTCTTCTTCTTCTTCTTCTTCTTCTTCTTCTTCTT
>NW_027185759.1:6005-9394 GCF_028583685.1 Petaurus breviceps papuanus | reverse complement strand
TTCTTCTTCTTCTTCTTCTTCTTCTTCTTCTTCTTCTTCTTCTTCTTTTTGCTTTTTGGAGGGCAATTGGGGTTAAGTAGCTTGCCCAAGGTCACATGGCTAGATTTTTGTTTTGGGGTGTGTGTGTGTGTTTGTGTGTGTGTGTGTTGTGTCTGAGGCTGGATCTGAACTCAGGTCCTCCTGACTCTGAGACTGGCACTCTACTCACTGTGCCACCTAGCCACCCCTGGTTTTCTTCTTTTTTAAAATCAAATTAACCACTGACTTTATTCGTTTTTTTCATAATACCAGCTCCTATTTATTAGTTAAATTGTTTTCTTACTTTCAGTTTTATTGATCTCTCCTTTGATGATCAGGATTTCCAATTTGATGTTTAATTAGATGTTAATTTGTTCTTTTTCTATTTTTTTAGTTGCCTGCTCAATTCATTGATCTGCTGTTTCTCTATTTTATTTATGTAAACATTTAGATATATAAAGTTCCCTTAAGTATGGCTTTTGTTGCATTACATCAAGTTTGGCATGTTGTCTCATTGTTTTCATTCCCTTTAATGAAGTTAAATCATTGTTTCTATGATTTGTTCTTTGACCCATTTATTCTTTAGGATTAGATTCCTTTCCAATTAATTTTTAATCTGTTTCCATGTCCTTTATTAAATGTAATTTTTATTGCATTATGTTATGAGAAAGGGTACATTTAATACTCCTGCTTTTCTGCACTTGGTTGTGAGGTTTTTATGCCCTAATATATGGTCAGTTTTTGTGAAGGTGCCAGATACAGCTTAGAAAAAGGTATATTCCCTTCTGTTTCCATTCAATTTTCTCTGAAGGTCGATCATATCTAACTTTTCTAAAATTCTATCCATCTGCTTAACTTCTTTCTTATTTATTTTATGGGTAGTGCTATCTAGTTCTTAGAGGGAAAAGTTGAGTTCCCCTTCTAGTATAGTTTTACTGTTTATTTTCTCCTCTAATTCATTTAACTTTTCCTTTAAGAATTTGAGTGCTGAGGGGGAGGAGCCAAGATGGCAGCATAGAAGCAGGAAAACTCCATATGCTCCCTCCATAACCACCTCAAATACCTATTTGAAATGACTCTAAACAAACTTTAGGATTACAGAACCCACAAAATGACAGAGAGAAACAAACCTCCTGCTGAAGATAGCCTGCAGACCAGCAGGAAGGGTTCATCTCCGCATGCTGAGAGATGAGTCCAGCCCCTCATGAGCCCAGGTTTTAGCTTCAGAGTGGCCTGACCAGCCACAGCTAAAGGGACTTTGGCAGAGTGGATCATCAGCAACTGTGGCAGTTTCCAGAATTATCAACCCATAGATGCCAAAGACAAAGTGAGAGGTCAGTGGACTTTGGGAACAGGGAGTCCAAGAGTGTGGTCCGGCCTCTGCCCCCCCCAGAGTGGCTGAGGCATGGAGGCCACCACTTTGTGGCTGCTTCAGAGCTCCTGGCCTGTGGGATTGTAGGGGGACCAAGTTACCATTCTGAGGGGTAATCGCTCTTGTTTTAACTTGCTTGGATCTGGATTGATGTCTAGGGTGGAGATCCTGGGATGGGTGACCAGGTGCCAGAAGCATAGTAGAATCTGTTCCAGTCCCTTATTTTTTTTTTAAGCAATCGGGGTTAAGTAAGTTGCTCAAGGTTACACAGCCAGTTATTTCTGGGTGTGGTGCTAAGTGTCTGAGCCTGGATTCCATCCCCAGGTCATCCCAACACTGGAGCCGGTGCTCTTACTTGCTGTGCTACCTGGCCACCCCTCAGTCCCTTGTTTTTACTCTGTGTGTCTCTTTGTTTCAAGTGTGTTTCTTGTTTGAAAAAAAGTAATATTGTTAGATTCTGGTTTTTAATCCCTTCTGCTATCTGCTCCCTTTTATGGGTGAGTTTATCCCATTTACATTCACAGTTATGATTATGAATATTCTATTTTCATCTATTTAGCATTCTTTCCCTCTCTTGTTACTCTGTCCCTCCTCAAAATTCTGTTTTGCTTCTGATCACTATTTCCTTTAATCCATCCTTCCTTCTACCAATTCTCCTACCCTTCTTTTGTACCCTTTCTCTCTTTCCCCGTAGGGTAATATAGTTTTCCATAGCCAATTGAGTGTTCATGTTGTTCTCTCTTTGAGAGAGTAACAATTCTGAAGAGAATAAGGTTCAAGTGTTGTCCACCACCCTTGCCCCATCTTCTTCTCTATTATAAAAGCTCTTCCTTTCATGCCTCCTTTATGTGAGATAATTTCCTCCATTTTTCCTTCCCCCTTCTCCTAGTGTATCCCTCTTTCTCACCCCTTAACTTTAATTTTTTGAAATCAACCCAACATTGACATTTCCCACCTGTGCTTTTTGTCTAAGTATCCTCCTTCTAACTGCTACAATAATGACAGAATTCTTGGGAGTCACACTTACAACCTTCCCATATAGGAATGCAAACATTTGAGCCTCGTTGATTTGGTTTTTCTTTTATGTTTGCCTTTGTATACTTCTCTTCAGTATTGTGTTTGAAAGTCAGATTTTCAATTCATTTCTTGGCTTTTAATAAAAAATGCTAAAGTTCCCGATTTCATTAAATATTCATTTTCCCCATTTCCCATTCAGTTTTGCTGGATAGGCTGTTCTTGGTTGTAATCCTAGCTCCTTTGCCTCCTGGAATATCATATTCCAATCCTTCCATTCCTTTAATGTAGAAGCTTCTAAATTCTGTGTAATTCTTATTGTGACTCCTTCATAATTGAATTGTTTCTTTCTGGACATTTGCACTCTAGAATTTGATTATAATATTCCTGGGAGTATTCATTTGGGTATCTCTTTCAGTAGGTGATGGGTGAATTCTTTCCATTTCTATTTTACCTTCTGCTTCCAGAAGATCTGGGCAGTTTTCCTTGACAATTTCTTGAAAGATGCTATCCAGTTTCTCTCTCTGTGTCTCTGTCTCTCTCTCTCTGTCTCTCTCTCTGTCTCTCTGTCTCTGTCTCTGTCTCTGTCTCTGTCTCTCTCTGTCTCTCTCTCTCTCTCTCTCTCTCTCTCTGTCTCTCTCTCTGTCTCTCTCTCTGTCTCTCTCTCTCTCTCTCTCTCTCTCTCTCTCTCTCTCTCTCTCTCTCTCTCTCTCTCTCTCTCTCTCTCTCTCTCTCTCTCTCTCTGTCTCTCTCTCTCTGTCTCTCTCTCTCTCTCTCTCTTTCTGCTTCACTCTCCCCCTCCTCTCCCTTCTCAGTACCTCACTTTCCCTCTCTTCGTCTCCTCTCTCTCTCTGTCTCTCTCTCTCTCTGTCTCTCTCTGTCTCTCTCTCTCTCTCTCTCTCTCTCTCTGTCTCTCTCTCTGTCTCTCTCTCTGTCTCTCTCTCTGTCTCTCTGTCTCTCTGTCTCTCTCTCTCTCTCTGTCTCT
>NW_027185759.1:0-5905 GCF_028583685.1 Petaurus breviceps papuanus | reverse complement strand
CT
The DNA here is from genome assembly GCF_028583685.1 of Petaurus breviceps papuanus. NCBI lineage: Eukaryota > Metazoa > Chordata > Mammalia > Diprotodontia > Petauridae > Petaurus > Petaurus breviceps. The sequence goes on along the minus strand of NW_027185759.1, from coordinate 5,903 downwards.
CTCTCTCTCTCTCTCTCTCTCTCTCTCTCTCTCTCTGTCTCTCTCCCTCTGTCTCTCTCTCTCTGTCTCTCTCTCCCTGGCTTTCGGATAGTCTATTAATTCTTAAATTATCTCTCCTGGATCTATTTTCACTTTTTTTTGTAGGCCAGTTGGGGTTAAGTGACTTGCCCAAAGTCACACAGCTGGTGTGTCAAGTGTCTGAGTCCACATTTGAACTCAAGTCCTCCTGACTTCAGGGCCAGTGCTCTATTCACTGGGCCACCAACCACCCCCTGCATCTATTTTCCAATTATATTTTCTCCTATTTTTGTCATTGTTTTAATTTTGTTTGTTTGATTCTTTATGTTTCATAAGATCATTAGCTTCCACTTGCTCAATTTGTTTTTTTCAATGAACTTTTGTACCATTTTTTCTATCAGGCCAATTGTATTTTTTTCATTTTTCAAATGCTTTATTAACTTTTGATTTACATCATTCATTTCCACCAGATTTTGAGTTACAAATTTTCTCCCCATTTTCCCCCTACCCACCGCCCCAAAATAGCAGTCCCACAGGACATCCCCTCCTCCAATTTGCTGTCTCCCATATCTTCTCCCATACCCTCTTTGACTTTTCCAGTAGGGCATGGTGGATGTCTGTGCCCCAGTGCCTGTATATCTTATTTCCCAATTACATGTAAAATAGTATTAATAATAGTGCATATATATATATATATATAATTTTAAACATTTGATTTTAAAACTCTGAATTCCAGATTCATTCCCTTCCTCCCTTGTCACCCACCCTTACTGGGAAGATAAGCAGTTCAGTATAGGTTGTACATGTGTAGCTAATGCAAAACAATAACATAGAAGATATATTGTAAAAGACTGACTGTTTCCCTCCCTCCTATCCCACCTCCCACTTGTTCTATTCTCTACTTTGATCCTGTCCCTTTTCAAAAGTGAGTGTTTCCAACTTCCCTCCCTCCCCAGCCTGCCCTTCCTTCCATCATCCCCCCTCTCATCCCATTCTCCCCTATTCTCCTGTAGATACCCAATTTAGTGTGTATGTCATTCCCTCCCTGAGCCAAATTCAATGAGAATAAGGTTGACCCATTCCCTTTTGCCTTCCTATTCTTCCCCTCCATTGTAACAATTTTCCTTTGCCTCTTTTATATGAGATAGTTTACCCCATTCTGTCTCTTTCCATCTCCTCTCATTATATTCCTCTCTCACCTCTTAATTTCACCTTTTAAGTATCATCCCTTCCTATTAACTTGATCCTGTGTCTATGTATACCTCTAAACATATATACACACATTCACATATGTATTCATACACCTGTATACCCTCCAATATAGACATATATATTTCTATTCTCTCCAACTATTTTCATACTGAGAAAAGTTTTGTCAGTTGCAATTATTGTTTTTCCATGTAGGAATGTTAATAGTTCAACTTTGATAAGTGGCTTATGTTTTCTTTTCCCTGTTTACCTTCTCAAGCTTCTCTTGCTTCTTGTATCTGAATGTCAAATTTTCTATTCAACTCTGGTTTTTTTCATTAACAATGCTTGAAAGTCCTCTATTCCACTGAATGACCATATTTTCCCCTGAAACATGATACTCAGTTTTGCTGGGTAGGTGATTCTTGGTTTTAATCCCAGCTCCTCTGCCCTATGGAATATCATATTCCAAGCCTTTGATCCCTCAGTGTAGAAGCTGCCAGATCCTGTGTTATCCTGATTTTATTTCTACAATATTCAAATTGTTTCTTCCTGGCTGCTCATAATATTCTCTTCTTGATCTGGGAATTCCAGTACGTGGCCATAATATTCCTAGGAGTTTTCTTTCTTTCCTTCCTTCCTTCCTTCCTTCCTTCCTTCCTTCCTTCCTTCCTTCCTTCCTTCCTTCCTTCCTTCCTTCCTTCCTTCCTTCCTTCTTTCCTTCCTTCCTTCTGTGCTTTACTCACTGCACCACCTAGCCACCCCCTCCTAAGAGTTTTCTTTTCGGGATCTTTTTCAGGAGGTGATCGGTGGATTCTTTCAACCTTCATTTTGCCCTCTGGTTCCAAAACATCAGGGCAATTTTCCTTGAGAATTTCTTGGAGGATGATTTCTAGGTTCTTTCTATGATCATGGCTTTCAGGTGGTCCAGTAGTTTTTAAATTACCTCTCCTCGATCTATTTTCCAAGTCAGTGGTTTTTCCCATGAGATATTTCACATTGCCTTCCATTATTTCATTTGTCTGGGTCTGTTTAACATCAACTTGATTTCTCATAAAGTCACTAGCTTCCCTTTGATCCATTCTAAATCTGAGGGAATGATTCTCCTCAGTGAGCTTTTGAGCTTCTTTTTCCATCTGGCAAATTCAGCTTTTTAAGACATTCCTCTCCTTGTTGCCTTTTTCAGCCTCCTTTGCCATTTGAGTCAGTCTGTTTTTTAAGGTGTGATTTTCCTCAGTCAGACTGTTGACTCTCATTTTGTAATTTTCTTGCATCATTCTCATTTCTCTTCCCAATTTTTCCTCCACTTCTCTTATCTGCTTCTTAAGGTCCTCTATGGCCTGTAACCAGCTTGTATTTTCCTTTGAAGCTTTTGTTGCAGGAGTTCTCACTTCACTGTCTTCCTCCTGTTCCATGCTTTGATTCTTTTTTGTCCCCCAAATAGGAGTTTAATGTTGGATTCTTCTGTTTGCTTTGTTTCCTTTACCTGGTCATATCACCCCTCAGTCACTTGACCCCTGGGCTTTTTGCCACAGTAGGACTCTGCCACCAGACAGGGGAGTTTTCATCTCAAACGCTGGGGTTTTCTCAGCTGCCAGAGGTATTAGTTGGGTGCCCTTTCTGAGGTCTCTACATGCTCTGGCAAGCTGGACACACACCCCAGGACCTCCACCCTACACGGCAATCCAGATCCAAGCAGGTTAAAGCAAGAGCAATTACCCCTGAGACTGGTTGCTTGGTCCCCCTGCACTCTGCAGGCCAGGAGCTGAAGCTGCTACATGGCGCTGGCTGAACCAAGGCATCTCAGTAGCTTCTCACCCTGGGGGCAAAAGCTGACACACTCTCAACTACTGGTCCCAAAGTCCAAGACTGTACTGACCTCTCACTTTGTCCTTCGCATCTATATGCTGATAAATCTGGAAATGGCCACCGCTGCTGGTGATCTGGAGTCTCTGGTCAGGCCCGCCCTGAGGCTAAAATCTCTGGATCATGTGGGCCTTGGCTCAGCAACCAGAGTGCTGCATTGGCCAATTCCTGCTGGCCTGCTGGGCTCTCCCCCGTGGGAGGAGAGCTGTGTCATTTTGTGGGTTCTGCAGCTCCAAAGTTTGTTCTGAGTCCCCTTTTACATGGATTGGGGAAGGTAGAAGCCAGAGCCGCACGGAGGTCCTGCTTCTACTCTGCCATCGCCAATTCTGTTTTTAAGGTGTTATTTTCTTCAGTGTTTTTTTGTGCCTCTTCTACCAAGCTGTTGACTCTTCATAATTTTCTTGCATCACTCTCATTACTTTTCCCTAATTTTTTCTTTACCTCTATTATTAAATTTTTAAAATCCTTTTTGAATTCTTTCAGGAATTCTTTTTTTTTTTGGGGGGGGGGGCTGTGCCAAGTCACATTTTTCTTTGAGGCTTTACTTGTAGCTGTTTGGATATTATCTTCTGGGTTTATGTCTTGATTTCCCCTGTCACCATAGTAACTTGTTATGGTCAGGTTCTGTTTTATTCTTTGCTCATTGTCCCCAGCCTATTTTTTTCTTGAATTTCAACTTTTTATTGAAGTTTAGGCTCTGCTCCTGGGGTGGACATGGCACTGTCCTCAGCTGCAGACCTTTCTCGCTGCTATTTTCAGAGCTATCTCTTTGGGTCTGTAGGTTTGAAAGGGAACCTGGGAGAGCTCAGTTTAGTGGCTCCCTTCTAGGTCATCTTGGCTCAGCCCCCTACACTTTTGGCTGAGTGGACTACTCTTGGTTGTAATCTCAGCTCCTTCGCCTTCTGGAATGTCACATTCCAAGTCCTCTGCTTCTTTCCAGTGACTGCCAAATATTATGTGATTGTGACTGTGGCTCCAGTTTTAGTGATTTCTTTCCAACCACTTGCAGCATTTTCTTCTGGATCTCGGAACTCCTGATCTGGGAACTATAACATACCTGGGAGTTTTCATTCTGGGATTTCTTTTAGGAGGTGATCAGGGAATTCTTTCAATTTTTACTTTGCTCTCTGATTCTAAGATAACTGGGCCATTTTCCTTTATAATTTACTGGAAAATGATGGCAAGCCTCTTTCTTCTTTTGGGGTTTCAGGTAGAACTATAAACCCTAAATTATTTCTTCACGATCTATTTTCCAGGTCAGTTGTTTTCCTATGAGATAGTTCACCTTGTCTTCTATTTTTTTGTTTTAAATTTTGTTTTACTGTTACTTGATGTCTCATAGAGTTGTTATCTTCCACTCAGTCAGTTTTGATTTTAAGTGTTTTCTTGAGTATTTTTTCTCTTTTACCAAGCTGTAAAATTTCCAATTCTTTCTTCCACAACTCTTATTTCTTTTCCAGTTTTTTTCCTCAAGCATTCTAATTGTATTTATTTTTTAAAAAGCCATTTGAAATTTAGAAAACAAACTCTGGCTTTGTCTCTTCCAGGAACTCTCATTGAGTTTGCATCCAGGCTGGGTTTTCCTCTGAAGTTTTGCTTGCAGATGCTTTGGAATCGTTTTCTTCTTCATCCTGGTCATGCCCACTGACCATGAGAATCAGGTTCAATAAACATTTCTTAATAATAGATGAGGCACTCTTCTGAGTCCTAGGGATACAACGAAAGGCAGAAGAATGTGTTTGTGTTCCTGCCACCTTGATAGCTCCTTACGGAAAGGTTCCTTTTTTGTTTGCTCATTCTTCCAGGCTTCTTCCTGAGTTTGGATTTGATGCTAGGGTTGAGTTGTGTTACACTTCTGGAGAGTCAGTCTGGGTTGATCATGTTGCTACTTTCTTGGGGTATTGAGTGTCTTATTCAGGATCTCAGGGACTGACTGGAGATCTACAAGCTTTCTGTGTTCCCCAAGCGGTCTTTCTGATCCAGGGCTATGTTTAATTTCTTCCCCCTTGGTTTGTAAGCGCTAGACCTGGACTTGGGTCTGATTGGTGTTGATGCTTCGGGACTCTGCCCCTATAAGCCACCTGAGCACTCTGCTGGTTCAGAGTGGCAGAACTATAGGTTTTCCTCTGGTCTGAGATTTCTGCCCTGGTCATTCCTCTGTAGGCTGGACTAGAGTTGGAAGGGAGACCCTGCTCTGTGCCTGAGGTCTGGGCTATATCTTTGCTGCTGCTGCTAACTTCTTCCTCCCTCCTTTCTCCATATGCAGCCCAGGGCCTCCCCACTTGGAATGCACTATGGGAAAGCCCCTGTTTACTCTGCCCTGGATCTGTGACCCAGAATTGGATATTGGGCAATGAAGTTGCCAGTGGGCACTCAGTTCAACATGTCCAAAAAGGAGCTGGAGATGTAAGTCCAGAGGTCAACAGGGAAGTCAGGACTGGATAAGTTTATCTTACAGTCATCAACATTGAGATGACCTCTGGATCCATGAGAGTGGATGGGAAATAGTATAGAGGGGGAAGAGCTCTGAGAAACACTCCTAACTGGAAGGGGTGAGGAAAGGTCCTCCCAGATGCCCCACAATTTAAGGAGTTGCTCAAGGCATTCACCTCACGATTTCCCATATCATTACTCTCCTAGCTTTCCCAATTCCCAGAAACTCAAGAGGAATCAGCTGTCTAATGGTCAACTCCTCAGTTTATTTCCCACCCAGCTGAAAGGACTTCATCAGCCCCTCACTCCAGATAGCCTTCTGCTCCCCTCTTGCAGTTTCTTTTTTTGTATGTTCTGCTCCTTTATATGGAAGCCTTAGAAATAAGAAACAGTCTTCT
>NW_027185758.1:0-26113 GCF_028583685.1 Petaurus breviceps papuanus | reverse complement strand
AGATAGATAGATAGATAGATAGATAGATAGATAGATAGATAGATAGAATCCATTGAGCATTATTCCTTTTCTCTCATCTGCTGCAAAACATGCATTGGAGATATTTTCAGTGAGTCTACCAAGGAGATGCTTACATTCTCATACTTGTATTCAACTATAAAATCCATTGTTTTATCTACCTTTATAATTATCCATTGAGCATTATGTTACATGATATATAATCACATGTCACATAAAATTATCTCATGTAAGCTATTTTGATATATATATCATATATGACATATATTTCACATACATACAAACATGCACACATAAGTGTGTTAGCAACTTGTCCCAGCACCATTTCTATTTGAACCTTATAAAAAAAAGTTGAGCCTGGAAGAAAAACAACAACCATCATAATTTCATCCACCTGTGCAATTGTTTGCCAAGTACTCAACACAAAGTAATGACAGCAGGATATCAGCTGGTCCCAGAAGTGTTTCTCTGTGACCTCCATCAAACATAAAGATAAGAATGAAATTGTGACAATAATAATAGCTGACATTTATTTGGCACTTCAAAGTCTGCATGATTCTTACAGTTCTTTATACACATTATCTCATTGGAACCTCATGATAACTAGATCAGGCCCTAGAGGAATCACAGTGCCCAGTTTACGGATGAGGAAAATAAAGCTCGGAGAAGCATTGCTCAGGGTCATAGAGTCAATATGTGTCAGAAGCAGGATTTGAGCCCAGATCTTTGGGATTCTAAGCCAAGAACTCTCTCAACTCCCTAAGTTATGGTAGTTCACATGTATGCATTTTGTAGCTTTAAGTATGCAAAGTATTAATGCCCTACCCTACATGATAAAGTACATTCCATATATCTTATTTGATCCTTACCATACATACCCTGTGAAGTAGGTATTAATATTATCCCCGTTTTCTAGATAAGAAGACTGAGGCCTCCACGTCTTAAGTGACTTGCCTGAGTTCACACAGATAAAAACACCCTGGGGGATAAGGGAAAGAGGCTTAGGAATGTTACACCTCTAAATCAGTCTACTGATAAGGGATTTTTATGGACTAATAATTCCATGCTCTGTCTAAACACCAAGTCTTCTAAGTGCTTATTCAGCCATTAGGTTCATTAATGCTCCCATTTTCCTGTGAGCCTCTCAGTGAACATGAATTAACCCCACATTTACTGGGCCTCTGAGGTGATATACTTTGACCAAATGGCACACGAATCAACATTGGCTGCTTCAACATGAGAACCCTTCTCTCCTATACCTCTAGATTAATTCTGCCTGTAAGAGGAATGAGTGAACCCTAAAATCCACATCCCTTTCTCATTGGTAACTGAAATCGCAAGAGACTCTCCATTTGTTAGCATTCCAGACTGGTCAGATTAGTGGTAACAGTTACCCCCAAGTTGTTCCAAGTGGTGTTTTCTTCAGCTCTCAGCCTCTCAGCATTGTGGGGGGGAAGGTGGGAGGGGATATGAATGACAGTGCCAGGGTCAAAAAGGCACCCCAGTTCCAGTACATCAGACAATAAGGACACAAACAAAGCTCCTTTTACCGGCTTCCACTGACGCATGAAGAAACCTATTATTGGGCCATTTGTATGTTTTCTCTAAAGTGCCAACCCTTGGCAGTGATGTCACAGTAACTATATGTTACAATGCACTACAAAAAGCTCACACAGAAAAATACCGTTGAAGCCCAGTCTCCTTCCTGTTATGGAGAAAGGTCAAGCTCATGTTGCTCTTGCTGACATGGCAAGATTACTAATCTCTGCACTTTGCAGTCACCCTTTAGGAAATGGAACGGGGGCATTAGACAGTTGTTTCAGGGTTCCCAGTGGCTGGAGCTGTAAATTAGCCAGGGCCCACATATGCACAAACAAAAATCCCAGTTTAGATTTTCTTGCCTAAAGTACCATAATGATAGCCCTAAGACCTGCTATTACTTCTGAAATTACAGTCCAATGGCCATGATTTGGCAGATACCACAGGAAAGGATGCTTTTGTTGTTTCATTTTGGCGAGATCACTCTGCACTGTTGGGATGCTAAAGAGAGCCATGGTACAAGACATGAAAAGGATGAGAGAGGGGTGGGCTGGCTATTGGAAGTGTTTTAATAGCTGCTAAGTGGGTGGGAAAGATTGAAACCTACTTCGTCTTGTCTCCTGGGAGGGAGGTGGAGGAGTACTTAGAGATATATAGATATCTTATCATGGGTTCCGGGTGGTGTGCTGATCCTTCCATTGATCCCAGCCAGCCTACGCCTTAAGAAGTCTTATAAATCAAGAATGTTATAGTATCATAGGGATGGAAGAAATTAAAGATCTCTTTACAGTCTTAAGATAGGACCACCATTTTACACTGATGAGAAAAGATAGAACCTATTTTAAACAACAACAAGCTATCAGCTTTATTTAATAGGGACTGGTCCTGGGATTTCATTAATACAAGGCACTCCCTCTACCAAAACATGTTGGCACCTTCTCTACAACATATAGCCTTTCACGGTTACCTTGGGCACTGAGAGATAAGAGAATTGTTCACTGTCACACAACCACTAAATAGTAGAGAAAGAACTTGAACCTGGATCTGCCTGCCTTCAAGGCCAACTCTTATCCAAGATGCCACACTTTCTGCTGTTTACACTAAGCAAAAGTATTTCTACAGGAAATATTTTAGATCCATTTTTTTCACATATTTCATGTATATATTCTTCTCTGAAGTAACCTAAATATCCTGCATCTTTTCCTTGCCCTTTTTGAAAATTTCAATTTCTAATGCATGTGTTGTCTTTCTTAAGAAGCAACATTTTTTTTATGCTTCTATGGGGTTGCCCATTCTTACAATTGCAAAACCCTTTTATTCCTTAGGATACCAGCATATCTCAAATAATATCACTAATTTAATCTAGGAAAACATGCTGCAGGTGAGCTTCACAGGAACAGTGTCATATGTGTTATAAATCAGATGAATAACATGGTGTCATTTAAAAAGTGCCCAATTTGGAGTTGGATAATGTAAGTTTCAATCCTAGTTTTGCTATTTACTCTATGGTTGACCTTGGAAAAGTCATTTTATCTCTTTAGGCCTCAGTTTTCTCATCTGTAAAGTGAAGGGCTTTGGATTAGGTGATCTTTTAATCCTTAAAGTTTTGAAATCTTGATTCCATAGGTAGAATTCTTAGACTTTAATGTCATTTGGTTATAATGTAATAAGAGAGCTTTTTGGAGGGAAGGGGAGTGGCTAATCAGTCAAAAAGAATTTTATGTGGTATATTTCTATAGTTAAATATTTTGTGCTTTTCTTTTCTTTTTTCTTCTGGAGGAAAATCTTAAGGGCCCTTTACTTGGATTTGTTTTCTGGTCTATTTTTTTTTCCTTGGAACTTTATCTGTCTATGCCTAAGAAGGTATTTAGCTAAAGAATGATTTATTACTGTGTATTCCTATATCATTCCAGTCTTTGTTTTAACTCATTTAAACATTCAGTTACCCTAAATGTTGCTTTTTGAGCAGAGGGGGGTTGAGAGACATATGATCAATACTTTCCATTGTCATGACTTGAACGCATAATACTGGACCCTTATTTGAAAGTTTTGGATACCATTCACATTCATAGCTAAACTAAAAAACCTTTTGTACTCTGTCCTGCTGGGATCAAATCCAGACTATCATGTTTAGACCTTGGTCCCATTTTCTAGGGAGGACAATGAAAAATCAGAGACTAAACAATCAACCATAAAATCAATTGAAACAACTAATAAATTTAGCAAAGTTGCAGGATATAAAATAAACACACATAAATCACCAGCATTCCTGCATATTATGTACAAAACTCAGCAGAAAGAGCTAGAAAAAAATTCCATTCAAAATAGCTACAGAAAGAGATAAAACATTTGGGAATGTATCTACCAAGATGCACCCAGGAACTATATGAATGCAACTTTTAAAAAGCCTTTGCAGAAATATAAAAACAGAACTAAATAACTGGAGAAATAATTGCTCATAGATAAATTCAGCAAAAATAGTAAGGAAAAACCAAATATTACCTAAATTAGTTGACTCATTTTTTGCTCTTCCAATCAAACTTTCAAAGGATTATCTTACAGAGCTAGAAAAAGTAATAATGAAATTCATATGGAGCAGCAAAGGGTCAAGAATAATGATGAACAAAAATGTGGGAAGTATCAGTATCAGATTTTAAGCCATATTATAAGGCAATAATCATTAAAATGATTGGTAATGTTTTTCTTTAATAAAGATAATGAAAACAAACACACACATACATATGTGTATATATATACATATACGTATATATATATATACAGTTTGTATGTATATGATTTGTTTTAATTTTTGTTTTTTAAGCTGGATAGCAATCAGTGGAGGGTGACTGAGATAGTGAAGGTCTTTGAGATCAAGCCATACAAGAATTTCTTGAGAATGTTTAAGGGAAAATTTGGGTTTTAAAGGTGGGATGGGGACACATGATCTTCCAAAACTTGAAGACTTTGTTACAAAAAAAGGATAATTAGTTGTTTGTCCTCAGTGGGCATAACTAAGAATGGTTATTGGAAATTTCAGACATAAATTTATGTAAAAGTTTGCCTAATAATCAGAGCTATCCAAAAATCACCTGGCAGGTAGTGTGGATTCTGCCTCACTTTCATCAGAAGCTTGAAGGTTATAGGGGGATTCTTAGGTGTTGGTTGGACCATATAACAATCCCCTCTAGGATTCCAGGAATAAGAAGAAAACAGAGGAAAGAGTGAAGTCCCTAGTTTATAAAAAAAAAAATAAATATTACTCACAGAAAAAAAAAGAATTTGCTTAGTATTTATTTTGTTACTTCTGAAATACATAAAATTTACTTCTAATCCTTAGGACATAATTTTCATGTATCATACCATCAATGGCTAAAAATTGTGCAAAGGCATATTTCAGTTCAATAGAAGAAGGAATTATCTAATATTTAAAGCCATGCCCAGATGGAATGGGCTGTCTTATAAGGGAGTGACTTCCCTGCCACTTGAAGTGTTCATACAGAGCCTGGATGCCCATTCATCAGAGATATTGTAAAGAGGATTTGCATTTCAGATGGAGGTTGGATAAAATCTCTCTAATAGTCCATTCTGACTCAAAAATTCTTGATTACTATGACTATTAATTTGTCTCTTAGTCATCTTTATTGATCTGACTACCTCATGTATTTTTCTAATAAAGAGTAAAGTGATTCAATTTTCTCGGACCATTCCTACACTAGGTGAAGAATGTCATAGAAATAGAATGAGAAAAACAACAATGACAACACTATGATTTCATTAATGTATTAACTCAGCCATAGATCAGAAACACAGCAAATTTGGCTAAAAGGTAATGTTGTTGTTGTTCAGCCATTTTTTTTTCCTTTCTTCATCTGTTACCAACTCTTCATGACCCTACTTGGGATTTTCTAGGCAAAGATACTGGAATGGCTTGCCATTACCTTCTTCAGCTCATTTTACAGGTGAGGGACCTGAGACAGAGTTAAGTGATTTGCCCAGGGTCACACAGCTAGTGTCTGAGAGCAGATTTGAACAGAGGAAGAGGAGTTTTCCTGACTCCAGGCCTATACTCCACCCACTGTGCCATCTAGTTATCCTAAAATGTGATGGAGAAGCATAAAGAGACATAAAGGGTGTTAGGTTCACAGTTGGTGGGGGTTTTAAGTTTGATTGTTTGTTTTTAAAGAGAAGACCTTAATGGTATACTGATTCACTTTTTTGTGGAACTATGAATTAGCCCAATCATTTGGAAAGCATTTTGGAAAAAAAAAATGTTTTAAGAAGTAACTAAAATGTCCATACTCTTTCACCAAAAAATTCTACTGGCGCTCAAGGAGATCAAAGAAAGAAGGAAAGGGCCCATTCACAATCAAAACATCTATAGCAGCACTTTTTGTGGTAACAAAGAACTAGACACCAAATAAATGCTCATTTGTTGGGGTATGGCTAAACCAAATGTGTTACATGGACATAATGGATATTACTTTACCATTAGAAATGATGAATAGGTAGAATTCTGAGAAGCAAAGGAAAACATATATTCTGATGCAGAGTGAAGTTAACAGAACCAAGAAAACAATATATAAAACTACTATAAACAGAAAGATAAAAAAAATCAAGACAATGCTTTTTAACTCCGATGGCCATAGTGCTCCTAGAGAAAATGTTGAGAAAATGAAACCCTTCATTCTAGAGGCAGGGGACTATACACTGTTAGACTCTACTCATATATTGGTTAGTTTTGCTAAATTGCTTTTTCTCTTTTTAAATTTTTTTTCTTGAAGACATGAACATTAGAGAGGAGAGCGCTATATTCTTATATTCTTCATTGAAGTTGATGTCCCAAACAAAAAATATCTTTTTTTTTTTCTTCAAAAAAAAGAGAAGTAATGAAAAATTGTTGGGGGTGGGATTTTGGAGCAACGTTTGCAATCTTCTCACAAATTATTTCAGCTCTTTGGGAGTCAGTTTCCTCATCTTTAAAATGGGATTAATGGTCACAAAGGACCCTCCTAGCTCTAGATCTATATTGCCATGTTCCAAAGGAAGAAAAAGGAAGGGAAGCATAAAAGAATAAGCATTTATCTAGAAAGAATTCCCAGTAGCCTGCTTCTAGATTTTAAATATTCAGCCCACACCAGCTTGTGTTACTTGCTGGAGTACTTCTGTCTGAACTGCAACAGCTCACTGTTTCAAAGGCTGTGTAGTCTATAAAGAATGTGCTAGTAGAAGAAATGGTAAGGAGACACTCCATGAAACCTTTTGTCTCCCTCCAATCATCTTTTCAGCATTCTCCTGGCTTTGCAACACTTGAAGATGTAAATGGGTACTCATGAAATGCCACAAAGTCTCCATGCAATTCCAAGATGTTTGAACAAATGGACTACATTTTAGGAGTAATGTGGAGGAAGCACTGGGTGGTTTTCCCCTCTCTGTCCAAAGTCTCTCAGGGCAATGTAATAAAACAATTATGACAATAGGAGAAGGAAATGGGGTAGAAATCATGTGACCAAATGACTTATGGAGAAACATGTTTTCCTGATGTTCCTATTAATTTATCTCTACTGTATAATGTATTTCCCTTGTTTTACTGGGTAATTAAGCCTTCAACACTCCAGAGTTCATAAGAGGTCTGAATCCCATTATGGAAAGATGCCTGATTTGGATTCTCCTGTGGTAGTTATTGGAGGTTGGTCTCTTTCAAAGGGTTGGCTTTTGGTAATGTCAGGCAAGGTCTCTGAGGAGAGTACCTACTTAGTGCAAGTTAAGCACTGTCGCATATCTTGGCGGTGTTTGCTGAATTTTTAGGTCAACTTCTACAGCTGTTTCGCTCCCCTCCCTCCCTCCTCTACCCTCCACCCCTTAAATTTTGTTTTAAACTTTTAGCCTTGTCTCCTGCTTTTAATAGGGTAGGATCATTTTTCAGAGGTAGAGTTAGTTATTTCTTTCAAGTTACATTCTTACAGAAGAAGAAGAAAAAAATTTACATCAAAGCCCATATGGCAGAGCCTGCAGGTTTTTTGCATGTGTCTCCTCCAGGGTAACAGTAGTCTGATAGCAATTCTAGGGATGAATTACCTAAAAGTTACACTTTCTCTTCTGACCTTTTTTATTTAAAGCCAGCTCGTGTGTCATGTGTCTTTAATCTGGAATGCTCAGTACACACTGTAATTTGCATCTATTTGTTTTTTTGGATCCAAGAATGGTAGGATGCAAGCTTCTTCTCCTTTGAAACAAGTTTTATTTGGAGGAGATAGTGTAAGTGTGTGGGGTGAGGAGGGTGGAGAATGGTACTGAAACTCTCTTTTAGAGTCTTAGATTTGACTCTTTTTTTTATTAGTAAAAAGAAATTCTGAAATTCTTGGAAAAGTACCTGGATTTATCTCCGACTTACCCAAGCATAGCAAGCTTATGCTGTAACTGGAAATCTCGTGGAGGCTGATTCTCTCTAAAAAAATATGCATGTTTCTATCTGGAACTGTGATGTTCAGAGGTGGCCAGAAACAGAAAACACCATTTGAAAAGCTACAAGGAAAGTTTTGTACTGCAAGGGGGAAAAAGATTAGGGATAAGTTCTGCTTTACAATGTCAGTCACTAAATTGAATAAGGGATGAAAATTCAGGTCAGGATTTATATAATCAATCTATCCATAGTTGCCTCGGTGTTCAAAGGATAATATATTTGTATAAAGAAGGGTTTTATGTATGCTAAAGCAATAATAGGGTGCTATTACCTTTGTTCTGTCACGTGTTTTTGTTGTTCATGAAAAAGGAGAATGAGACTTTACATTCCTGGTTATTGTGTCATTTTGTGAGAAATCCCAATGATGCCTTTTTACCCCTGTTGGTGATAGGATCATAGATATGGAGGTTAAAAGGGCTTTCGATCTTCTGGTCCAAACTCCTCATTTTGTAGATGAGAAAACTGTAGTCCATAGTAAGTTTCAGTCATTTAATGTAAAGCCCAAGTCTTTGCACACCAGAGTCAGTGTTCTTTTCACCCTACTGTACTGCCTCAAAGCCTTTCAGGAAGGGATAATCAAGAGGAAAAATGACACAGAATATTATTTCAGAAAGAGATGGGCTCTTTTATTAAAAAGGGAAGAATGAGGTAGTAGAAAAAGCCTACTAGCAAGGAATGGGGTAGGACTTTGTCTCTATGACCGTGCCATCACCTTCTCTGGGCCTCAATTTCCTTGTCTTGTAAAATGAGCATGTTGAACTAGAAAGGGCCCTATATTTCTTTCCATTTCTAATATTCTATGACTAGATACTTTCTAGAACAATCTTTTTAAAAATTCAGCCTATATATTTACATAGAGGGTCCCCTGTTACCTCCAAGATCATATATAAAATCCTTTTTTTGGCTTTCGAAAGACCTTCATAAACTGGCCGCTGTTATCTTTCCAGTCTTCTTATAATTTACTCACTCCCATCCACTGTGATCCAATGACCTTGACCTCCTTGCCATGCCTTGTATTCTGCATCCCATCTTCCAACTCTGAATGTTTTCACTGCTTATTGCCGATATCTGTAATTCTCTCACTTCCCTTTTCCACTCCCTGTCTTCCCTGGAAACGTTGAAGAGTCTGTGAAAGTCTCATTATCTAAGAGAAGTTTTTATCAATCTCCTTTAATACTATTGCCTTACCAATTTTGATTATATGCAATTTTTATATTCAATTTGTGTGCATATTTTGCTTGAATATAGTTGTTTGGAAGTTGTTTCCCCATTTGACTGTGAAATCTATGAAAGCAGAGACTATTTGCCCTTCTTTGGGTCTTCAACATTTAGCACATTTCTTGGCTCATAGTAGGAATTTAATATAACTGACCAACTGAAATATTATCATATAACAATTGATTCAGATCACCTATATACTTTTATACACACATCTGCATACATGTACACATGCATATGCACATATAATCACATTATGTGATTGTTGTCAAGTCATTCACTTGCATCCAGCAATTCAAGACCCCATGGACTATATCATGGCAATATTGTCTATGGAATTTTCTTGGTAAAGATACTACAGTGGCTTGCAGATTCCTTCTCTAGTGAATTAAGATAGACAGAGGTTAAGTGACTTGCCCAGGGTCCTGTAGCTATAAGTGTTTGAGGCCAGATTTGAACTCAGGTCTTCTTGACTCCAGACCCTGCACTCTATTCACAGAACTGCCTAGCTGCTTCTGCAAAATATATACATATACATATGAAGACACAGATGCACATGTATACATATGTACATATTGATATGTATATACCAAGTGGGTCCAGACTATATCTATACCTATATCTATATTACTAGAGATGAATAACTATGTGTGGGTATATATACATATATACATGCACATGTTAACATACAGGATAGAAAGCTACACAATGGATTTTACATTTAGTTTTACATACCTATACCTATAAAATCTTCATCTAGACATTTGAACAATATCCATACATCCATCCAATCAAACATACATACATACATCATACATGTCTGGATCTCTCTATCCATGTATTTAAAGTATTTATAATTCTAATTTCCTCTCTGAAGCATTCTGTAATCCAGATAGCATTTTTATTCCCCATACTTAGCTAGATAAATACAAAATTCTTTTTAAAGAACTTTGAAAGCTAAGAAAGCAGAATTCATACAAATAAGTATTCATTATCAGTGTACGATAGATTACATATATAGAGAAAGCCAATCTCTAAGGCATACTTTGAAAAAAAAAGGGAGAAATAGGATTACTATTTCAGTCATCCCAAAAGGAAAAGAAGCCTTAAAAAGAAAAGAAAAAAACTTAAATGCCATGAATAAACTTTTCTTAATATCATGAAGTTTCCTTATCTTTTGTTGTTTCTTCAACTCTAGTAACTACATGGCTGATTGGTCCTACACATTTTTTAGAGCATTTATAGAGTTGCTTCTTCTAGATTGTGATTTAAACTTTTACCCCTACATATAGCTTCCTTTTCCTTGCCAAGGTATTTGAAATTCTAGTATCAGCTATCTATTTTTTTTTGGTTCTCAAGGGTCTTGTGTTAAAATGTGTATATTTCAAGAAGGCATAGCATATTAATTTGGTTATTAGGTACTCATAGTAAAAGGAGCAGTGGACTGGAGTCAGAAATCTTGACTAAGAGTTCCCATTCTTAGCACATATTAGCTCATTGAGCAAGGATAAGTTACTTATGCTCCCTGAGACATTCCATCTTCATTTTAAAAATGTGGATTATAATATAACTTGCCTCTTTGGGTTTTAAAAAATGAATAATTAAAACATTTGTTTTGAAATGTGTACTTCAGTTATGACTATCCCAATTTTGTAGATAAGAAAATGAGGATTGAGAGGATTGAATGACTTGCCCGAGGTCATTTGATTTGTAATTGGCAGGATCAGCACTGGAACCTAAGTCTTCTGACTCTGAGTCTTTCCACTGAAATGTGGGGAAAAAAATGATTTGTAAATTTCAAAGTACTGTATTGTAATGCCATGCGCAAGCAGCTTTCCAGAAGAATGCTACTGTGAACAGCTTTTAAAGTTCTGATTACACAGTATAGTGAACATTCTATTTATTCCGTAACAAATCAAAGCAAAACATTCACAGTAAATTAAAGTACAGCATTCACAATATTACAACGTATCACAGAAAATCAAAATATAGCATTCACAACAACTTACCACAGAAAATGGCCACATAGTTTCCACTACAATGGTCACAAAGTTTTGAACAAAGAACAATCATCTAGTAACTCAGGCATTCAGGAAATCCTTAATTTAATCACAAAGTACAATAGTCAAAGTTTTCCACTCATGGGGCATACTAAGTTACAAATCAATAACCTATTCAGTCATCAAACACTAAGTACAATCATTTGGTCAATCCATCATCCTTCATGATTCACTATTCAATCATTAGAAAATATACAGACCCTCCACCCCTAGGTCACTAGAAAATTTACAATTTCTCAGTCAGTACACAGTATCCAAGTAAAGTTTTCTTTCAGTTTGTCTAGGGGTGGTTCCTCAGATTCCCTGGATCCCCTTCCATGGTCCCAGATCCCACCTGTATTCGCCAAACTGTCACTTAGGTTCAAAGGCAAATAGCTCCCAGGTCCTTGTCCAGCTCTCTGTGCAGTTCCTGCTCCACATTGGAGCTTACAGTGTCCAATCCATCTCAAATCCTTCACAGTCTCTGTTCCCGAGAAGTCAAGGCTTAACAAAGCCACCAAGAGGTTCACACAAAGTACCAACATCACAGTCATGCTTTCTCAGTCTTTGGCAGCTCTGTCTGACCCTCAGACTCATCAGAAGTTTCAGCTGGTTCCCAGAATCAAAATCACTTCATCCAGGTTCTCCAAATCAAAATCATTCTCTCCAGCCTGTGGGGGCCTTTCCTCTTCAGCCTCCCCAGTGTCAGCAACTTCTACATCTTCAAAGTCTGCTTCAAGAAGATCTACCTCTTCTCTCTGGGGCTTTTCTTATGTACACACAGCATTACTTTCCTGTTTCAGCCAACCCCTTCCTGTTATGTCAGTAACAGGAGACAGGAGTTCATACCTTCAGTTTCCCCAACAGAGACTTGATCAGTTACTAAGTGCTAAGTACTTGCTACCTTTGCCAACACAAAGGGATCTTCAAATTCAAATTACGATACCATTACATGTATAAATATATTCTTTTAAGGTCTTGGTATCTAGAGTTGAAAGGCCTGTTAGAGATCATTTGGTCTAACTATCTCATTTTTTAAGTTAGGAAGTTGGAACCTTGAGTGCTGTAGTGAACTGCCCTGGTCATGCAGATAAGTGGCAAAGTCAGAATTTGAACTCAGGGTTTCCTAATTCCAATCTAAAACTGTTGCTCTGGAACCATCATACATATCAAATTATCATTGTTTTTATTAATATAATGATAATAATAGTAATAATAATGTTAAGTATTAAAGTCAAATGAATGGTAAGATGGACAGAGTGCTGGGCCTGTAATCAGGGAGACCTGAGTTCAAATCCTACATGATAAGCTAATTAAGCTGTATGAGACTGGGCAAGTCACTTAATCTCTATTTGCCTCAGTCTTCTCAATTGTAAAATGGTGGGAAAAAAAGCATTTGCTCTCCCAGTGTAATTATACAGTTCTTAGAATAGTTCCTGGAACATAATGGGTTCTATATAAGTGGTAATAGCAATAGATGGCACACTAAACAATAACAACAGTAGTAATAGTAGTAGTAATGGTAGTAGAGGTAGTTGTTACTGTTTAGATACCTTCCAGATGTTAGTTTGCTCTGAATATTGTTGCTGAGTCATTTTAGTCATGTCCAATTTGTTGGTAACACATTTGGGGTTTTCTTCACAAAGATATTAAAGTGGTTTTCCGTTTCCTTCTCCAGCTTATTTTATAGATGAGGAAACTGAGAAAAACAGTGACTTGCCCAGGGTCACACAGCTAGTATCTGAGGCCAGATTTGAACTCATGAAAATCAGTCTTCCTTACTCCAGGCCCACTGGTCTATCCACTGCACCACCTGGCTGTGCCAATGAGTTTGCTATGAATACTTGGTAGTAAAGACATATAGCCCAGAACCTAGGTTACATAGGACTCTGTAAGATATTGTAAAGGGAAACCAAGGATAATGGCACTGTGTAGGAAGAGAAGTATGTGGAAGGTAGAGATTGGTGGGTGCCCAAAATTCTTTTTGCCTTCTTCATGTTTCTTCTTAGGAGCAATCTTACTTGGCAGATAGTATAAGTAAAGTAGAGGATAATTTAAGAACAAAAAATTATCTTATAAATTCTCAATCTGATTGATACCCATTTTTTATACAGTAACATTTAAGTGCTTCAGTGGACAGAGTGCTGGACTGGGAGTCAGAATGCCCCGAGTTCAAAGCCTCCCTCAGACACTTAATGGATGTTTGACCTTGGTCAGGTCATGAAAATTTATCTCTATTTCAGTTTCCTTATTGTAAAATGGGGATAATAATATCACCTTTCTCCTAGAGTTATTGTGAGAATAAAATGAGATATTTTTAAAGCACTTCGCAAAGTTGAAAGGGCCATATAGATGCTATCCAATATCATTGCAACTACAAGCAATTTCCCTAAGCATTGAAATTATCTTACCTAAAAAATAAGGGTTTCCCTCAGGTTACCAATCTAGAGAATGATGTCTGTAGACTTTAAGAAGAATTAGAATTTGCACAAGGATCCTAATATATTGATGTCTGGTAAATGAGAAGGACATAAGATGGGAGTACGATGGAAGAGGGTCTCTTCTCTGAAAGCTGTTTAAAAATTTGGGACTAGGATTGTACCTTTGTGATCACTTTAACTATATTGATGATATCAAGGGTTTGTTACCATTAGACAACTGGTTTAACTGAATTTCTTCCTTGAATCAATTGATTAGTGGAACTTATGAGGTAGGCTGTTGTACAGACACCATTAATTTCACTAGGGAAGGTAGAAGTGATGGTGAAGAAAAGCTTTTAGGAGATACTACTGTGGTTATTGAAAATTGAGCCAGGCTTTACCTTGCTAAAAATATCATATGTCTAGAATTCTTCACAAAACTCTGGGACTGTCTAGCCTGTCCATAATTCATATTTTGTCTCTATTTTTAGCCACGGTGGTTCCTCTTTACTAAAATCAGATCTTAAAGGCAATTTTCAAATGACTAGAATGGCCTCATGAAAATATTTTCATTTCTTTCTAGATCCTTTTCAAGGGAATGAAAATGGAATGGAATAGAAGGATAGGGAATGACCACATTAGATGTGGGGCCTGGGTAAAGCCAAATTCTCCGACCCTGTGTGTCCCTAAGCTGCTTTCTTTGGTAGAAGGAGTTGTGCACAGCTCTGCATTCAAGATACTCAGCTTCCCTCATCCTGCAGACTGAGTGATTGGGGTCACTGCTGTGGAACACTTCAAAATACTTGTCTGGCTCAGTTGAAATATCCTCTTAGTGATTCGGTGATTCCTTCAGGTCAGAGTTGAGGTATATTTGACAGCACTGTTACTGACCAGAGAATTAACAGACCCCAAAAGATGTAATTGCTAGCAATATGAGGGGCTGCAGGAGACAGCGATGATTTTTTTTATCCCATTTCAAAAATGGCTATACCTTTCTAGCCTTGACAGGGAAAGTAGATCTTCTTGAAATGGTTTAACCGGCCCCTTTGTCTGGGTGACTATGAACACTTGAAGCCAAAAGCTGCCCTGATCCCTATAGCTATTTCCGTTAACTCCTTGAAAGCCAAATAATGTGCTCGCTTAGCTGCTGAGCTGCTATAATGAGGTGCCATTGATTTTAATGGAGCAAAAAGATGGATGATTTACACCAGATGTCCAGAAGGGCCATGCGGGGATTGCTTTGCTGGACACACAGTACATCATGTTGCTCGTTGAATTCTTAAGGGGTTAACTTGACCTTTCCCTTTAACACAGCACTAAAAATAATGTAATTTCCATTCTCAGTGTCTCTTTTATTTATATGGTAAAGCTTCATGACAAACTCACCAGGCTGCTCATTTACTTCTCTGCCATCCATAAACCCTAGAGGGGGACCCTTAAAGCAAAGAGAACGGGGGCTGGTGGGATGTCTCCCTCCAGCTGGGTGGTGGGATTGTTTTATTATTAACACTCCCTAACTTGAAAGCTTTGAATATTTCCTGAATAAAGGTGTTTATTTTCTGGGGTTTGTTGGCCAATGATGAGAGCCTTATGTCTAAAATATCACTTTCAATGTGGAAGTAGGAAAATCACTTCTTGACCCTTGGATCATACACACACATATATGCATATATTTGATATTATATATAAGCATAAGTACACATATAATGTAATATATTCTATGTAAATATATGTATATATAATGCAATAATATATATTTTATATAATATAATGTGATAATTTAATATTATATATAAGTATGTATACTTATATATGATGTAAGATATATAGCTTAATAATATATTAAATTAGATAGATAGATCCATAGATAGACAGAAAGAAAGAAAAGAAAATCTCTTAATGAAACCTGAGGTCCAGAAAGAGGATTTGAGTTGCCCTAGTATTCACTCTATGTAATTTTTCACTTTCATTGTTTTCTCCATTTTTGTGAAATAGTCAAAGCCATTTGCAAGTAATTGACTAGACAGAAATCATTCTGTTTCTGAAATAGAAGTCTGTGCTTGGGCTTTCAATGGTTTTAGTAAGACCTTTTATTACAAAGAATCTAACTTCTTCCAGCTGAGAAGACCCCCCACAATTTTGGAAATTGAAGTATTTTGGGTTGACAGCTGATAGAGAGGGAGGGTACAGATTGTAGAAATTCTTAGTGATATTTAAAGAAAATTTTCTCTCTCTTTTTTACTATGAACTTATTAATCTTGAACAAATATGAACATTTCACCATATGAAAAATGAAGACTGTACATAAAACATTGAACTTCAGTTCTTAAGAACATTTTTTTACAGTGTATATTAAATTTTAAATGGTAGTAGCTCTTAGAGATCTTAAAGAGCTATTGACTTTCAATATAAATTATAGTCAGTTAATCATGTGCATAAAAATATTGCTTTAGCTACTCATCCCCCCCTGTCACTACTTCAAAAAAAAATCCTTTTTTCCCTAAGATAGCATTTCCTATCGTAGATTATATTTGGTTGGAGTCAGGAAGGCTTAGGTTTGAATACCACAATACCTGGACAGACATAATCCCTTCTTGCTCCATCATAGTCTCTGGGGAGGGAAAGAGGATTAGATTTACAATTCAACTGAGTTTCCATATTGTACAGTTCTACCAAGTTCTAAGTACAAAGTTTCCCTTAGGCTCAACAAGCACCCTGTATCCTCAGGGCTTCCCTGGTGGTTTAGCAGTAACATCTGTCCTGGAATCCTGCCTCCAGTGTTGCCACTGCTGTTCATCCTTTGTTTTCAATGATGACCAGTGACATGAGTAAACTGTATTTAAGTGAGGCAGTGTTTTGAGAAGTCATCAGCCTCATTCTCTCTTCCAGTGGCAAGACGACCAAGTCTGGATCCAGGGTATGTCTGTATCTAAAAATTGAAAGGAGAAATGAAACAGACCAGATCAAAATCCCAAGCCCATTACTCTGGGGCTGCAAAAATTAAAGCAGCAGGGGTAGGGGGGAGGCTTAGTTCATGGTGCCCATGTTTTGAGTGGACAAGACTTTTGCCCTCACCCTGACTCAGAGACTAGCTGGCTGTGTGACCCTGAGTAAGTCACTTAACTTCCCTGAGCCCCAGTTTTCTCATTTGTAAATAGGGGATAATAAAAGCACCTAGCACAGTACCAGGAACACAATAAATATTCATTGAGGGTCAGCTTTTATCGTTATCTACCCAGTCTCTTGACTTGGGAAGGAAAATCTAAAATATTGCTTTCAAGGAAATGATTGCCTAAAAGTAAAAAAAAAATACCTAATCTCCTGATTATTAGGTAAAAGGCTAAAACATGAACTAGAGACAATCCCTATCTAATTGTGTACTCTTGAGTTGTCCTTTCCCTACTGCCAAATCTTGTGATCTCATTCTCTTCCTATCATGCTTTTCTGAGGTCCTGTTTGTGTTCCCTGCCAACTTCCTTCTGCTAGCTGATGGCCTGGCTCCCCCTCTAACACTTGCTGCTTCTTTTCACCAGAAACATCCATCAGTGGGAGGGAAGGACTGCTTGTTCCAAAGCAGGCCGTCATTTCCTCCCAAGCTGCTCTTGGATCTTCTTTTGGAGTAGTAACTCCTAGCTTTGGGGGGAGTTGGACTCCTAGCTTTGTTTCTTTGCGATTTCATGATGCCATTTTTAATTTTGCAATTGTCACTTTTTTGCTTCTCCAAATTCTTTGTTTTAATAAAAATGGACTCAAATTTTGATAACTCATTGATGCAGTATGATAAAGTAGGAGGGTTAGATTTAGTTAAATGACATGGTTAGCATCTTGGCTTTGCTGCCTGCTACCCATATGACCCTCGGCAAGTCTAATCTTTCTCTGACTCAGCTTCTTCATGTGTAATAATAATAACTACCATTTTATAGTGCTTTAAAAATTGCAAAGTATTTTTTATATGGTAACTCATTTGATCCCTATAGAAGTCCACAGGAGTAGGTATAATTGTTGTTTAGTTATTTGTCAGTCATGTCCAACTCTTTGTGACCCTATTTGGGGTTTTCTTGGCAAAGATACTGTAGTGGTTGGCCATATTCTTCTCCAGCTCATTTTACAGATGAGGAAACTGAGGCAAACAGGGTTAAGTGACTTGCCCAGAGTCACACAGATAGTAAGTGTCTGAGGTCAGATTTGAACTCAGGTCTTCTTGACTCCAGGGCCAGCGCTCTATCCACTGTGACACTTGACTTCCTACGCCAGAAAAGTGGGCTATTTCAGCAATCTCATTCCTAGAAATGTATGGAATACGATTACTGAACAGTGCTGGGGCACCCAGCTATGCTTCAGAAGCTTGAGCTAAAATCAGCAGAAGATGCCTGAGGAAGCAAGTTGGTTTTAGAGCCACTTCAGGCATTTTGAGTTATTTTAGAAGAATTAGGGGATTTTCAGTCCATACCA
Source organism: Petaurus breviceps papuanus (assembly GCF_028583685.1). Classification (NCBI taxonomy): domain Eukaryota; kingdom Metazoa; phylum Chordata; class Mammalia; order Diprotodontia; family Petauridae; genus Petaurus; species Petaurus breviceps. The sequence goes on along the minus strand of NW_027185758.1, from coordinate 7,967 downwards.
AATTTCCCTCATAATCTAGAATATGTGTTGAGCTTCAAGTTAAGAAGATCTGTATTCATATCATGCCCCTAATACTTTGTGTCTCTATAACCTTGAGTAAGGAAGCAGCTTTGTAAAGTTAAAAGAAAAATACACCACTGGCTCTTACTAGTTTTAGGTCTTCTTTTTGACACTTACTACCTATACAACTCAGTGCTCAGTCATTTGATGTCTTTGGGCCTCATGATCCTTATCTGTAAAATGTAGAGAAGGCTGGACAAGAAGGTCTAAGGTTCCTTCGAGCAATGACCTTGTGCTGAATTGCTTCACACACCTCTCTTTTTCTGAAATCAAAGACGTTTTGTTATTTATTGTCAGGTAATTGTCATTTGTTTGCTACATCTTTCTCTGCACATTATTGTCTGAGTTCATGCAGATGTCACTCATGGGGGTGGGAGAGGACTTTCAATTCCATTCTTGGACCTACACTATTTCATGGACTCCATCTAGGGATAGAAATCAATTATGATTACATTTGAAAAATTCAATGATATATTGGGTTCCTGTTATTGTTTGGGGGAAGTGATGCCTACTTATTCTAAAAGTATTTCTGTAGTTTTTTTACCTGTTTAGCATGTATTCAAAGAATGTCTATCAAGCTCATGATCCTTCTTTCTCAAGGAAGTATAGATCTTTATATGGATGCCTTAGGGTGTTAAACTGTGTTGTAATAATATTTTATTGGCTTTTGACTAGATACCTTCTGAAGTATGTGGTTCATTTTGCTGTTGTTAGTTGTTTTTTCAGTTATGTTTAACTCTTTATGGCATCATTTTGAATTTTCTTGGCAAAGATACTGGTTATTTTAAACAGCTCATTTTACAGATGAGGAAACTCAGGCAAACAGGGTTAAATTACATGTCAAGGTCACAGCCAGTAAGTCACAGAGCTAGGAAGCTCAAATTTCAATTCATGAAGTTGAGTCTTTGTAATACCAACACAATACCCATAGCAACTGCTACGAATATGCATGTGTATTTCCAGGGTAGATTTGCAATATATAACAAACTCTCTTCCTCAAAGGCAAAACCAAAATATTTATTTGGGGCATCATTCGAACATGAGGAGTTAAGATTTAACAGGGTACTTATCACTATTGCAGGGAACACTTGTCATCTTAAACCTTCTTTTTGTTAGGCCTCCCCACAAACAAGTTCCCCTAGACAAATTCTTCTTTCTACCCACTCACAGCTTGCTTCTCTCTCTCTCTGCTATGCCTGGCTATCACTCTCTGCTCTGTTTGTGCTCCCTCTCTCTCTCCTCCTCGGGCAACCTTCTCCCACATGAGGCTCCATGTGACCAAGGCTCCATGCAATTCAGACTCCAAGTGACCCAGGCTCCATGTGTTAGGCCTATTAATGGGTGAAGAAGATCTTCCTATTCCATTAACCTTAAAGTCTTCCGGAGTCTAGGCCCAGCGCTCTATCCACTGTACCACCTAGCTGCCCAAACTGAGGCAAACAGGGTTAAGTAACTTGCACCAGGTCACACAGTAAGCTTCTGAGGTCAGATTTGAATTCAGGAAGATGAGGCTTCCTCTTTCTAGGCCTGGCACTCTTTGCTTACTTGCCCTGTGGTTTATTTTATGTACATAAAAGTGTATGTTTATATTGGTATGCTGAGATTTTAATTGATTTAAATAATGTTGTTGCCACTATTTTGAATTTAGGATGCCAGAAAAAATATCTCATAAAATACTCAACCAAAGCATTTTTGTTTTGTTTATCTTTATGCTTTTTGCATCTTTCCTAGAGAAAATTGTGGTACAGGTATCATCATCAATTGTTTCAGTATGTCTTCTAGATTCAAGTTCTAAGCTTTCAGTCACCACCTTTCTTTGTATGTTAAGAATTTTTTTTTTTTTACTTATGGAGTCTAAATGACATTTTTCATATCACTAAATATTCCGTAAGATAAAGAAGTTGTTTAATGTATTTTTGGGTTTACTTATATAGTTTGATGTCATCCATGCATTTCAAGTCTTTTGGTTCAACCCCTCAATTTGGAAGCAATGCTTAGTTCTAATAATAAATAATATTACTTATATGATCAGCGAGCTAAAAATGATTTGTTGTAATATTGATGGTGAGGAGGAAAATAATACTTATATAGCACTTTAATATTTACAAAGCACTTTCTGAATATTATCTCATCTATTCTTCACAACAGCACTGAGGAGAGGGTGAGTAGGTACTATTATTATCCCCATTTTCAGATGGAGGAACCGAGGTAGACAAAGGTCAAGTGACTTGGCCATCATCATACAACTAGTAGGTGTCGGAGGCCAAATTTGAACTATGCCTTCTGTCTATAGGTCTAGTACTCTATCTACTTCTATACCTAGCTATCTATTTAGGAGAGATGAAAATGGACTTGAAATCTAGGCAAAACAATATTGAGTTTAATCTGTTTCCTTGAAAAATGCCACATTTTATGTGACTCCTTAACATTATTGTGTTGATGGTAGGTTTTAAGTAGAAAACAGTGTTTTATGTGGACATCAAATAGTCTAGTTTTCTCATTAAACTTGGGTCTATTTCATATATTTCCAGTACAAAATTAAGTTAAGAGTAAGGAACTTGTGTATTTGGTGCCAGCCCTTAGGAATATCCTTGGGAGCTCCATCTTTACTTCCATGGTTCTTTTATTTTTTGCTTTTTTTGGGAGGGCAATTGGGGTTAAGTGACTTGCCCAAGGTCACACAGCTAGATTTTTGTGTTAAGTGTCTAAGGCCAGATTTGAACTCAGGTCCTCCTGACTCTAGGGACGGTGCTCTATTCGCTGCACCACCTAGCCGCCCACTTCCATGGTTCCCGCCAAGACAATTGTTGCCATACATACTGCTATGTGCAAGTCCTGAAAATTCTAAACAACTTTCTGTCAAATATTAGGGGATAATCTGTTCATTCATTATGATTGAAATTATAATGTTTTTATATAATTGGGTCACTAAAAAAGCTTTTTGAGAATTCCTATCTAAGTATGTCCATCTTCTTTTCAAAATCATTCTAGATATTAGCATCATTTTTGCCATTTATTTTATTATTGGTTATAGTTTTCATAGTTTGCATTGATTTTCAATTACCTCAGGGTATTCAACATTGCCCTCCTCAGACTTTAATAACTTCCAAATTCCATCTCTTACTTTGTCCAGTCTAGGCAGAGAGAGGCAGTATTCTACACTGGTTGATCAAACATTGTTTCGTGACTTGGAGGTGAGGGTAATGTTGACAACAAAGGAATATGAAATTGTTGACTATGACTGATGATATTTATTTAGAATTTTTTTCTGATGTAGTATTAGGATGTAATTAAACAATTCTTGTCTTTAGGCCAGCTTATGCATACTACCTGTGTGCCTATTTTAGTGATCAGAATAATTTGCACTGAAACTGTTCTAACAGGTCAAATATCAATTGGCATTTCTTCATTGTTCAAGTGTCTCTTACTTTCTTATTGTGCTAAGGAGCACAATGTATTTCATTGTCCTCCATGCTATTACTATGTTCAATGGCTTTGGGTCTGGTCAGTCTACAATTTTATACCACACCATCTATTCCTTAATTTCATAGGAGCAGTTTCATTATATTGACCAGGGTACTAATATAATTAATAGTATCATAAGAACTCACTTGACACATGTTTCAAAATTAGTGGCAGGTCTTCATAGCTATTTAGCAGTCTCAGGGCACATAAGGTCCTGATTTTACATCACCACGTCTGGCATTCACTTGCTTTGCTATTGTCTCCTTCCTCTTTGGAATGGACAGTGGGTTGGGCTTTAAGGAGTTGTTCATTATCATCAACATCATAATCATCATCATCATCAATTTCTTCCTTCCAAGATTTAAGGCGACTCTGGGAAGAGGGAAACTTTAGAGTAATTTTGGACCAGAATATTCTTTCAAATGATTCTTTCAAGAATCTTATCTAGCCCCCATGAAAACAACTGTGTGTTGTTATAATCAAATCAGACTTAAAAGCATAGGTTATAATTAGAGACTTTCTGATGATAGTCCCCCCATTCCCCAGTGTAAAAGCCAGTGGCTATGGAGGCAGACCTGCTGTTAGCACAACACTACACATTTTGATGCATGGCATATGGTAGTCATTAAATGGTAGTGCTTAGAAACAAGATAGTGAACTTCAAGTTTGAAAACTGCCTTGTAATCAATGTAATTACCTATGACATATTTGAAATCATCTTGAAATCATTGCTACCATCCTTCGTAATGTTGCTTAAAATGATGTCATCACAAAAAGCCAATCTACTCTGAGATGCCACGATGGGTAGATAACCTCATTTTTTATGTTCAACGTCACGACAGTCTCTTCATGTCCAAAAAAGAAAAGGTAAAAGCTAACAATATTCAGAAAGAATGGTTTCAAAAAACAGAGGGATAAGGATGGGTAGGATATCAAAATTTGCAAAGCATCTGCTACACAGAGACAGTAAGCACATTTTATGAGGATTTTTAGTAACCATTCCAGCTGCAAATGCACAATATAATCTGAAAATTATACAGAGCAGTAATCATTTAAATGTGTAAATTTTATTGATGCTCCAAGAAAAGCTTCAAAGGTGATGATATATGGTTTGTTCCATCAGTTTTGGGGAAAAGATCACCAGGAAAAGAGGGACAGAATAGACCATTCAAATTTCTGTATCACTTTGAGGCTTACAAGTTGCTTTCCTCTTAATAGTTCTGCAAAATACATTGGACAGGCAGTATGATGATCATAATTTTGCAAAGGAAGAAACTGAGTCTTGGAAAGGTTAGGTGATTTGCTCAAGGTAACACAGCTAGAAAGAATCACTTAGGACTTGAATCCAGGGCTTAAAACTTGAAAATCAGTGTAGGTAGCACAGTTGTTAGGCCTGGAGTCAGGAAGCCCAAATTCAAATGTGGCTTCAGATACTTACTAGCTGTGAGATCCTGGGCAAGTCATTTAACCTCTGTCTACTTCAATTTCCTCATCTTTGAAATGAGGATAAGAGAACCTACCTCCCAGTGTTGTCGTAAGGATCAAACAAGTTAATAATTGTAGAGTGCTTTGTACAGTACCTGGCACACAGTAAATACTATATAGTCATATATAGTCACATAGCTATATAGTCACATTCTCAGGACAGGTGATTTTGTCTGTGTAAGAAGCCACCAATGCAGAAAGGTAACTCATCTCTTACTGACTCCTTGTCTTAGAGAGTTGCCTGTGGCACAGAAAGATCATGTGATTTTCCTCTGGGCTCCCAGATAGTATTTGGAAGAAACAGGACTTGAACTCTGTTGTCCTGACTTCAAAACCAGTCTTGTATAGCAACTAATATGACACCTTAAGTTATATATTTTAATTTATCCAGTACTTTAGAGGGGAAAAATGCACTGGAATGAAAAGCATTTTTATATATTTATTATGTTCCTTTCTGTGTATGCATTTACATATAAAAAAGAATAGAACAGAATATTATAGAATTAATATAGCATAATGTGATTATAGCAATGTAATTATATATTTGAATGCACATATGCATATAATAATGTGATATAACATAACTACATATAGGTATATATGCGTACAGATACATATAAATATGTATACATATATACAAACACACATATATTCCCTTTTTATTTACATATACAGAGATGGAGGGGGGAGAGATAGAGGGAGAGATTTTTATGTACATGTATAGAGATGGAAAGGGGACAGATAGGCTGGCAGGTAAGCCATATTTAGCTGAAGCCACAAAGGCTCCTCCTGAGGGAGAGAAAGGAGGCTGTATGCAACAGATAAGTCAAATTTGACCATTATCTCCCCTTAAACCCAGAGGAAACATCCCAAGATCATGAGTCCAACAGCCTAGGGAATAGTAATATTCTCCCCCCCCCCACAAAAAAAAATCTGTTTCCAACTTAGTCCCAAAGCTATAACTGAGGAGATAAATCATCATGGTGAAGGGGTCCACTTTGCCTCATCATCAAAATCAATGACTACCATTAACAAGCAGATAGATACAGGAGCCCTAGGAAGGACAACACAGGCCACCACCCCACCACCCACCACCACTCCTGCTTCCAGCTCAGACCTCACAGCCCTTATCCAGGGAAGCACCTCTCATAGAGCAGTCACTTGACTACTAAGTACCACAAAGGCAAGCCTGCCTAGGCACCCTGAAGAAGAGCTGAGAGGCAGGATATGCCAGGCAAGTCAAACCACAAGTCTATTGTGACCACTGTCTCCCCTCATACCCTGATGCAGATAGTCCAGGATCTTGAACCCCTAAGAGCCTTGGAAATAACGTTGTTTCCAGCCCACTGCCCATCCCATCAACCTGAGAAGCAACACCTGTGGAGATGCAGTCTGGCAAATGATCCTACAAATACTTCAGCCAAAGCTACTGGAGATCCAGAAAGGAAAGTTCTTTCACCAAATTCCTTGGCAATGCCAAATAGTTTAATATTAGAAATTGATATTATTTTAGCCATGAAATGACATTAAAGAAGCACAAACACCTGCTTTATTCAGCACCCTAAGGACAATGGAATTTCTACATCTGTCTTGAAGCTGAAAGCTCCCATATTTCCTCAATGTTCTATCTCTCCAATGTGCTATCTCCTCAACTAGAATGTGAATTTCTTGAGAGCTGGTACTATTTTGATTTTCTATTTATAATTTTGGGCTTAGCACAGCGTTTTCCACATAGCAATGCTTCATCCATAGTTCACTCATGTATTCATATATGCATTCATATAATTGTATGGTTATAAAGCAGCAGTGACCCCAATCCTGGTTATTTTAAAATTAAAGCTTTACTGTTCATATTACAGGTGTTACTAGGAGAAGTCACTGTAAAATAATTGTCATTGGGGTTAGGAGTGGGGAAGAACAAAGAATCCACAAGATCCTTATGTAGTTCATGTTGAATTGTTGATGGCCTCTTTGTATGTGAAGGGCAACAGATTGTGTAAGATTATGGAGTTGGGGAAAGAATTTGCTTGGTAACAGATTTATGAGACCCCATCAAATTTATAAGGAAAATCTCAAGTGTCTTCTAGTAGATTATATACCAAGGGTAATTTGGGGAGGGAGTTCATATAGTAGAGTAGAGTAGAGTAGCAGAGTACAGTAGAGTCTAGTCTAGTCTAATATGGTATAGTATAGTACAGTACAGTCAGGGGCATCTTTGCCACAGAGTCCTAGAGAGATCAAATGCGGATCTCTGACTCAATCCTAGAGTTAGGGAATGGGCATTCCACTAATTTTTAATCATCTTTATATCCCATTGACACTATCATGTAAGATCATATTCCCTGTTTACCATCTTCACCAGGCATGAAAGGCTAAGTATTAGATAAGACAAGTTTACTGAAATGTATGTGTCTAATTACAGTTCAGATTTACTAGAGGGTGACCCTCAATCAACAATGCATGAAAGCTGGTGTTAAAGTCAGAGTCCTTTGTAAGCCATCTTTGTTGCCCATGCATGTGTACTTGACTTGTTCATTCTAACCTTTATGCTCCGTACTCTAGTGATGTATTTGTAGTTACTTCACTTTGGAGGATAAGGAGTAGCAGTTGGCAGAGTAGCTCCTATGTGAGCTGATCATTGTATTCATACATTGCTATAGAATTACTTACAAAAAAAATTCACTTAAAAACATTATTAAATTGTATTTTTAATTTATGAAATGGAACAAGTATTTCTATAGTACAATATAAAAGATGTTTTGCACATGAAACTGCAAATCTACTATGCACAACTTGCTATTCCTTTCAAATATACTATAAATTATAATGTAAATTTCTTCCCCTCCCCCTAGCGATGGCTACCAGTAGACACAAATATGTGTGTATACAAATATAAGTACTTATATTTGAATATATATATCAACACACATGTATGTATATGTCTATATATATTTATG
>NW_027185757.1:0-26115 GCF_028583685.1 Petaurus breviceps papuanus | reverse complement strand
AGATAGATAGATAGATAGATAGATAGATAGATAGATAGATAGATAGAATCCATTGAGCATTATTCCTTTTCTCTCATCTGCTGCAAAACATGCATTGGAGATATTTTCAGTGAGTCTACCAAGGAGATGCTTACATTCTCATACTTGTATTCAACTATAAAATCCATTGTTTTATCTACCTTTATAATTATCCATTGAGCATTATGTTACATGATATATAATCACATGTCACATAAAATTATCTCATGTAAGCTATTTTGATATATATATCATATATGACATATATTTCACATACATACAAACATGCACACATAAGTGTGTTAGCAACTTGTCCCAGCACCATTTCTATTTGAACCTTATAAAAAAAAGTTGAGCCTGGAAGAAAAACAACAACCATCATAATTTCATCCACCTGTGCAATTGTTTGCCAAGTACTCAACACAAAGTAATGACAGCAGGATATCAGCTGGTCCCAGAAGTGTTTCTCTGTGACCTCCATCAAACATAAAGATAAGAATGAAATTGTGACAATAATAATAGCTGACATTTATTTGGCACTTCAAAGTCTGCATGATTCTTACAGTTCTTTATACACATTATCTCATTGGAACCTCATGATAACTAGATCAGGCCCTAGAGGAATCACAGTGCCCAGTTTACGGATGAGGAAAATAAAGCTCGGAGAAGCATTGCTCAGGGTCATAGAGTCAATATGTGTCAGAAGCAGGATTTGAGCCCAGATCTTTGGGATTCTAAGCCAAGAACTCTCTCAACTCCCTAAGTTATGGTAGTTCACATGTATGCATTTTGTAGCTTTAAGTATGCAAAGTATTAATGCCCTACCCTACATGATAAAGTACATTCCATATATCTTATTTGATCCTTACCATACATACCCTGTGAAGTAGGTATTAATATTATCCCCGTTTTCTAGATAAGAAGACTGAGGCCTCCACGTCTTAAGTGACTTGCCTGAGTTCACACAGATAAAAACACCCTGGGGGATAAGGGAAAGAGGCTTAGGAATGTTACACCTCTAAATCAGTCTACTGATAAGGGATTTTTATGGACTAATAATTCCATGCTCTGTCTAAACACCAAGTCTTCTAAGTGCTTATTCAGCCATTAGGTTCATTAATGCTCCCATTTTCCTGTGAGCCTCTCAGTGAACATGAATTAACCCCACATTTACTGGGCCTCTGAGGTGATATACTTTGACCAAATGGCACACGAATCAACATTGGCTGCTTCAACATGAGAACCCTTCTCTCCTATACCTCTAGATTAATTCTGCCTGTAAGAGGAATGAGTGAACCCTAAAATCCACATCCCTTTCTCATTGGTAACTGAAATCGCAAGAGACTCTCCATTTGTTAGCATTCCAGACTGGTCAGATTAGTGGTAACAGTTACCCCCAAGTTGTTCCAAGTGGTGTTTTCTTCAGCTCTCAGCCTCTCAGCATTGTGGGGGGGAAGGTGGGAGGGGATATGAATGACAGTGCCAGGGTCAAAAAGGCACCCCAGTTCCAGTACATCAGACAATAAGGACACAAACAAAGCTCCTTTTACCGGCTTCCACTGACGCATGAAGAAACCTATTATTGGGCCATTTGTATGTTTTCTCTAAAGTGCCAACCCTTGGCAGTGATGTCACAGTAACTATATGTTACAATGCACTACAAAAAGCTCACACAGAAAAATACCGTTGAAGCCCAGTCTCCTTCCTGTTATGGAGAAAGGTCAAGCTCATGTTGCTCTTGCTGACATGGCAAGATTACTAATCTCTGCACTTTGCAGTCACCCTTTAGGAAATGGAACGGGGGCATTAGACAGTTGTTTCAGGGTTCCCAGTGGCTGGAGCTGTAAATTAGCCAGGGCCCACATATGCACAAACAAAAATCCCAGTTTAGATTTTCTTGCCTAAAGTACCATAATGATAGCCCTAAGACCTGCTATTACTTCTGAAATTACAGTCCAATGGCCATGATTTGGCAGATACCACAGGAAAGGATGCTTTTGTTATTTCATTTTGGCGAGATCACTCTGCACTGTTGGGATGCTAAAGAGAGCCATGGTACAAGACATGAAAAGGATGAGAGAGGGGTGGGCTGGCTATTGGAAGTGTTTTAATAGCTGCTAAGTGGGTGGGAAAGATTGAAACCTACTTCGTCTTGTCTCCTGGGAGGGAGGTGGAGGAGTACTTAGAGATATATAGATATCTTATCATGGGTTCCGGGTGGTGTGCTGATCCTTCCATTGATCCCAGCCAGCCTACGCCTTAAGAAGTCTTATAAATCAAGAATGTTATAGTATCATAGGGATGGAAGAAATTAAAGATCTCTTTACAGTCTTAAGATAGGACCACCATTTTACACTGATGAGAAAAGATAGAACCTATTTTAAACAACAACAAGCTATCAGCTTTATTTAATAGGGACTGGTCCTGGGATTTCATTAATACAAGGCACTCCCTCTACCAAAACATGTTGGCACCTTCTCTACAACATATAGCCTTTCACGGTTACCTTGGGCACTGAGAGATAAGAGAATTGTTCACTGTCACACAACCACTAAATAGTAGAGAAAGAACTTGAACCTGGATCTGCCTGCCTTCAAGGCCAACTCTTATCCAAGATGCCACACTTTCTGCTGTTTACACTAAGCAAAAGTATTTCTACAGGAAATATTTTAGATCCATTTTTTTCACATATTTCATGTATATATTCTTCTCTGAAGTAACCTAAATATCCTGCATCTTTTCCTTGCCCTTTTTGAAAATTTCAATTTCTAATGCATGTGTTGTCTTTCTTAAGAAGCAACATTTTTTTTATGCTTCTATGGGGTTGCCCATTCTTACAATTGCAAAACCCTTTTATTCCTTAGGATACCAGCATATCTCAAATAATATCACTAATTTAATCTAGGAAAACATGCTGCAGGTGAGCTTCACAGGAACAGTGTCATATGTGTTATAAATCAGATGAATAACATGGTGTCATTTAAAAAGTGCCCAATTTGGAGTTGGATAATGTAAGTTTCAATCCTAGTTTTGCTATTTACTCTATGGTTGACCTTGGAAAAGTCATTTTATCTCTTTAGGCCTCAGTTTTCTCATCTGTAAAGTGAAGGGCTTTGGATTAGGTGATCTTTTAATCCTTAAAGTTTTGAAATCTTGATTCCATAGGTAGAATTCTTAGACTTTAATGTCATTTGGTTATAATGTAATAAGAGAGCTTTTTGGAGGGAAGGGGAGTGGCTAATCAGTCAAAAAGAATTTTATGTGGTATATTTCTATAGTTAAATATTTTGTGCTTTTCTTTTCTTTTTTCTTCTGGAGGAAAATCTTAAGGGCCCTTTACTTGGATTTGTTTTCTGGTCTATTTTTTTTTCCTTGGAACTTTATCTGTCTATGCCTAAGAAGGTATTTAGCTAAAGAATGATTTATTACTGTGTATTCCTATATCATTCCAGTCTTTGTTTTAACTCATTTAAACATTCAGTTACCCTAAATGTTGCTTTTTGAGCAGAGGGGGGTTGAGAGACATATGATCAATACTTTCCATTGTCATGACTTGAACGCATAATACTGGACCCTTATTTGAAAGTTTTGGATACCATTCACATTCATAGCTAAACTAAAAAACCTTTTGTACTCTGTCCTGCTGGGATCAAATCCAGACTATCATGTTTAGACCTTGGTCCCATTTTCTAGGGAGGACAATGAAAAATCAGAGACTAAACAATCAACCATAAAATCAATTGAAACAACTAATAAATTTAGCAAAGTTGCAGGATATAAAATAAACACACATAAATCACCAGCATTCCTGCATATTATGTACAAAACTCAGCAGAAAGAGCTAGAAAAAAATTCCATTCAAAATAGCTACAGAAAGAGATAAAACATTTGGGAATGTATCTACCAAGATGCACCCAGGAACTATATGAATGCAACTTTTAAAAAGCCTTTGCAGAAATATAAAAACAGAACTAAATAACTGGAGAAATAATTGCTCATAGATAAATTCAGCAAAAATAGTAAGGAAAAACCAAATATTACCTAAATTAGTTGACTCATTTTTTGCTCTTCCAATCAAACTTTCAAAGGATTATCTTACAGAGCTAGAAAAAGTAATAATGAAATTCATATGGAGCAGCAAAGGGTCAAGAATAATGATGAACAAAAATGTGGGAAGTATCAGTATCAGATTTTAAGCCATATTATAAGGCAATAATCATTAAAATGATTGGTAATGTTTTTCTTTAATAAAGATAATGAAAACAAACACACACATACATATGTGTATATATATACATATACGTATATATATATATACAGTTTGTATGTATATGATTTGTTTTAATTTTTGTTTTTTAAGCTGGATAGCAATCAGTGGAGGGTGACTGAGATAGTGAAGGTCTTTGAGATCAAGCCATACAAGAATTTCTTGAGAATGTTTAAGGGAAAATTTGGGTTTTAAAGGTGGGATGGGGACACATGATCTTCCAAAACTTGAAGACTTTGTTACAAAAAAAGGATAATTAGTTGTTTGTCCTCAGTGGGCATAACTAAGAATGGTTATTGGAAATTTCAGACATAAATTTATGTAAAAGTTTGCCTAATAATCAGAGCTATCCAAAAATCACCTGGCAGGTAGTGTGGATTCTGCCTCACTTTCATCAGAAGCTTGAAGGTTATAGGGGGATTCTTAGGTGTTGGTTGGACCATATAACAATCCCCTCTAGGATTCCAGGAATAAGAAGAAAACAGAGGAAAGAGTGAAGTCCCTAGTTTATAAAAAAAAAAATAAATATTACTCACAGAAAAAAAAAGAATTTGCTTAGTATTTATTTTGTTACTTCTGAAATACATAAAATTTACTTCTAATCCTTAGGACATAATTTTCATGTATCATACCATCAATGGCTAAAAATTGTGCAAAGGCATATTTCAGTTCAATAGAAGAAGGAATTATCTAATATTTAAAGCCATGCCCAGATGGAATGGGCTGTCTTATAAGGGAGTGACTTCCCTGCCACTTGAAGTGTTCATACAGAGCCTGGATGCCCATTCATCAGAGATATTGTAAAGAGGATTTGCATTTCAGATGGAGGTTGGATAAAATCTCTCTAATAGTCCATTCTGACTCAAAAATTCTTGATTACTATGACTATTAATTTGTCTCTTAGTCATCTTTATTGATCTGACTACCTCATGTATTTTTCTAATAAAGAGTAAAGTGATTCAATTTTCTCGGACCATTCCTACACTAGGTGAAGAATGTCATAGAAATAGAATGAGAAAAACAACAATGACAACACTATGATTTCATTAATGTATTAACTCAGCCATAGATCAGAAACACAGCAAATTTGGCTAAAAGGTAATGTTGTTGTTGTTCAGCCATTTTTTTTTCCTTTCTTCATCTGTTACCAACTCTTCATGACCCTACTTGGGATTTTCTAGGCAAAGATACTGGAATGGCTTGCCATTACCTTCTTCAGCTCATTTTACAGGTGAGGGACCTGAGACAGAGTTAAGTGATTTGCCCAGGGTCACACAGCTAGTGTCTGAGAGCAGATTTGAACAGAGGAAGAGGAGTTTTCCTGACTCCAGGCCTATACTCCACCCACTGTGCCATCTAGTTATCCTAAAATGTGATGGAGAAGCATAAAGAGACATAAAGGGTGTTAGGTTCACAGTTGGTGGGGGTTTTAAGTTTGATTGTTTGTTTTTAAAGAGAAGACCTTAATGGTATACTGATTCACTTTTTTGTGGAACTATGAATTAGCCCAATCATTTGGAAAGCATTTTGGAAAAAAAAAATGTTTTAAGAAGTAACTAAAATGTCCATACTCTTTCACCAAAAAATTCTACTGGCGCTCAAGGAGATCAAAGAAAGAAGGAAAGGGCCCATTCACAATCAAAACATCTATAGCAGCACTTTTTGTGGTAACAAAGAACTAGACACCAAATAAATGCTCATTTGTTGGGGTATGGCTAAACCAAATGTGTTACATGGACATAATGGATATTACTTTACCATTAGAAATGATGAATAGGTAGAATTCTGAGAAGCAAAGGAAAACATATATTCTGATGCAGAGTGAAGTTAACAGAACCAAGAAAACAATATATAAAACTACTATAAACAGAAAGATAAAAAAAATCAAGACAATGCTTTTTAACTCCGATGGCCATAGTGCTCCTAGAGAAAATGTTGAGAAAATGAAACCCTTCATTCTAGAGGCAGGGGACTATACACTGTTAGACTCTACTCATATATTGGTTAGTTTTGCTAAATTGCTTTTTCTCTTTTTAAATTTTTTTTCTTGAAGACATGAACATTAGAGAGGAGAGCGCTATATTCTTATATTCTTCATTGAAGTTGATGTCCCAAACAAAAAATATCTTTTTTTTTTTCTTCAAAAAAAAGAGAAGTAATGAAAAATTGTTGGGGGTGGGATTTTGGAGCAACGTTTGCAATCTTCTCACAAATTATTTCAGCTCTTTGGGAGTCAGTTTCCTCATCTTTAAAATGGGATTAATGGTCACAAAGGACCCTCCTAGCTCTAGATCTATATTGCCATGTTCCAAAGGAAGAAAAAGGAAGGGAAGCATAAAAGAATAAGCATTTATCTAGAAAGAATTCCCAGTAGCCTGCTTCTAGATTTTAAATATTCAGCCCACACCAGCTTGTGTTACTTGCTGGAGTACTTCTGTCTGAACTGCAACAGCTCACTGTTTCAAAGGCTGTGTAGTCTATAAAGAATGTGCTAGTAGAAGAAATGGTAAGGAGACACTCCATGAAACCTTTTGTCTCCCTCCAATCATCTTTTCAGCATTCTCCTGGCTTTGCAACACTTGAAGATGTAAATGGGTACTCATGAAATGCCACAAAGTCTCCATGCAATTCCAAGATGTTTGAACAAATGGACTACATTTTAGGAGTAATGTGGAGGAAGCACTGGGTGGTTTTCCCCTCTCTGTCCAAAGTCTCTCAGGGCAATGTAATAAAACAATTATGACAATAGGAGAAGGAAATGGGGTAGAAATCATGTGACCAAATGACTTATGGAGAAACATGTTTTCCTGATGTTCCTATTAATTTATCTCTACTGTATAATGTATTTCCCTTGTTTTACTGGGTAATTAAGCCTTCAACACTCCAGAGTTCATAAGAGGTCTGAATCCCATTATGGAAAGATGCCTGATTTGGATTCTCCTGTGGTAGTTATTGGAGGTTGGTCTCTTTCAAAGGGTTGGCTTTTGGTAATGTCAGGCAAGGTCTCTGAGGAGAGTACCTACTTAGTGCAAGTTAAGCACTGTCGCATATCTTGGCGGTGTTTGCTGAATTTTTAGGTCAACTTCTACAGCTGTTTCGCTCCCCTCCCTCCCTCCTCTACCCTCCACCCCTTAAATTTTGTTTTAAACTTTTAGCCTTGTCTCCTGCTTTTAATAGGGTAGGATCATTTTTCAGAGGTAGAGTTAGTTATTTCTTTCAAGTTACATTCTTACAGAAGAAGAAGAAAAAAATTTACATCAAAGCCCATATGGCAGAGCCTGCAGGTTTTTTGCATGTGTCTCCTCCAGGGTAACAGTAGTCTGATAGCAATTCTAGGGATGAATTACCTAAAAGTTACACTTTCTCTTCTGACCTTTTTTATTTAAAGCCAGCTCGTGTGTCATGTGTCTTTAATCTGGAATGCTCAGTACACACTGTAATTTGCATCTATTTGTTTTTTTGGATCCAAGAATGGTAGGATGCAAGCTTCTTCTCCTTTGAAACAAGTTTTATTTGGAGGAGATAGTGTAAGTGTGTGGGGTGAGGAGGGTGGAGAATGGTACTGAAACTCTCTTTTAGAGTCTTAGATTTGACTCTTTTTTTTATTAGTAAAAAGAAATTCTGAAATTCTTGGAAAAGTACCTGGATTTATCTCCGACTTACCCAAGCATAGCAAGCTTATGCTGTAACTGGAAATCTCGTGGAGGCTGATTCTCTCTAAAAAAATATGCATGTTTCTATCTGGAACTGTGATGTTCAGAGGTGGCCAGAAACAGAAAACACCATTTGAAAAGCTACAAGGAAAGTTTTGTACTGCAAGGGGGAAAAAGATTAGGGATAAGTTCTGCTTTACAATGTCAGTCACTAAATTGAATAAGGGATGAAAATTCAGGTCAGGATTTATATAATCAATCTATCCATAGTTGCCTCGGTGTTCAAAGGATAATATATTTGTATAAAGAAGGGTTTTATGTATGCTAAAGCAATAATAGGGTGCTATTACCTTTGTTCTGTCACGTGTTTTTGTTGTTCATGAAAAAGGAGAATGAGACTTTACATTCCTGGTTATTGTGTCATTTTGTGAGAAATCCCAATGATGCCTTTTTACCCCTGTTGGTGATAGGATCATAGATATGGAGGTTAAAAGGGCTTTCGATCTTCTGGTCCAAACTCCTCATTTTGTAGATGAGAAAACTGTAGTCCATAGTAAGTTTCAGTCATTTAATGTAAAGCCCAAGTCTTTGCACACCAGAGTCAGTGTTCTTTTCACCCTACTGTACTGCCTCAAAGCCTTTCAGGAAGGGATAATCAAGAGGAAAAATGACACAGAATATTATTTCAGAAAGAGATGGGCTCTTTTATTAAAAAGGGAAGAATGAGGTAGTAGAAAAAGCCTACTAGCAAGGAATGGGGTAGGACTTTGTCTCTATGACCGTGCCATCACCTTCTCTGGGCCTCAATTTCCTTGTCTTGTAAAATGAGCATGTTGAACTAGAAAGGGCCCTATATTTCTTTCCATTTCTAATATTCTATGACTAGATACTTTCTAGAACAATCTTTTTAAAAATTCAGCCTATATATTTACATAGAGGGTCCCCTGTTACCTCCAAGATCATATATAAAATCCTTTTTTTGGCTTTCGAAAGACCTTCATAAACTGGCCGCTGTTATCTTTCCAGTCTTCTTATAATTTACTCACTCCCATCCACTGTGATCCAATGACCTTGACCTCCTTGCCATGCCTTGTATTCTGCATCCCATCTTCCAACTCTGAATGTTTTCACTGCTTATTGCCGATATCTGTAATTCTCTCACTTCCCTTTTCCACTCCCTGTCTTCCCTGGAAACGTTGAAGAGTCTGTGAAAGTCTCATTATCTAAGAGAAGTTTTTATCAATCTCCTTTAATACTATTGCCTTACCAATTTTGATTATATGCAATTTTTATATTCAATTTGTGTGCATATTTTGCTTGAATATAGTTGTTTGGAAGTTGTTTCCCCATTTGACTGTGAAATCTATGAAAGCAGAGACTATTTGCCCTTCTTTGGGTCTTCAACATTTAGCACATTTCTTGGCTCATAGTAGGAATTTAATATAACTGACCAACTGAAATATTATCATATAACAATTGATTCAGATCACCTATATACTTTTATACACACATCTGCATACATGTACACATGCATATGCACATATAATCACATTATGTGATTGTTGTCAAGTCATTCACTTGCATCCAGCAATTCAAGACCCCATGGACTATATCATGGCAATATTGTCTATGGAATTTTCTTGGTAAAGATACTACAGTGGCTTGCAGATTCCTTCTCTAGTGAATTAAGATAGACAGAGGTTAAGTGACTTGCCCAGGGTCCTGTAGCTATAAGTGTTTGAGGCCAGATTTGAACTCAGGTCTTCTTGACTCCAGACCCTGCACTCTATTCACAGAACTGCCTAGCTGCTTCTGCAAAATATATACATATACATATGAAGACACAGATGCACATGTATACATATGTACATATTGATATGTATATACCAAGTGGGTCCAGACTATATCTATACCTATATCTATATTACTAGAGATGAATAACTATGTGTGGGTATATATACATATATACATGCACATGTTAACATACAGGATAGAAAGCTACACAATGGATTTTACATTTAGTTTTACATACCTATACCTATAAAATCTTCATCTAGACATTTGAACAATATCCATACATCCATCCAATCAAACATACATACATACATCATACATGTCTGGATCTCTCTATCCATGTATTTAAAGTATTTATAATTCTAATTTCCTCTCTGAAGCATTCTGTAATCCAGATAGCATTTTTATTCCCCATACTTAGCTAGATAAATACAAAATTCTTTTTAAAGAACTTTGAAAGCTAAGAAAGCAGAATTCATACAAATAAGTATTCATTATCAGTGTACGATAGATTACATATATAGAGAAAGCCAATCTCTAAGGCATACTTTGAAAAAAAAAGGGAGAAATAGGATTACTATTTCAGTCATCCCAAAAGGAAAAGAAGCCTTAAAAAGAAAAGAAAAAAACTTAAATGCCATGAATAAACTTTTCTTAATATCATGAAGTTTCCTTATCTTTTGTTGTTTCTTCAACTCTAGTAACTACATGGCTGATTGGTCCTACACATTTTTTAGAGCATTTATAGAGTTGCTTCTTCTAGATTGTGATTTAAACTTTTACCCCTACATATAGCTTCCTTTTCCTTGCCAAGGTATTTGAAATTCTAGTATCAGCTATCTATTTTTTTTTGGTTCTCAAGGGTCTTGTGTTAAAATGTGTATATTTCAAGAAGGCATAGCATATTAATTTGGTTATTAGGTACTCATAGTAAAAGGAGCAGTGGACTGGAGTCAGAAATCTTGACTAAGAGTTCCCATTCTTAGCACATATTAGCTCATTGAGCAAGGATAAGTTACTTATGCTCCCTGAGACATTCCATCTTCATTTTAAAAATGTGGATTATAATATAACTTGCCTCTTTGGGTTTTAAAAAATGAATAATTAAAACATTTGTTTTGAAATGTGTACTTCAGTTATGACTATCCCAATTTTGTAGATAAGAAAATGAGGATTGAGAGGATTGAATGACTTGCCCGAGGTCATTTGATTTGTAATTGGCAGGATCAGCACTGGAACCTAAGTCTTCTGACTCTGAGTCTTTCCACTGAAATGTGGGGAAAAAAATGATTTGTAAATTTCAAAGTACTGTATTGTAATGCCATGCGCAAGCAGCTTTCCAGAAGAATGCTACTGTGAACAGCTTTTAAAGTTCTGATTACACAGTATAGTGAACATTCTATTTATTCCGTAACAAATCAAAGCAAAACATTCACAGTAAATTAAAGTACAGCATTCACAATATTACAACGTATCACAGAAAATCAAAATATAGCATTCACAACAACTTACCACAGAAAATGGCCACATAGTTTCCACTACAATGGTCACAAAGTTTTGAACAAAGAACAATCATCTAGTAACTCAGGCATTCAGGAAATCCTTAATTTAATCACAAAGTACAATAGTCAAAGTTTTCCACTCATGGGGCATACTAAGTTACAAATCAATAACCTATTCAGTCATCAAACACTAAGTACAATCATTTGGTCAATCCATCATCCTTCATGATTCACTATTCAATCATTAGAAAATATACAGACCCTCCACCCCTAGGTCACTAGAAAATTTACAATTTCTCAGTCAGTACACAGTATCCAAGTAAAGTTTTCTTTCAGTTTGTCTAGGGGTGGTTCCTCAGATTCCCTGGATCCCCTTCCATGGTCCCAGATCCCACCTGTATTCGCCAAACTGTCACTTAGGTTCAAAGGCAAATAGCTCCCAGGTCCTTGTCCAGCTCTCTGTGCAGTTCCTGCTCCACATTGGAGCTTACAGTGTCCAATCCATCTCAAATCCTTCACAGTCTCTGTTCCCGAGAAGTCAAGGCTTAACAAAGCCACCAAGAGGTTCACACAAAGTACCAACATCACAGTCATGCTTTCTCAGTCTTTGGCAGCTCTGTCTGACCCTCAGACTCATCAGAAGTTTCAGCTGGTTCCCAGAATCAAAATCACTTCATCCAGGTTCTCCAAATCAAAATCATTCTCTCCAGCCTGTGGGGGCCTTTCCTCTTCAGCCTCCCCAGTGTCAGCAACTTCTACATCTTCAAAGTCTGCTTCAAGAAGATCTACCTCTTCTCTCTGGGGCTTTTCTTATGTACACACAGCATTACTTTCCTGTTTCAGCCAACCCCTTCCTGTTATGTCAGTAACAGGAGACAGGAGTTCATACCTTCAGTTTCCCCAACAGAGACTTGATCAGTTACTAAGTGCTAAGTACTTGCTACCTTTGCCAACACAAAGGGATCTTCAAATTCAAATTACGATACCATTACATGTATAAATATATTCTTTTAAGGTCTTGGTATCTAGAGTTGAAAGGCCTGTTAGAGATCATTTGGTCTAACTATCTCATTTTTTAAGTTAGGAAGTTGGAACCTTGAGTGCTGTAGTGAACTGCCCTGGTCATGCAGATAAGTGGCAAAGTCAGAATTTGAACTCAGGGTTTCCTAATTCCAATCTAAAACTGTTGCTCTGGAACCATCATACATATCAAATTATCATTGTTTTTATTAATATAATGATAATAATAGTAATAATAATGTTAAGTATTAAAGTCAAATGAATGGTAAGATGGACAGAGTGCTGGGCCTGTAATCAGGGAGACCTGAGTTCAAATCCTACATGATAAGCTAATTAAGCTGTATGAGACTGGGCAAGTCACTTAATCTCTATTTGCCTCAGTCTTCTCAATTGTAAAATGGTGGGAAAAAAAGCATTTGCTCTCCCAGTGTAATTATACAGTTCTTAGAATAGTTCCTGGAACATAATGGGTTCTATATAAGTGGTAATAGCAATAGATGGCACACTAAACAATAACAACAGTAGTAATAGTAGTAGTAATGGTAGTAGAGGTAGTTGTTACTGTTTAGATACCTTCCAGATGTTAGTTTGCTCTGAATATTGTTGCTGAGTCATTTTAGTCATGTCCAATTTGTTGGTAACACATTTGGGGTTTTCTTCACAAAGATATTAAAGTGGTTTTCCGTTTCCTTCTCCAGCTTATTTTATAGATGAGGAAACTGAGAAAAACAGTGACTTGCCCAGGGTCACACAGCTAGTATCTGAGGCCAGATTTGAACTCATGAAAATCAGTCTTCCTTACTCCAGGCCCACTGGTCTATCCACTGCACCACCTGGCTGTGCCAATGAGTTTGCTATGAATACTTGGTAGTAAAGACATATAGCCCAGAACCTAGGTTACATAGGACTCTGTAAGATATTGTAAAGGGAAACCAAGGATAATGGCACTGTGTAGGAAGAGAAGTATGTGGAAGGTAGAGATTGGTGGGTGCCCAAAATTCTTTTTGCCTTCTTCATGTTTCTTCTTAGGAGCAATCTTACTTGGCAGATAGTATAAGTAAAGTAGAGGATAATTTAAGAACAAAAAATTATCTTATAAATTCTCAATCTGATTGATACCCATTTTTTATACAGTAACATTTAAGTGCTTCAGTGGACAGAGTGCTGGACTGGGAGTCAGAATGCCCCGAGTTCAAAGCCTCCCTCAGACACTTAATGGATGTTTGACCTTGGTCAGGTCATGAAAATTTATCTCTATTTCAGTTTCCTTATTGTAAAATGGGGATAATAATATCACCTTTCTCCTAGAGTTATTGTGAGAATAAAATGAGATATTTTTAAAGCACTTCGCAAAGTTGAAAGGGCCATATAGATGCTATCCAATATCATTGCAACTACAAGCAATTTCCCTAAGCATTGAAATTATCTTACCTAAAAAATAAGGGTTTCCCTCAGGTTACCAATCTAGAGAATGATGTCTGTAGACTTTAAGAAGAATTAGAATTTGCACAAGGATCCTAATATATTGATGTCTGGTAAATGAGAAGGACATAAGATGGGAGTACGATGGAAGAGGGTCTCTTCTCTGAAAGCTGTTTAAAAATTTGGGACTAGGATTGTACCTTTGTGATCACTTTAACTATATTGATGATATCAAGGGTTTGTTACCATTAGACAACTGGTTTAACTGAATTTCTTCCTTGAATCAATTGATTAGTGGAACTTATGAGGTAGGCTGTTGTACAGACACCATTAATTTCACTAGGGAAGGTAGAAGTGATGGTGAAGAAAAGCTTTTAGGAGATACTACTGTGGTTATTGAAAATTGAGCCAGGCTTTACCTTGCTAAAAATATCATATGTCTAGAATTCTTCACAAAACTCTGGGACTGTCTAGCCTGTCCATAATTCATATTTTGTCTCTATTTTTAGCCACGGTGGTTCCTCTTTACTAAAATCAGATCTTAAAGGCAATTTTCAAATGACTAGAATGGCCTCATGAAAATATTTTCATTTCTTTCTAGATCCTTTTCAAGGGAATGAAAATGGAATGGAATAGAAGGATAGGGAATGACCACATTAGATGTGGGGCCTGGGTAAAGCCAAATTCTCCGACCCTGTGTGTCCCTAAGCTGCTTTCTTTGGTAGAAGGAGTTGTGCACAGCTCTGCATTCAAGATACTCAGCTTCCCTCATCCTGCAGACTGAGTGATTGGGGTCACTGCTGTGGAACACTTCAAAATACTTGTCTGGCTCAGTTGAAATATCCTCTTAGTGATTCGGTGATTCCTTCAGGTCAGAGTTGAGGTATATTTGACAGCACTGTTACTGACCAGAGAATTAACAGACCCCAAAAGATGTAATTGCTAGCAATATGAGGGGCTGCAGGAGACAGCGATGATTTTTTTTATCCCATTTCAAAAATGGCTATACCTTTCTAGCCTTGACAGGGAAAGTAGATCTTCTTGAAATGGTTTAACCGGCCCCTTTGTCTGGGTGACTATGAACACTTGAAGCCAAAAGCTGCCCTGATCCCTATAGCTATTTCCGTTAACTCCTTGAAAGCCAAATAATGTGCTCGCTTAGCTGCTGAGCTGCTATAATGAGGTGCCATTGATTTTAATGGAGCAAAAAGATGGATGATTTACACCAGATGTCCAGAAGGGCCATGCGGGGATTGCTTTGCTGGACACACAGTACATCATGTTGCTCGTTGAATTCTTAAGGGGTTAACTTGACCTTTCCCTTTAACACAGCACTAAAAATAATGTAATTTCCATTCTCAGTGTCTCTTTTATTTATATGGTAAAGCTTCATGACAAACTCACCAGGCTGCTCATTTACTTCTCTGCCATCCATAAACCCTAGAGGGGGACCCTTAAAGCAAAGAGAACGGGGGCTGGTGGGATGTCTCCCTCCAGCTGGGTGGTGGGATTGTTTTATTATTAACACTCCCTAACTTGAAAGCTTTGAATATTTCCTGAATAAAGGTGTTTATTTTCTGGGGTTTGTTGGCCAATGATGAGAGCCTTATGTCTAAAATATCACTTTCAATGTGGAAGTAGGAAAATCACTTCTTGACCCTTGGATCATACACACACATATATGCATATATTTGATATTATATATAAGCATAAGTACACATATAATGTAATATATTCTATGTAAATATATGTATATATAATGCAATAATATATATTTTATATAATATAATGTGATAATTTAATATTATATATAAGTATGTATACTTATATATGATGTAAGATATATAGCTTAATAATATATTAAATTAGATAGATAGATCCATAGATAGACAGAAAGAAAGAAAAGAAAATCTCTTAATGAAACCTGAGGTCCAGAAAGAGGATTTGAGTTGCCCTAGTATTCACTCTATGTAATTTTTCACTTTCATTGTTTTCTCCATTTTTGTGAAATAGTCAAAGCCATTTGCAAGTAATTGACTAGACAGAAATCATTCTGTTTCTGAAATAGAAGTCTGTGCTTGGGCTTTCAATGGTTTTAGTAAGACCTTTTATTACAAAGAATCTAACTTCTTCCAGCTGAGAAGACCCCCCACAATTTTGGAAATTGAAGTATTTTGGGTTGACAGCTGATAGAGAGGGAGGGTACAGATTGTAGAAATTCTTAGTGATATTTAAAGAAAATTTTCTCTCTCTTTTTTACTATGAACTTATTAATCTTGAACAAATATGAACATTTCACCATATGAAAAATGAAGACTGTACATAAAACATTGAACTTCAGTTCTTAAGAACATTTTTTTACAGTGTATATTAAATTTTAAATGGTAGTAGCTCTTAGAGATCTTAAAGAGCTATTGACTTTCAATATAAATTATAGTCAGTTAATCATGTGCATAAAAATATTGCTTTAGCTACTCATCCCCCCCTGTCACTACTTCAAAAAAAAATCCTTTTTTCCCTAAGATAGCATTTCCTATCGTAGATTATATTTGGTTGGAGTCAGGAAGGCTTAGGTTTGAATACCACAATACCTGGACAGACATAATCCCTTCTTGCTCCATCATAGTCTCTGGGGAGGGAAAGAGGATTAGATTTACAATTCAACTGAGTTTCCATATTGTACAGTTCTACCAAGTTCTAAGTACAAAGTTTCCCTTAGGCTCAACAAGCACCCTGTATCCTCAGGGCTTCCCTGGTGGTTTAGCAGTAACATCTGTCCTGGAATCCTGCCTCCAGTGTTGCCACTGCTGTTCATCCTTTGTTTTCAATGATGACCAGTGACATGAGTAAACTGTATTTAAGTGAGGCAGTGTTTTGAGAAGTCATCAGCCTCATTCTCTCTTCCAGTGGCAAGACGACCAAGTCTGGATCCAGGGTATGTCTGTATCTAAAAATTGAAAGGAGAAATGAAACAGACCAGATCAAAATCCCAAGCCCATTACTCTGGGGCTGCAAAAATTAAAGCAGCAGGGGTAGGGGGGAGGCTTAGTTCATGGTGCCCATGTTTTGAGTGGACAAGACTTTTGCCCTCACCCTGACTCAGAGACTAGCTGGCTGTGTGACCCTGAGTAAGTCACTTAACTTCCCTGAGCCCCAGTTTTCTCATTTGTAAATAGGGGATAATAAAAGCACCTAGCACAGTACCAGGAACACAATAAATATTCATTGAGGGTCAGCTTTTATCGTTATCTACCCAGTCTCTTGACTTGGGAAGGAAAATCTAAAATATTGCTTTCAAGGAAATGATTGCCTAAAAGTAAAAAAAAAATACCTAATCTCCTGATTATTAGGTAAAAGGCTAAAACATGAACTAGAGACAATCCCTATCTAATTGTGTACTCTTGAGTTGTCCTTTCCCTACTGCCAAATCTTGTGATCTCATTCTCTTCCTATCATGCTTTTCTGAGGTCCTGTTTGTGTTCCCTGCCAACTTCCTTCTGCTAGCTGATGGCCTGGCTCCCCCTCTAACACTTGCTGCTTCTTTTCACCAGAAACATCCATCAGTGGGAGGGAAGGACTGCTTGTTCCAAAGCAGGCCGTCATTTCCTCCCAAGCTGCTCTTGGATCTTCTTTTGGAGTAGTAACTCCTAGCTTTGGGGGGAGTTGGACTCCTAGCTTTGTTTCTTTGCGATTTCATGATGCCATTTTTAATTTTGCAATTGTCACTTTTTTGCTTCTCCAAATTCTTTGTTTTAATAAAAATGGACTCAAATTTTGATAACTCATTGATGCAGTATGATAAAGTAGGAGGGTTAGATTTAGTTAAATGACATGGTTAGCATCTTGGCTTTGCTGCCTGCTACCCATATGACCCTCGGCAAGTCTAATCTTTCTCTGACTCAGCTTCTTCATGTGTAATAATAATAACTACCATTTTATAGTGCTTTAAAAATTGCAAAGTATTTTTTATATGGTAACTCATTTGATCCCTATAGAAGTCCACAGGAGTAGGTATAATTGTTGTTTAGTTATTTGTCAGTCATGTCCAACTCTTTGTGACCCTATTTGGGGTTTTCTTGGCAAAGATACTGTAGTGGTTGGCCATATTCTTCTCCAGCTCATTTTACAGATGAGGAAACTGAGGCAAACAGGGTTAAGTGACTTGCCCAGAGTCACACAGATAGTAAGTGTCTGAGGTCAGATTTGAACTCAGGTCTTCTTGACTCCAGGGCCAGCGCTCTATCCACTGTGACACTTGACTTCCTACGCCAGAAAAGTGGGCTATTTCAGCAATCTCATTCCTAGAAATGTATGGAATACGATTACTGAACAGTGCTGGGGCACCCAGCTATGCTTCAGAAGCTTGAGCTAAAATCAGCAGAAGATGCCTGAGGAAGCAAGTTGGTTTTAGAGCCACTTCAGGCATTTTGAGTTATTTTAGAAGAATTAGGGGATTTTCAGTCCATACCAAATTTCCCTCATAATCTAGAATATGTGTTGAGCTTCAAGTTAAGAAGATCTGTATTCATATCATGCCCCTAATACTTTGTGTCTCTATAACCTTGAGTAAGGAAGCAGCTTTGTAAAGTTAAAAGAAAAATACACCACTGGCTCTTACTAGTTTTAGGTCTTCTTTTTGACACTTACTACCTATACAACTCAGTGCTCAGTCATTTGATGTCTTTGGGCCTCATGATCCTTATCTGTAAAATGTAGAGAAGGCTGGACAAGAAGGTCTAAGGTTCCTTCGAGCAATGACCTTGTGCTGAATTGCTTCACACACCTCTCTTTTTCTGAAATCAAAGACGTTTTGTTATTTATTGTCAGGTAATTGTCATTTGTTTGCTACATCTTTCTCTGCACATTATTGTCTGAGTTCATGCAGATGTCACTCATGGGGGTGGGAGAGGACTTTCAATTCCATTCTTGGACCTACACTATTTCATGGACTCCATCTAGGGATAGAAATCAATTATGATTACATTTGAAAAATTCAATGATATATTGGGTTCCTGTTATTGTTTGGGGGAAGTGATGCCTACTTATTCTAAAAGTATTTCTGTAGTTTTTTTACCTGTTTAGCATGTATTCAAAGAATGTCTATCAAGCTCATGATCCTTCTTTCTCAAGGAAGTATAGATCTTTATATGGATGCCTTAGGGTGTTAAACTGTGTTGTAATAATATTTTATTGGCTTTTGACTAGATACCTTCTGAAGTATGTGGTTCATTTTGCTGTTGTTAGTTGTTTTTTCAGTTATGTTTAACTCTTTATGGCATCATTTTGAATTTTCTTGGCAAAGATACTGGTTATTTTAAACAGCTCATTTTACAGATGAGGAAACTCAGGCAAACAGGGTTAAATTACATGTCAAGGTCACAGCCAGTAAGTCACAGAGCTAGGAAGCT
Source organism: Petaurus breviceps papuanus (assembly GCF_028583685.1). NCBI lineage: Eukaryota > Metazoa > Chordata > Mammalia > Diprotodontia > Petauridae > Petaurus > Petaurus breviceps. The sequence goes on along the minus strand of NW_027185757.1, from coordinate 7,031 downwards.
CAAATTTCAATTCATGAAGTTGAGTCTTTGTAATACCAACACAATACCCATAGCAACTGCTACGAATATGCATGTGTATTTCCAGGGTAGATTTGCAATATATAACAAACTCTCTTCCTCAAAGGCAAAACCAAAATATTTATTTGGGGCATCATTCGAACATGAGGAGTTAAGATTTAACAGGGTACTTATCACTATTGCAGGGAACACTTGTCATCTTAAACCTTCTTTTTGTTAGGCCTCCCCACAAACAAGTTCCCCTAGACAAATTCTTCTTTCTACCCACTCACAGCTTGCTTCTCTCTCTCTCTGCTATGCCTGGCTATCACTCTCTGCTCTGTTTGTGCTCCCTCTCTCTCTCCTCCTCGGGCAACCTTCTCCCACATGAGGCTCCATGTGACCAAGGCTCCATGCAATTCAGACTCCAAGTGACCCAGGCTCCATGTGTTAGGCCTATTAATGGGTGAAGAAGATCTTCCTATTCCATTAACCTTAAAGTCTTCCGGAGTCTAGGCCCAGCGCTCTATCCACTGTACCACCTAGCTGCCCAAACTGAGGCAAACAGGGTTAAGTAACTTGCACCAGGTCACACAGTAAGCTTCTGAGGTCAGATTTGAATTCAGGAAGATGAGGCTTCCTCTTTCTAGGCCTGGCACTCTTTGCTTACTTGCCCTGTGGTTTATTTTATGTACATAAAAGTGTATGTTTATATTGGTATGCTGAGATTTTAATTGATTTAAATAATGTTGTTGCCACTATTTTGAATTTAGGATGCCAGAAAAAATATCTCATAAAATACTCAACCAAAGCATTTTTGTTTTGTTTATCTTTATGCTTTTTGCATCTTTCCTAGAGAAAATTGTGGTACAGGTATCATCATCAATTGTTTCAGTATGTCTTCTAGATTCAAGTTCTAAGCTTTCAGTCACCACCTTTCTTTGTATGTTAAGAATTTTTTTTTTTTTACTTATGGAGTCTAAATGACATTTTTCATATCACTAAATATTCCGTAAGATAAAGAAGTTGTTTAATGTATTTTTGGGTTTACTTATATAGTTTGATGTCATCCATGCATTTCAAGTCTTTTGGTTCAACCCCTCAATTTGGAAGCAATGCTTAGTTCTAATAATAAATAATATTACTTATATGATCAGCGAGCTAAAAATGATTTGTTGTAATATTGATGGTGAGGAGGAAAATAATACTTATATAGCACTTTAATATTTACAAAGCACTTTCTGAATATTATCTCATCTATTCTTCACAACAGCACTGAGGAGAGGGTGAGTAGGTACTATTATTATCCCCATTTTCAGATGGAGGAACCGAGGTAGACAAAGGTCAAGTGACTTGGCCATCATCATACAACTAGTAGGTGTCGGAGGCCAAATTTGAACTATGCCTTCTGTCTATAGGTCTAGTACTCTATCTACTTCTATACCTAGCTATCTATTTAGGAGAGATGAAAATGGACTTGAAATCTAGGCAAAACAATATTGAGTTTAATCTGTTTCCTTGAAAAATGCCACATTTTATGTGACTCCTTAACATTATTGTGTTGATGGTAGGTTTTAAGTAGAAAACAGTGTTTTATGTGGACATCAAATAGTCTAGTTTTCTCATTAAACTTGGGTCTATTTCATATATTTCCAGTACAAAATTAAGTTAAGAGTAAGGAACTTGTGTATTTGGTGCCAGCCCTTAGGAATATCCTTGGGAGCTCCATCTTTACTTCCATGGTTCTTTTATTTTTTGCTTTTTTTGGGAGGGCAATTGGGGTTAAGTGACTTGCCCAAGGTCACACAGCTAGATTTTTGTGTTAAGTGTCTAAGGCCAGATTTGAACTCAGGTCCTCCTGACTCTAGGGACGGTGCTCTATTCGCTGCACCACCTAGCCGCCCACTTCCATGGTTCCCGCCAAGACAATTGTTGCCATACATACTGCTATGTGCAAGTCCTGAAAATTCTAAACAACTTTCTGTCAAATATTAGGGGATAATCTGTTCATTCATTATGATTGAAATTATAATGTTTTTATATAATTGGGTCACTAAAAAAGCTTTTTGAGAATTCCTATCTAAGTATGTCCATCTTCTTTTCAAAATCATTCTAGATATTAGCATCATTTTTGCCATTTATTTTATTATTGGTTATAGTTTTCATAGTTTGCATTGATTTTCAATTACCTCAGGGTATTCAACATTGCCCTCCTCAGACTTTAATAACTTCCAAATTCCATCTCTTACTTTGTCCAGTCTAGGCAGAGAGAGGCAGTATTCTACACTGGTTGATCAAACATTGTTTCGTGACTTGGAGGTGAGGGTAATGTTGACAACAAAGGAATATGAAATTGTTGACTATGACTGATGATATTTATTTAGAATTTTTTTCTGATGTAGTATTAGGATGTAATTAAACAATTCTTGTCTTTAGGCCAGCTTATGCATACTACCTGTGTGCCTATTTTAGTGATCAGAATAATTTGCACTGAAACTGTTCTAACAGGTCAAATATCAATTGGCATTTCTTCATTGTTCAAGTGTCTCTTACTTTCTTATTGTGCTAAGGAGCACAATGTATTTCATTGTCCTCCATGCTATTACTATGTTCAATGGCTTTGGGTCTGGTCAGTCTACAATTTTATACCACACCATCTATTCCTTAATTTCATAGGAGCAGTTTCATTATATTGACCAGGGTACTAATATAATTAATAGTATCATAAGAACTCACTTGACACATGTTTCAAAATTAGTGGCAGGTCTTCATAGCTATTTAGCAGTCTCAGGGCACATAAGGTCCTGATTTTACATCACCACGTCTGGCATTCACTTGCTTTGCTATTGTCTCCTTCCTCTTTGGAATGGACAGTGGGTTGGGCTTTAAGGAGTTGTTCATTATCATCAACATCATAATCATCATCATCATCAATTTCTTCCTTCCAAGATTTAAGGCGACTCTGGGAAGAGGGAAACTTTAGAGTAATTTTGGACCAGAATATTCTTTCAAATGATTCTTTCAAGAATCTTATCTAGCCCCCATGAAAACAACTGTGTGTTGTTATAATCAAATCAGACTTAAAAGCATAGGTTATAATTAGAGACTTTCTGATGATAGTCCCCCCATTCCCCAGTGTAAAAGCCAGTGGCTATGGAGGCAGACCTGCTGTTAGCACAACACTACACATTTTGATGCATGGCATATGGTAGTCATTAAATGGTAGTGCTTAGAAACAAGATAGTGAACTTCAAGTTTGAAAACTGCCTTGTAATCAATGTAATTACCTATGACATATTTGAAATCATCTTGAAATCATTGCTACCATCCTTCGTAATGTTGCTTAAAATGATGTCATCACAAAAAGCCAATCTACTCTGAGATGCCACGATGGGTAGATAACCTCATTTTTTATGTTCAACGTCACGACAGTCTCTTCATGTCCAAAAAAGAAAAGGTAAAAGCTAACAATATTCAGAAAGAATGGTTTCAAAAAACAGAGGGATAAGGATGGGTAGGATATCAAAATTTGCAAAGCATCTGCTACACAGAGACAGTAAGCACATTTTATGAGGATTTTTAGTAACCATTCCAGCTGCAAATGCACAATATAATCTGAAAATTATACAGAGCAGTAATCATTTAAATGTGTAAATTTTATTGATGCTCCAAGAAAAGCTTCAAAGGTGATGATATATGGTTTGTTCCATCAGTTTTGGGGAAAAGATCACCAGGAAAAGAGGGACAGAATAGACCATTCAAATTTCTGTATCACTTTGAGGCTTACAAGTTGCTTTCCTCTTAATAGTTCTGCAAAATACATTGGACAGGCAGTATGATGATCATAATTTTGCAAAGGAAGAAACTGAGTCTTGGAAAGGTTAGGTGATTTGCTCAAGGTAACACAGCTAGAAAGAATCACTTAGGACTTGAATCCAGGGCTTAAAACTTGAAAATCAGTGTAGGTAGCACAGTTGTTAGGCCTGGAGTCAGGAAGCCCAAATTCAAATGTGGCTTCAGATACTTACTAGCTGTGAGATCCTGGGCAAGTCATTTAACCTCTGTCTACTTCAATTTCCTCATCTTTGAAATGAGGATAAGAGAACCTACCTCCCAGTGTTGTCGTAAGGATCAAACAAGTTAATAATTGTAGAGTGCTTTGTACAGTACCTGGCACACAGTAAATACTATATAGTCATATATAGTCACATAGCTATATAGTCACATTCTCAGGACAGGTGATTTTGTCTGTGTAAGAAGCCACCAATGCAGAAAGGTAACTCATCTCTTACTGACTCCTTGTCTTAGAGAGTTGCCTGTGGCACAGAAAGATCATGTGATTTTCCTCTGGGCTCCCAGATAGTATTTGGAAGAAACAGGACTTGAACTCTGTTGTCCTGACTTCAAAACCAGTCTTGTATAGCAACTAATATGACACCTTAAGTTATATATTTTAATTTATCCAGTACTTTAGAGGGGAAAAATGCACTGGAATGAAAAGCATTTTTATATATTTATTATGTTCCTTTCTGTGTATGCATTTACATATAAAAAAGAATAGAACAGAATATTATAGAATTAATATAGCATAATGTGATTATAGCAATGTAATTATATATTTGAATGCACATATGCATATAATAATGTGATATAACATAACTACATATAGGTATATATGCGTACAGATACATATAAATATGTATACATATATACAAACACACATATATTCCCTTTTTATTTACATATACAGAGATGGAGGGGGGAGAGATAGAGGGAGAGATTTTTATGTACATGTATAGAGATGGAAAGGGGACAGATAGGCTGGCAGGTAAGCCATATTTAGCTGAAGCCACAAAGGCTCCTCCTGAGGGAGAGAAAGGAGGCTGTATGCAACAGATAAGTCAAATTTGACCATTATCTCCCCTTAAACCCAGAGGAAACATCCCAAGATCATGAGTCCAACAGCCTAGGGAATAGTAATATTCTCCCCCCCCCCACAAAAAAAAATCTGTTTCCAACTTAGTCCCAAAGCTATAACTGAGGAGATAAATCATCATGGTGAAGGGGTCCACTTTGCCTCATCATCAAAATCAATGACTACCATTAACAAGCAGATAGATACAGGAGCCCTAGGAAGGACAACACAGGCCACCACCCCACCACCCACCACCACTCCTGCTTCCAGCTCAGACCTCACAGCCCTTATCCAGGGAAGCACCTCTCATAGAGCAGTCACTTGACTACTAAGTACCACAAAGGCAAGCCTGCCTAGGCACCCTGAAGAAGAGCTGAGAGGCAGGATATGCCAGGCAAGTCAAACCACAAGTCTATTGTGACCACTGTCTCCCCTCATACCCTGATGCAGATAGTCCAGGATCTTGAACCCCTAAGAGCCTTGGAAATAACGTTGTTTCCAGCCCACTGCCCATCCCATCAACCTGAGAAGCAACACCTGTGGAGATGCAGTCTGGCAAATGATCCTACAAATACTTCAGCCAAAGCTACTGGAGATCCAGAAAGGAAAGTTCTTTCACCAAATTCCTTGGCAATGCCAAATAGTTTAATATTAGAAATTGATATTATTTTAGCCATGAAATGACATTAAAGAAGCACAAACACCTGCTTTATTCAGCACCCTAAGGACAATGGAATTTCTACATCTGTCTTGAAGCTGAAAGCTCCCATATTTCCTCAATGTTCTATCTCTCCAATGTGCTATCTCCTCAACTAGAATGTGAATTTCTTGAGAGCTGGTACTATTTTGATTTTCTATTTATAATTTTGGGCTTAGCACAGCGTTTTCCACATAGCAATGCTTCATCCATAGTTCACTCATGTATTCATATATGCATTCATATAATTGTATGGTTATAAAGCAGCAGTGACCCCAATCCTGGTTATTTTAAAATTAAAGCTTTACTGTTCATATTACAGGTGTTACTAGGAGAAGTCACTGTAAAATAATTGTCATTGGGGTTAGGAGTGGGGAAGAACAAAGAATCCACAAGATCCTTATGTAGTTCATGTTGAATTGTTGATGGCCTCTTTGTATGTGAAGGGCAACAGATTGTGTAAGATTATGGAGTTGGGGAAAGAATTTGCTTGGTAACAGATTTATGAGACCCCATCAAATTTATAAGGAAAATCTCAAGTGTCTTCTAGTAGATTATATACCAAGGGTAATTTGGGGAGGGAGTTCATATAGTAGAGTAGAGTAGAGTAGCAGAGTACAGTAGAGTCTAGTCTAGTCTAATATGGTATAGTATAGTACAGTACAGTCAGGGGCATCTTTGCCACAGAGTCCTAGAGAGATCAAATGCGGATCTCTGACTCAATCCTAGAGTTAGGGAATGGGCATTCCACTAATTTTTAATCATCTTTATATCCCATTGACACTATCATGTAAGATCATATTCCCTGTTTACCATCTTCACCAGGCATGAAAGGCTAAGTATTAGATAAGACAAGTTTACTGAAATGTATGTGTCTAATTACAGTTCAGATTTACTAGAGGGTGACCCTCAATCAACAATGCATGAAAGCTGGTGTTAAAGTCAGAGTCCTTTGTAAGCCATCTTTGTTGCCCATGCATGTGTACTTGACTTGTTCATTCTAACCTTTATGCTCCGTACTCTAGTGATGTATTTGTAGTTACTTCACTTTGGAGGATAAGGAGTAGCAGTTGGCAGAGTAGCTCCTATGTGAGCTGATCATTGTATTCATACATTGCTATAGAATTACTTACAAAAAAAATTCACTTAAAAACATTATTAAATTGTATTTTTAATTTATGAAATGGAACAAGTATTTCTATAGTACAATATAAAAGATGTTTTGCACATGAAACTGCAAATCTACTATGCACAACTTGCTATTCCTTTCAAATATACTATAAATTATAATGTAAATTTCTTCCCCTCCCCCTAGCGATGGCTACCAGTAGACACAAATATGTGTGTATACAAATATAAGTACTTATATTTGAATATATATATATCAACACACATGTATGTATATGTCTATATATATTTATG
>NW_027185756.1:0-29780 GCF_028583685.1 Petaurus breviceps papuanus | reverse complement strand
AGTGAGCCTTTAACTGGTGTGCCATGCTTAGTGCCAGGCACTGGGAAATATGAAGAAGCCAAAACATTTCCTGCCCTCAAAGGAGCTTAGACTGGAATAGTGGAGACACTGTATAGCTGTATTACAGATAGGTATCGAGTAGATGGAAGGTAACCTGAAAAGGCAGCAGCAGCTGGGCTGATCCAGAAGGGCTTCATGTAGAATGGGATGCTCAAATTGAGTCTTGAAGGAAGAAGTTGAGGATTCTGAGAGATGGAGGTGAGAAGGGTGAACGTATTGGGGGGACAGCCACTGCAAAGGCCCAGAGATGGAACGGCAAGTGAAGCCGGTATGGGTAGACTATAGTGCATATAAAGTAAGAAGAATGGAAATGTAGGAATGGGCTGGAGGATATACATCTAATTTTTGAGGTAATAGGGAGCCATTGACATTTAATGAGTTGGGGAGTGACATAGACTTACCCTTTAGGGGAGTCACTTTGGCAGCCCTGTGGAGATCAGATTGGAGTAGATTTTGGACAGGGAGGCTAATTTAGAAAGGAATTGCAGGTAGTCCAGGCAAGAGATGGTGAGGGTGGCCTGGGTTAGAGTGGATGATGGGGTGGGGGGTGAGTATGGAGATAGGGTAAGGAAAATGGAATTGGGAGGGAAAGCTGCTACACTCACAACCTTAGGGGGCTGCCCTGTCCACTTCTCCCCTGCCGCCATCTTAACCCAAACTTGACCAAAGGTAGGCAGTAGAAGGGAAGGGTGTCTAGGAAATAGGAGGGTTTTGGGGAGGATGGTATTGGGGAGCCTGGTAAAGAACAGAGGAATGAGTTAGGGGAAGGAGCTGGGTAATGGTGGACAATAGTGGGAGGGATAGTGTTGGGAAGAGACATTGGGCATAAGGGACACAGGGAAACAGGAAATGTCTGAAGGGTGATTGGGGTGTTGGAGGCCAGAGGGAAGAAGCTGCAAGGGGAACCTGAAATAGGTGAGCAGGAAGTTTTAGAAGCTGATGCCAGAGTGGAGGGGAGCTCTAGGGAACTTTAGATCAGGGCGGAAGACTCAGTTTCACACCCACTCTTTTTTTCACACCCTTCCTTGCTCAACCTCCTCCAGCATTTCTTCACCTCCTTTGGGGCCCGAGACCGCTGCTTCCTGCTCATCTTCCGCCTCTGGCAAAATGCCCTGCTGGACAAGGTACCAGGGGCTGGTCGGGGGAGGCTCTGAGGAGATGCCTGGTACAGGATGGACCAAGGGCTCCCCCTCATGGAGAACAGGGGAAATAGCAACGACCGTTTTTAGTGAGCAGCATGGGAAGGGATTTGGGGGGAAAGGTGTCAGGGAGAAGGTCATTGGGGCAGGAGGGAGGGGAGAAGGTCTCACCCCCCCCATCCGCTTACTCTGCCCCTGTCCATCCTCAGACCCTGTCCCCTCGGGAGCTGTGGCACCTGGTACATCAGTGCTATGGGGCAGAACTCGGCCTCACCAGTGAGGATGAAGACTACGTCTGCCCTTTGCAGCAACTGAATGGTTTGGGGTAAGATGGGGGCAGGGGAGAAGTGGGTGCAGCAGGGACTCGGGCATGGACTGATCTTCCCTCTCTCTTCTTCACAGGGGCCACAAGGAGGTGGGGGATGTGATTGCCTTGAGTGACATGACCCTGCCCCGTAGGTCTCCAGACCTCAGCCGAGAGCCTAGCCCTACCGCTTCCCGAAGGATGCAGCTCACTCCCTGCCCCTCCCAGGCCAGCAGCGATGGGGACAATGTGGTGAGTCACGCTGAAGAAGCCAGAAGAGAGAGATAGCCAGGCAGGTGGACACACCTGATGATGGTGGTGAAAAGAGTATGGGGCCAGGTGTCCAGGCACAGCCCCATTATTAATTCACTAACACTTGGGTTCATTATACGTATTGGGGATGCCTGCTTTACAGAGGATTTTTTTTGGAAGGGGGAGGGGCTAAGTGACTTGCCCAAGGTCACATGGCTACTAAGTGTGTCAAGTGTCTGAGGCTGGATTTGAACTCAGGTCCTCCTGACTCCAGGGCCGGTGCTCTACTCACTGTGCCACCTAGCCACCTCTACAGAGGATTTTGACTGGGGCAAATGACCAATGTCTCTTCCAACTTTTTTTTAAGATTCTATATCCTTTATCAAGTCACTTAATCTGTCAATAGGTATCTACTATATTAAGCAAGCTGAGGGGTTTGTATTTCAATGTAGAGGTGATAAGAAGCCCCAGGAGTTTACTGAGCAAGGGAATGACATGGGCTTTAACAGGAAAATATCTTTGGCAGCCAAGTAGAGAATGGATTGAAGTGGGGAAAGACTGATTAGAAAGCTCATTGAGAGAGAGGATGAGGGCCTGTGCGTGAGTGGAGAGAAGGGGTCTGGTGTGGACTCTCTGAACCTCAGTTTCCTTCTTGGTCTAGATCATTTCCAAGGCCCCTTCTAGCTACATTCTGTAACTCTGCTGCTGCCAGTCTTCGAAAGGCCTTTGTGGTAGACCCAGCATCCCTCCCTCAGGCCTGGGAAGGGATGTGGAGAATAGAATAGTCTGGGAGGGCTGGAGGTTTGAATCCCATTCCTATTTCCTCAGGGTGAGGAGGATAAAGAAAGGCAGACTGACAGTCAGCCAGACGCCTCCTCCAGTCAAACAGTAACCCCAGTGGCGGAACCCCCTCCAGCTGAGATGCCCCCTGACGGTCCAGCTTCCCTGGCGCCCTTGGACCTGCTGCCCAGTGAAGAGATGTTGACAGACACAAGTAACTCCTCCTCTTCAGCGACAGAGGAAGGTGAGGCAGGAACGCAGCTTCTTCCCTCCTCCCTGATGGGCTGTGTCCCCCAGATCCCCAGCCAAAGTCTGCCCTTGCTTCCCCTCCCCCAGCTGACCTGACCTCCTTCCTACCGGACCTCTCTGGCCGCCTCCTCATCAACTGCGTGTTCCACATGGGAGCTGACCGCCTGCAGCAAATGCTGTTCTCTGATTCCTCCTTCCTACAGGGCTTCCTCCAGCAGCGAAAGTTCACTGGTCAGCACTGAGGGCAGGGGAGGGGCAGGGGTAAACAGCAGAGCCATGGTGAGCCAGGGACCTTGATTCAGATTTGGGAGAATTGAGGGATCTCAAGATCCAGGACAATTCCAAGAGCTCCCTCCTCTTCCTAATTGTTCTTCTCTCCCATCCCAAATACTCCCAAGGGGACCATGGCTCCAGCCTGCTGAAAGACCAGAGCAAAGAAACCCTTCTTTTGGGAAGGCTTCCTGAGGGAGGGGTTGGGGAAGAAACTTCCTTCTCTTGACCTAGGGTTTGGGATGAAGGCAGGGGGAGAGAATTGGCCACTTCTCATTCCCTATCCTCCACCACAGATGTGACATTTACTCCATGGAGTGGAGAGAGCAAATGTCACCAGAGCCGAGTTCTGTCTTACACCATCCCCATCAGCAACCCCCTGGGCCCCAAGAGTGCAGCAGTGGTAGAGACCCAGGTAAGGGAAGAGGAAGATGCTTGGGAACTGGCAGGTGGGGAGGAGGATCAGGAACCAGGAAAAGAGAGACCTGGAGAGAAAGGTGGGCCAGGGCACGGGGGGCAGACATGCTTTGAGGGGACTCAGGATGAAGAGCCCATGAAACCTGGGGTGGGTGGGGTGCTATGAGGGAGAGAGGCTGGGGAAAGGCTGAGCCGTGTTCTTCTCTTCACCTCCCCTGTGCCAGACCCTGTTCCGACGGAGTCCTCAGGGTGGGGGCTGTGTGGTGGATTCCGAGGTCCTCACTCAGGGCATTCCATACCAAGACTATTTCTACACAGCTCATCGATACTGCATCCTGAGCCTGGCCAGAAACAAGGCCCGCCTCCGGTAATCACAGAAACATCAACCCCTTCCCTTCCCCTTCATTACCTCAGCCCCTGCCAGGCTCCCATTCTGAAGTTTCATCCCAGGCTTGTGTAAGCTTGGCTCCCTTCAGGCTCATTCATCCATTCTGTTAGTTGGACTCCGTTGGGCCAGAGAGAAAATCAAGCTGTTCTTCCCTGTCCTGGGTGTCCTCAGATGTCTGTGGGGAGCTACCATTCTGAGGGATGAGGCATGACCTTGACTTTAGAGACTTTTCAGTCTGAGCAAGGGGGTCTGACATCAGGAGCCCCAGGAAAGGGGAGAGGGGCAGAACAGGAAGGAATCTGCCCCGAGGACTCTTGCAGAGTCACACAGGAAAGGCTGAGGATGGGGGGAGTAGAGGAGCCATGAATTTCTAGACCTCCCCAAGCCTTAGCTTCCTCTTGTGGGTCCGTGGTCCCATGGCCTTGGACAATTCTTTTAACTCCCTTGGTCTAATCTGTAAAATGAGAAATCATAAAGAGGGGGTGGTTTAGCCAGCCAATGAGGTCCCTTCCAACACTTCTGTGAGGTCCTTTCTACAGCTGTGATCTCTGAATCAAGACTTCCTGGAGGGAATTTTGATTCAAGCCTGAAAAAAGGTGGGAGGCATTGATTCCCTTCTTCCTGACCTTTCCCCCTCATCCCCCTCCTCTCCTTTCTTCCCTACTCAGTGTGTCCTCAGAGATCCGTTATCGGAAGCAGCCCTGGAGTCTGGTGAAGTCCCTCATCGAGAAGAATTCCTGGAGTGGCATTGAAGACTATTTTCACCACTTGGGTAAGCTGAGGCAGTCAGAGGAAAGAACAGGTCAAGAGAATGAAGGGCATTGTGAGAGAAATGGCTCTTCCAGGCTCCCACAGCTTCCCCCCTCCGCCCCCCACTGCTGTCCCACCTGAGTTCCAGACCTCCTCAACCCTGAGGCTGATGGGGCACATCTGTTATCTGGAACTGTGGGCCTTGGACAGCTGCTGTGTCCCTCCCCACTCCCCCAAATGGCAAGACATGTAAAAATCCTCTATCCACCTTAGTTCAGCTGAGATGGGTGGGAGGTACTCAGCTGGGCCAACTGAGTCCTTCAGTAGCCAAATGTAAGGAAATAGAAACCACACTCAGCTCACACACACACACATTTTCTCTCTCTTCTTTTTCTTCTGTAATGCTTTTTTTGGTTGTTTTTTCCTAATTTATTAGTAAAGCCTACTTCAAAAGAACTCCAGACATGGCAAGTTAACCCCAAAGGGTTAGCAGCTGGGAGGGGGTGTGATGGATGATGGTCTCAGCAGTTCTCAGGGCCCTGTGGGGTTAGGGCAAGAGAGGAGGGGAGTCTGTGAAGGTTCAGTGGGGACAGCTGTGGGCCCTGGAGCAGCCCCTACTATGTGACCCCATTGTGGATCCCCCAAAGGGAGCCCTGGGGCCGACTGTGGGAAAGGGCCCTGTTCTCAGAGATAACTCTTTTTTACTTCCTCCTCACCAGAGAGAGAGCTCTCCAAAGCAGAGAAATTGTCCCTGGAAGAGGGTGGGAAGGAGGCCCGGGGGCTGCTGTCAGGCCTGAGGCGACGCAAAAGGCCTCTGAGCTGGAGGAACCATGGGGAGACCCCTACTCACGCTGATCCAGATACTTGTACTCGGGGAGGCCTGCACCCTTCAGGTACCTGAGGGGCCTGGGAGACAGCAAGTTGCTACCATAGATCAGGTTCTGAATAGTTCCTGGAGGACCTGATGAGATGGAGAGAACAAAAGGAAAAGGAAATGTGGTCCCTATCTGTAAGAGGCCCTCTCTGAGGGGACAACCAGACAGCATGTATCTAAGAAGCAAGGTTCTCCAAAGATATTCCTAGTATCAAGGGCCATGAGGCTAAAAGGGCATCTTGTGCACCATGGACTCTGGAGAGGGTACTAGGTGTCCTGGGAGAGGGGTGGGAGCTTTGGATATGGGCTGGTAGAAAGCATGGTTGGATGGCCTTTTGTGGGGAGTGTGGTCTTGGGGAAGGCCAAGGAATAGGATGGGGCAGGAACGTATCAGGGAAGGCATAGAGATGGGCAGAGGGCAAATGTGGGGGAGATGATCAGGAGGGTGTGCCAAGGCTGAGGAGTCCCTTTTCCCCCTCCCCTTCCATTCTGTCTTCGATGAACTCACTTCCTGTGGGACTTCACAGTTTCTCACTTCATTTATAAAGGGAGAAGCTTAGATGGATGCTTTCTGGGGTCTCTTACAGGACTCTAATTCACCTCTGGTCCAGCTTCCTTTCCTTATGGGGTCCTGGGTATACAGGCTTCCTCACCTCTCCCTTCCCTTCTGTCTTTCTCCCCATAGGCTCAATTGCTTCTCGGCTCTCAGAACCATCCCTAGACCAGAGCCCTGGATCAGGCATTCCTGGAATTCTCCTTATTATCAGCATTGTGTGAGCAGGGGGTTGGGGAGGTATTGTGTGTGTGTGTGAGTGTGTGTCTCTGTGTGTGTGTTTGTATGTATGTGAGTGTGTGTATGAGTGAAATATGGGTACAATGGAAAGGGTGCTGACTTTGTAGTCAGAACCCATGGGTTCAAGTCCCTTTACTTACCTGTGTGACCATGAGCAAGTCACTTAATCTCCTGTGCCTCAGTTTCTCCATTCGTAAAATGAGGGGAGTGGGACTAGATGGACTCTGAGGTTCCTTCCAGCTCTAAACCTTAGATTTTATGATCCTCTGGTGGGTGGACAGACAGGTCCTCACCCTTTCTTGTCTCTCACTCTTTCCCTGCATCCCTAGGATCTGTATAAGGTAGAGTATTGAATTCCTTGCCTCCCCCTCCCCCATTCCCCTGCTCTCCGCCCTTCTTGGGCCTGGGAGTCCTTGGACTGGTGCTGACCCTCCTCCATGCTTGACCATGCTTAGATTCCTGACCCGTGACTTTTGCTTGCCCCCTCTGCTCCCGTTCTCTGCCCTGAGGCTCCTGACCCCAGGCCTACTCTGACCTCTGATGGTTTCTCCACCTCCTGCAGCCTTGTCATCCTGGTTGCTTTGAATGCTCTCCTCTTCTGCCGGCTCTGGTCCCTGGAGCGGACAGCCCACACCTTTGAGGCTTGGCACAGCCTGGCTCTGGACAAAGAGTAAGTGGAGTGAATGGGATTAGAGGGATGGGGAGGAGCAGCGAGGGGAGCAGACTGGGAGAGGCAGTATCTTCTCCTCCACCTGCTTCTCTCTCTGGGCCTCAGCCCCAACTCTCCCCATAGGAAGTTTCCTCAAACGGCAGCCGAGTGGGCAGAAATCTTGGCCCTCCAGAAGCAGTTTCATAGTGTGGAGGTGCACAAATGGCGGCAGATCCTCCGGGCCTCGGTGGAGCTGCTAGATGAGGTGAGCCAGTGAAAGAAATCCTATCTTCCCAATCCTTCCCTGGTGTCCTTTGGGCCTCCCTCTTTTTCCTCCCCACCCCATGCATGACTTCTTTGCTTTCCCTGCAGATGAAGTTCTCCCTGGAGAAACTCCACCAGGGCATCGAGATGTCGGAACCCCCTTTTGACCCTGAGCCCCTTGGAGAGAATACGTTCTCCTGAGAACCTCCTCCTTCCCCCTCCCACCTGCCCCCCAACGAATGGACAGATGGACAGCCTCAGTTGCCACTGCTGGACCAGTGCTGGACCCTTTGGATGCCTGCTTCCCCCCCATCCTCTCCTAAGCCCCTTGCTGTACCTCCTTTTCCCCACTTCATGCCTATAACCCCTTTATCTCCAATACCCACAAGAAACTCTCCTCCCTATGCAGAACAGTCCCCAACTCTCACCCACCCCCTGTGCCCCCCATGTCAGGGAGAATGGTCGGACACTTCAGCTGCAGAGCTGTCATGCACTTTAGTACCTGGGGAGGGTACACTGGGGGCAGTAAAGGGGGGGGGAGAGAACAATCCCCCCCACCTCCAGCCTCCAACAACTATCTGCCTCCCCCTCTCCCAGATGATACTTGAGATGATCCTGGAGCTGGTTGCAAGGGCCTTCTCTGCAGCTCCTTCCCTCCTTTTTTCCCTCTGGGTAATTTATTTTGAAAGGGTCAAGCTGCCCCTGGGAGGGGGGACAGACCTAGGGTGGGGAGTCCTATGGACAGGGGAAGGCTGAATGTCTAGTGTTCCCCCCCAGAGATGGGGTCTAATGTATTATATTTATTTGGGGTAAACGGAGCCCCAATAAAGGGTCGGAAATGTTCTTGTGGGCTGATTTTGAGGCAACCAAGGGAATATTTATATATTTGAAGACCAGACTACTGGGACATGTGGGGGATGGAGTAAGGGGATAGCCAATAAATCCTAGCTCCACAGAAAGCTCTTGCAAGTCTTCCATGACAAAATAGACCACAGGAATTAGCTGCTACTTTCATGGTTTTGAATTGCATAAAGACTTTTGGGATACCCTACATAGCACTTTAAAGTTTATAACCTTGGTCTTGTCTGAGCCTCACAACAGCACTGAAGTAGATTTTATAGGCATTATTATCCCCATTTCATAGATGAGGAAACTGAGACTCAGGGAGGCCATCTATGGCACTTAGCTAGTCAAGTGATAGAGGCAGATTCATGGTCATCTAATTCCTAGCACCATGGTCATCTTGATATGATGCCTTATAAATCCATCAGAAACTCAACCCCAAGGGTCTTGAGTCAAGGAACCAGCCTCTGATGGGATCCCTGAGGTCCAAATTAGGGGGTAGAGAGTAAACATTAACTCCCCAGCAGGGTCCTTACTGACCTAAAGGGGTCCACTGTCCAGAAAAGCACCTAATAATAACTGCTAACATTTACATGGTATTCTTAAAGAATTATAAAGCATTCTACATACTCTCTCATTTCATCTATACTCTTCCTAAATGATTTTTTTTCTATTTTCCTTCTCTTGAATTGGCAGTATGTTAATGTCAGAAACTACCCCATAATTTTTAAACAATCATTTGCATCCACCTTAGGGATGAATGCAAAGAAAAATTTGGCTCCCACCCACACACCTGGGCCTGATGGAGCCCATTCAGGTTGAGGGGCAGTGAGGAAATGCAGGAATTCCAAAGTAGCCTACCTTGGAGTAGATGGTAGAGGGTCCTTGCATGAGTCTGGATTAGTGTGAAATTATAGGAATGGACATTGACAGTAAAAAGGGCTGCTTTACACCCTCTCTCATTCAGTCCTCCATCCTATTTGGTAAGGTGTGTGTAAACATTACTTCCTTCTATACCTCAGCAGATCTGTGAAGTCATGTGGGCTCTTCCTCCAGGGAGACAGAACCATAACTTCCTCATGCCTGTCCACTCTGTGGGACTTTACATCTTCCTTTTCCACTTTTCCACAGAAGACTGTCCAGAGAACCTTTCTACAGATGGAGGAATAGTTATTTCATCTGTGAGGGCATTTCCTCTTCAGAGAACAGAAAGGACAGGGCCCACTGAAAACATTTTCAGTCCAAGAGATGACTCGGATTGGAAATGAGAATTTTTAGGATCATAGATTTAGAACTGAAAGTGGAAGGGATCTTTAGAGGTCACTGAGTTCAACTCCATAATTTAACAGATGAGGAAACTGAGACCCAAAGAGGTGAAATAATTTGCCTAAAGTCACATAGTGCATGAAACAGCTAGTATTCAAAATCAAGGCCTCTGATGACAGGTTCAATGTTCTTCCCATTGTCTTAGACTAATAAACAAATTAGAAAATCTTTTTTTTTTTCTTACCTAGCCTTAATCACTGAATGGGTGTTGCCTCAGACAAACAGACCTGGGAAAGACTTTAGCTTAAAAAGGCCAAGGTCTCACACTGTATCTGGAGCCATTTCCAGTCATCCTGATCCATATCTTGCCAGGAGCCATTTCCAGTCATCCTGATCCATATCTTGCCAGGCTGTGGAGGAGGGAGTGAGGCTGGTAACTTTGTACAGCCCTGTCTTGTTTAAATCCAATTTGCTTGCAAGTCAGTACATCACCATCCTGATTGGTCCTCTTTGAAAGGGAAGGACAAATAATAACAGAAAATCAGGAAACATCAAAACAGGTTCAGATCAGGGCATGGGTCAATTGTGCCCATTTTACAGATGAGAAAATCGGAATTTAGAGAGGTTAGTAGACTTGCTTGGTCATTTAGTTGTTAAATGGAATAAATGAGCCATGAGCCAATGTCATCCAAATCCACAAACAGTGCTTTCTCCTGGTATTTATTCATATTAAACCGCTTCCCCAAACCTTACACTAGGAGCCCAGGCTTCCATGTCTAGGGTCTGAGTTAACTCATATTTAGCCCCATCTAGTCCATCCCAATGATTCGGTAAAGGAAGAAACTTAGCTCCTGGGAAAAGAAAGGCCTTTTCACAAGGTCATAGAGTGACGCACTGATTCTCTGTCCTAGGCTTTTTCCACTCCCCTCCACCCCTCACTCCCTTGGGGAATCCAGCGAAGGAAGCTACCTGAACTAAGGAATACCTCTTTTTATTGGTCAATGTGATATTCACTTTCATCCCATGCCCCAGGCCTTGTAGGGCTGAGGAGTCCGACTGACAGGCAGAAAATGTTGGGAGCTGGGGGAGAACATTGGTTGGACATGGGAAGCTAAGACTAACCAGGCTGGGGCTGCTCCCGAGAGAAGGGCAAGGGTTACTGACAACGCAGCCCTCAGAGTTCTGGCCCCGTGCCCAGAGATGAGGAACCAGTCCGGAAAGATGCCGGGTTACTTCCTGCCACAAATTTCGTCTAGTACTGGGAAGGTGCAAACTCAGCTGTTGAAGGGGCCAAGGGGTCCGGAGCCTCTGACTCTTCTAAATCCCAGCCATCCCCAAGACCTAGGTCCCCAGTCTCCAATTCTTTCTTGCCCCTCACACTCAGGCAAAATTGTCTATGACCGGGAATGAGGATGTCGATCCTTGTGGAAACGGGGTCAGCCCCTCCCCGATCTGAAAAGGTCCCGTGGGGTACGGTGCCTCCGAGTCCCCTAAGTAACACTAGGCCGGCAGACCTTTGAGGGGGGCGGCCCAACAGTGGCTGCTGCAATGCATCAGGCCCGTCCCCCTTACCCCCCCCCCCCCCCCCCCCCGCTGTTCCGGCTGCCCCCCCCCCCCCCTCCACCCGCTCCTCCCGCTGCAGTGCGCAGGAGACAGAGGAACCCCGGCTCGGAAAAGTGCACATAGAGCTGGGAGCCTCTCTTCCCACGGACATGCCTTGAACCCCACTTCCTCAACATCTGGCTGCAGCTGCCTATGGTTCCTGGCATCTAGATGTGCCCCGGTCCAGGGCGGGGCAGAGAGACGAGTAGCGGTCGCGAAGGGGGTAGGCGGAGCGGGGGAGCTGGGGTGTGATCCCTAAGCCCTTGGCAAAGGGGCAGGGACAACCGGCTCAGCTGGGATGCCTGGACGCCGGGCTCCGGGGCTGAGCCCCGGCCGGTAACGGGAGCGGGGGGGGGCACGTCCCCCCCGCGGGCCCTGTCCTGCTAAAGGGGGTGACAGCGCGGAGCTCCAGCCCGAGCGGGAGCCGCAGCCGCAGCCGCAACAGCAGCTGCGCCCGCCGGGGTCATTCCGGGGGACATTCCACGCGCTGCCGACGCCTCCTTCCCGCCGCTATTAATACCGGGCCGGGGGCGGCGCTGAGCCCAGGCGAGCGGGACCGAGCCGCTCTCTGCGGACACCCCGAGCCCGAGCCCCGGGCCGGCGGGCGTCATGGGGCTGCTCCCGGGGATGCTGCTATGGATGGCCCTGGGTGAGTCTGAGGAGAGCAGGGTGCGGGGGGGCGGGGGGGTAGTGGTTGGGGTGCAGAGGTAAGTAGGGCCAGTTCCTCCCCACGACCCAGGCTAAAAACTTCCTAGAGTGGCCGCGGGAACTTCAGGATGGGTTCTCCAGCACACAGCAGGACCCCTCCCCAACAGGCACCTTGGCAAAGAACTCTCAGGCAGACAGGCGCGCCTAGACGAGGCTCGGTGGGAGAAGGGAGAACCCTGGCCCGCAGACCTGCTGCCGGGTTCAGAGTGGGGTCTTGGCAGGTGCCAGCTGGAGATATTGTAGGGCTCCCCAACTAGAGACAGAGACTTCTCTTGCCTGCCCTTCCCTTCGTCTCCTGGAATGGGGGGAGGGAGGGAGCAGGGCTTCTCCCCTCCTTTGCCCTTCCTATCTCTGGACTTGAGGTTTTTCTCGAGGTGGGGGGGGGGGGGGGGGAGGAGGAAATGCGCGGGGGAAAGGGGGGGGAAAAAGAAAAGGGGGGGGGGGGGGGAAAAGGCAGGGTGGGGGGGGGGGGGGGAGAGGTGGAGAGAAAAAGGAAGGGAGAGGAAGGTGGAGAAAGATCAAGAAAGAAAGAGACAGAGAGATTAGGGTTAGAGACTGAAAGAGGATCAGAACAAGTGATAACCCGGGAAGAAGAGCCACTCTCTGAATATTGACATACCAAGACACTGGGAACAGAGAGACGACTGGGCTGATCTGTAGGGCTTCAAAGCCCATGCCAACTGCCCAAGGGGCAGCTAGTGATCGAAGAGGCAGGAATGCCTTGCCTCCCCACACTAGCAAAAGCAGAGGCAAGAAAAGCCAGAAAGGAGGTATCCAACTTTTCCATCCCCATGCTCCCTGAGACACTGACCAATGAGAAAGACTGAGGGAGCCAGAGTTGTTTAGAAGGGGGAGGGGAGGAATCCTGTGTTGGTTCCATGGCCTAGTCCCCCATGACCTCCTTTTCCATAGTCCCTGCCTTAGGGATAGACTCACCTAGCAGACTCACTCCTTCCGACTAGCTGGTTTCCATTCACACACACACAAAATACTCATGTTCATATTTGTTCAGGACAAACACAATGAAAAAGGGAAACAGGCGCAGATCTAGTCCTTGCCTTCAGAGTCCCTAATGAGGTGAGCCAGTTGTATACAGTGTCCATTAGAGAAGCAGAGCCCCCAAAGGCAAAAAATGAGACAAGCTCTTTTGTCTAGCTTCCTTAGGGCAGGGCTTAACAACCTCTATCCTCACAGTTAAAGACATTGCGCAGAGAAAGATGAACTCCTCGCCTAAGGGAGCTCTAGTATTGCAGGTATTGGATTTTACCTGAAATTGGTGTCTTGGGGCAGAAGTAGGGGCTCCCAATCACTTAGTCTTCATCCAACTCTCTGACCCTCCCAGAATTTCCTCAATCTCCCAGCTACTTCTCTGGGCTCTTCTGCTCTTACCAGACCCTGTTAGCCACTTAGGGGCATGATGTTTCAAAGGTAACTTTTAACTCGAATTTCTTCAGGTAAAACTAACCAACCCGAAAGGATATTATGGTTATAGAGTAATGAACAAAAAAAGGCTGTTACAGAATAAAAGTTTCTGAATCGATGTGGATGTCCAAGAAAAAAAATTCTAAACTCATTAATGTGAAGAAAGTACAGAATTTGCAGGAACCTGAGTTCAAATTCTGACTGCTATCTCTATGTAGTAATGCTCCTGGACAAAACACTCCAACTCTCTAGGCTTTTGCTTCTTCATCTAGAAAAATGAGGGAGGGGGGTTTATCTGTTGA
Organism: Petaurus breviceps papuanus; assembly: GCF_028583685.1. NCBI lineage: Eukaryota > Metazoa > Chordata > Mammalia > Diprotodontia > Petauridae > Petaurus > Petaurus breviceps. The sequence continues at coordinate 16,448 of NW_027185756.1, read as the reverse complement.
TCTCTATGGGTGCTTCTAGTTCTCAATCTGCTGAACTCCAGCCTGAGGATGGTTTGGGGTCAGCACTGCTGGAATCTTAGCACCTTCCATACTCTATTATGTTTTGGTGTGACCCATCTCCATACCTATCCCCTGGAACTCCTGTGGCCAGAGTTCTGTTGTGGTACCTGGTCCTTGAATGAGGAAAGCACTTTCCTATCCTGACCTATTCCTTTCCTGGATATTAGGCTACCCTGTATTGTCTCATAATCACATCTTTTGCCCCTAGTCTCGAGGTTTTGATGGTTCTAGGCCTCTGGAATTTAGTTCTACCCTTGTATCTGACCCTGACCTCATTCTCTCTACTGCAATAGGTTTGTAGGAAGCACGGTGATTAGCCAGTTAAGTCTGGTTTTCTACTCAGTGTATTTCCCCTTTGCTCTAAGCTTGATTCTGGAATTGCTTTGCCTAATGGCCACTATGCTCTCAGCTTGCTAACCGATCCCAGCACTTTGGGAGGGTATCAGGTTGTATGAGCAAACACTCTCACCTTTGTCACACAGCAGATCTTCCAAAGCACTTCTCCCATTCCTGATAGCATTGGGTCCTCACAATACTCCTATGGGGTTGGTTGGGGGAAGAACTTATCCCCATTTCATATGAGGAAACAAATTTGGAGAGATTAAAACAGCTTGCTCCAAATTATACAAGGGGTCAGTGTGAGTTAATTCCAGAATTCAGTCTCTTTACCACTAGATGATTTCACTTTCAGAAAATTTGATACAAAACTGGGGCTGGTACAAGAATGACCAGGGAATGAGCATTAAAAAGCCACAGAATCATAGACTTAGAACCAGAGGTCATTCAGCTGATAAGGAGACTGAATGAGGCTTAGACAGTTGTTACACCAGTAATAAGTGGCAGAATTTCTGATCTCTGACTCCAAATCTATTGCTACTTCCCCTTAACTCAGCCCAAGGCAATAACACTTAGTCCCCCGAGGAATTTAGCTCAGATCCAAGTCCAAATTTTCCACACTTATCCAAGAGCCTGAGGTTTACAGCGGGGCTTTAAATCTCCTCTCCTTTCTCCTTCTGTCTGCTCCTACTACTATCTCTGCAGTATCATCGGTCTGGGGGGGCTGTGTGGAGGTGGACTCAGAAACAGAAGCTGTCTATGGAATGACTTTCAAGATTTTATGCATCTCATGCAAGCGACGAAGTGAAACGGTGGCTGAGACCTTCACGGAGTGGACTTTCCGTCAAAAGGGGACTGAAGAATTTGTCAAGGTGGGAGGGATTAGGGGAGAAAGGCACACAGGGCAAAGTTCCTGTTAGGGTTTGATCTGGGGCACCAGAATTCGAGGTCAGGAAGAATGATCATTTGGGGAGGGGACTGGAATTGGGAATTGGATTGAGTTGGAGCTGGCCTTGGAGCCAGGGTGACCAGCCTGCCTTGGATTCCCCAGATCCTTCGCTATGAAAATGAGATGCTGCAGTTAGAGGAAGATGAGAGGTTTGAGGGTCGTGTGGTGTGGAATGGGAGTCGAGGCAGCAAGGATCTGCAAGACCTGTCCATCTTCATCACCAATGTCACCTACAACCATTCAGGCGACTACGAGTGCCATGTCTACCGCCTTCTCTTCTTTGAGAACTACGAGTATAACACCAGCGTCGTTAAGAAGATCCACCTGGAGGTGGTGGAAAAAGGTAAGCATCCCCCCTCCATGGGCCTTCTCCACCCACCCTATGAATCCCAACCTACAGTTCTCCAACATCAAATAGGGAGACAGATGGTCTGGGTGGGATGATGCTGGCTCCATGCCCAGACTACCCAGCGGGGGGAGTGAGCTTCTTAACTCATTTCCCTTTCTCTCTGGCTCTCAACCAATGCATCTCTCTCCTAATCTAACTCACTTTGTCTCTGCATTGGTCTCTCTCTCTTAGCATCTCTGTTTCATTCTTTTATCTTTGTTTTCTTGATCTGTGCCTATGTTTTAAGAATACCATGCAGATAATTGCCATGGCCCCTCCAGCCCAGGATTTTGTCCCATGAAAGAGGCATCAAAGGATGGTCTTGGAAGGCCACAGTTGTTTCATATCCCTCTACTTTCCAGACCCTTGCCCAAGAAAGATTATAGAAATTAGTTGGCCAACAAGCCTTTATTGAGTCAGGCACTGGAGAGACACCATCTAGGCACAGAGAAGATATCTACAGAGTAGACTCCATGAGAGAAAGCAGGAACAACTCTGGGGACCACGAAAGGCCCCCTGTAGTGGGTGAGATTTGAGATGAGTCTTGAAGGAAATTGGGGAAAAACTAAAAGGCAGAGGTGAGAGGAAATGGAACTCCAGGTATAGGGGATGGTGAGGGTAAGTATAGTATACTGCTTGAGGAACCCCAGTAGACCAGGATTACTGGAATGTAGAGTTCATGGAGGAGTGTAGGGCCAGGATATGGAGAGCTTTAAATGCCACTTTAATCCTGGAGGTCAGTGGGAGCTACTGGGTGGGGGTGATGTGGAGAGGCCTACACTTTAGAAAAAACACCTTGGCAGTTGAGTAGAGGGAGGATGGATTGGAGACCAGTTAGGGGGTAATTGCAATAGTTCCTTCTTGAGGTGATGCGGTTCATATGCTCCCCAAACATCTCAGTTTCCTCCCAAATTTCTCTTGAATTCCATAATCCACTATAGCTGTCATAACTTCTTTCAAACTTCTTTGAGCCTATTAATATTCTCCACCAGTCCCAGTTCTTGGGGTAACAAGTGGGTTTTCACCACACTTCAAAATAATTCCTCCTTTTACTTGGACTTTATATATTTGAGCTTCAAGGAGAGTTCCTTCATTCTTGCTCCTGCCCAAGTCCTTTCTCCTCTCTTGGTTCCATTTTTCTCACCTGTATCTATGTTCTTTCGGGTCCACCCCAGCTTTAATATCCAATGAAATCTATGAATTTATAAGGCCTGGGTCCCACCTATCCATGTCATTCCTATATTTGTGGCATGGAATTTTATTTCCCCTCAACCATATTTTTTGTCTGGACTTACCTGACCTCCCATCCCCAACATGTTTCCTCTAACTGTGCTGCCGTCCTCTGGGCTCATCTTTTTCTGTATTTCTGTCTCAATAAACATATGCTCTGCACCCCATGCCAGGCGTGAGGACAGACACAGGGAGGTCGGAGACATGGACTGTGCCCACAGAAACGAAATCTGACCAGGTCCATGGGATACGTACTTAAGATTTCAAGGGTCCATGACTGTGTCAGGGGAAGCATGCCCTCCACCAGAGCTGACTTCCATCCTTCAACTGGGATAGTCTTTGAGAGTTGTTGCTGAAAAATGGAGAGTCACATGAGCCAGGCTGACAGTGGCTTTGCTTCAATGTAGAGAGAGGGATCTCTGGGAAGCTGACCCATATTCAAAGCCCAGTTCAAACTCACGTGCTGCTGCTGAGGCTTTCAAGGGCCCAGAGACACCTCCAGCTGCCATGACAAGGCATCAGAGCTGGAAGAAGATACATGTATGGGAAACAATTAGTGTAAAAGGTAACTTCCAACACGTTTGCACAGTACAGACAAACAGAGATGAGACCCATGCTGAGAGATAGGTGAGGACAGGGCCTTACTCTGTACAGGGCTGATGGGGCTTGGGTAAGCATGGAGTTAAGGTGTGTGTGGAGGGGAGTGATCCCAACATTCCCTGATTCCTCTACCCCATTTTCCATGCCAGCAATCCCTCTAACTCTGCCCCTACCCCACTGTAGCCAACAGGGACATGGCCTCCATTGTGTCTGAGATTATGATGTATGTGCTCATTGTTGTGCTGACCATCTGGCTTGTGGCTGAGATGGTTTACTGCTACAAGAAGATTGCTGCTGCCACAGAGGCGACTGCCCAAGAGAACGCGTGAGTTCACAAGGGGGAGTGGGTGAAGCCTTCCCTGGGAACCCCTGAAAAAGCTAAGGGACAAAGTCAGGCCTAGGGACAGGGATGGATTTCTACTGGGCATTGAGCTTAGGGTAAAACCAGTTTAAAGGTAAGGATCAGGTCAGGGTTGGGGTTTTGTTTTATAGTTTAGAGTTCAGGTTATAGGGGTTCAAATAAAGATTGGTGGCAAGGGGAACATTAGGATATCTGTCTGGTTGGTTAAAGTTTAGGATTGAGATTCAGTTCAGTATTATGGTTATAAGGAGTGACCTCAGGTGGATTCAGGTAGCTGGCTCTGACAATCACATAGGCCTTGGGCTTGTGGCGGGAGGCAGAGTACAGCACACAGATGGTGTGTTCTAGAAGGGATGTCCAGGTAAAGGATTTGGAAACCCTGACAACTTCCCTTGTGTCCCAGTGGAGCCCTCACTCAGACTGGGGCACCGTGCTGCACTGCTCTATGGTGATCAGTGGTTGACCTTTGATTCCCACAGCTCAGAGTACCTGGCCATCACTTCAGAGAGCAAAGAGAACTGCACAGGGGTCCAGGTGGCTGAATAGCTCAGGGTAAGGCTGGGACAATGGCATTTGAGGAGGGGAGTGAGGTGTGTAAACATGATTCAGTCTTTCACTCTTTTTCCTTTGTCCTTCTCTTCTAGCCTTCCGGGCTCCCTGGCTCTGCCTCAAGCAAGGGCAGCCCCTGACTGATGGGTTGGGAGGGGGGGTATCTACCTCTCCTGGGGCCTGGAAAGCTCCTTGGCCTCCATGCACGGCAGAGTCATGCCAAAGGAGTGGAAGTGGGGTGAGGTGGGGGCAGGGGCTTGCCCATTACTTTGTCTAATACTGTAACAAAGGGTCAAGGGGGCATCGATGTTCTCCTGGTCCACGCCTCCCTACCTTCACCTCTTCCTCTACCCACCAGATATGACAGTGGGGGTGGGGGCCCTCCTGACTCACCAAAATGCATGATGAAAAAAGCAATATGGCCACCACTCCCACCTTGCTTCTGCTGCCTGATCTTGGGAGGGGGGAAGGGACAGCACACATCTCATCCTTTCCCTTCTCTCCTCATGCTGATTTGCACATGTCTGCCGCTTTGGCCACGCACCTCATGTTGCCACATCTGAGGATGCAGGGGCCCTTCCCCTGGGGCCCTACCCCTGACCCTGTGCCTCCCTCCCCTAGCCATTCCCCACACATGACTAAGAGGGAGATAGAGACCTGGGGGACCAGGAAGCCTGGACCTTATGATCCAAGGCCTCAGGACAAACCCCCATGTTCCTGGTCCCTTCTCAGTGACCTTCTTGCCCTAGTGTGTGGCAGGGCTAAGGGGCTATGGACTGTCTTCTACACTAGCTGCACCTTCCCCCCAGTTCTGCCCCCCCCACCTCCTTTCAGCCTCGGCTCATCTTGCCCTTACCCCCTTCTCACCAGCCTCAGATCTGTGGGCATTTAGGATGGGGAGGACTTTACCTTCCTAGTAACTGTACAGTTGTAGTTTTGTTCATGAAATAAAAACGCTCGGACTTGAGTCTCGGTCTCCCTCTTCAGTCAGGCTCAGAAAGGTAAATCAAAACTCCAACTTGCGCTTTATTGGAGGCCAGGAAAGCTAGGGAGGGGCCAGGGATGGGGGAGACATTTGGGTTCTGCTCCTTAGGCCCTAGATCCCTTCATCTTGTACTTGTTACAGTCTGGAGAGCAAGCAGGCTGTGCCGGGGATGCCTGAGGGAAGGGCATTGCTGCCTGCTCTCCCACCTTAGAGTCAGCTCTGGAGGGCAGCAGCTTGTGGAGAGGTGGGGATGGGCACTCAGGTACCACTCCCTTCCCCCTAGGCTAAGGAGGCACCGCCCAGCCAATCCATCGGGAGGGGAGGCCAGAACTCCTGCTAGGAGAGCTCCAAAGCACCACGGAACCACCCGCTTGTTACATGATTAACGCCATTGTTATTGTGATCATTAATGCCCCAGGGGGCCACAGGCAAGGGAAAGGCAGAGAAAGAGGTAGAAGCCAACAGGTGCAGCAGCAGCCGTATATATCTGCGTGGAGGGGGTGAAGGATGGGGATGGAGGGTGGAAAGTGAGAGCCTGTCACCGGGGGGTCTGACTTTAAGGCTATTCAGACAGAAGGCACCAAGGGCTCTAGAATCTCAGAATTCTCAGATAGCAAGAGGGTCTGGAAAGGCCTTTGTGTGTACTGCAAGGAGGGGTGAGAGATGAGGAAGGTTCTGTGAGGTGTGTTTTCTGCGGTCAACTCTATGAAGTAGCCTTGGATGGAAGGTTGTGGACGGGTGTGAGCCGGGGTGCAGGAGCCCAGGCTTGGTTTGGATCTAGCTATAAATATATGTCCTGATTCCCATCCTCACCCTCATCAAACATGTGTATTTATGTGTGTTCGCATATACACTGTTATGAAAATACATATGTAGCTATGTGGGTGTGTGTCTTTGGCTATGGAAGGGTCTGTTTCTGGCAATGAAGAGATGTCTCTGGCTGCGTACGTATGTGGTTCCCCACATTTCTGACGGGGAGGAATGCATTTGCCTGTCAGTGAGTGCCTTCATGTTTCCAGGGAGCTGCGTGTCTGGCTGGCCCCAAATTCAAAGCCGTTTCTTTCTCCTTCCCTCCCTCCGCCCTCCACCGTGGCCACAGGACTTTCCCCAGCTCCAGAGGTCGCTGGCTGCCCATCAGGAAGGCGCTGCCAAAGCAAACCAGACCCCGTGACTTGTGGGAAAGCAGAGATGGGAGGGCAGCAGGGGGCAGAGGACATCGGCCAGGCTCAGGCCTACCCAGGGCTGGGCCGAGGGGCTCAATTACCCATTCCGTCTGGGGACCAGGGGGGCAACAAAAGAAAGCTCTCAGTCCCATCCCAGCACCCGGTGTCCCACTGCACCACTTCCCGACCTATACAGAAACTCAGCAACCACTCCCAACCTCACCTCAGGTTTATACAAACCTTCACCTCTGGACAAAGGCCCCGAGGAGGCCAGCACCAGCAGAAGCACTGAGAGTGGGAGCCCCAGCCAAGACAGAAAAGAAGAGGAAAGAAGAGGAGAAAGGTTGAGCTTGCCTACCTCCCTTAGCCAGAACCAGCCCTCTCGAGCTGTGCCCAGGGGCCGAGGAATGGGCAGGTGGCTTCCAACAGCAGCCACTCCCATTGGCCAGGTTCTTCCCCGCCCTTCCTCCCGCCCCTTCCCTTCCCCCCACCCCTCAGCCCCCTCCTCCTCAGGTGAGCCAGTCTGGCTGAGCTCTAGGCTGCTGTTGTTTCTTCCCTATCTGGGACCCAGGTTCCTGGCCCCCAGCTGGGGACACCATGCTCCTGCCGGGGTCCAGCTGTGGCCCCTAGAAACTGGAAAACAGCTCAGAGATTTCACCGAACGGACCTCTGAGGGTAAGGCAGCGCTCATGTTCCAAACTTCCCTCCCCCACCCCCTGCAGTCCTGGCCCCGAGTCCCCATTTCCTCCTCTGGCTCATTCTAGTGTCTTTTCAGACACTGGGTACTCTGGCCCTCACACTCATCCCCAGGTCCAGGTCTTCTGTTCTCTCACCCTTGGCCCTTGGCCTTTTCTTGGACCGTCTAATCTCTGCTTTCCCTCTCAAATCCCCACCCTATCTGGCTTGGAAGAATACAAAAGTCCTGTCTCCTTGCGTCTGAGGTCCTGCCAACCTAACTCTTAGACCTGTACTTCTCAACAACATGAGCATCCCTCCCCTCACCCCCACCCCAGGCTCCTTTTTCTACTCCCTTGAGAGACCAAGCATATCCCCGCCTCTGATCTTTTGGGGAGTCAGTGCGTGACTTCTTCAGCTCCCATTTCTGTCAGGGAATGAGGTATCTAGCCCCTTCCCTTGGGGACTCAGCATCCAATCCCCTTCTACCAACACACAGCCCCTCAGGACACTGATGCCGCCTATCCCCTTGGGTGCCCTGGCATATGGCTCCCTCTAGTCCTCAGTCTTCCTGAGGCCCAGGTAGCCTGCTTACTCCCAGGCCCCAGATCTTCCTTCTAAATCCTGCTCCCCACCTTGGACCCTGGTGCCCTATCTTCCTGGTCAATTCCCCTGCCTGTGTCCTTGATCCTATGAGCTGGCAGGCTAGCCAGCCCGTGATCACGGCATGCTCTGGGCAAGAGGCCCAGCCCCTCATGTTGGCTGTGAGGGAGGGAAGCTGAATCCTATAGCTGGGCACACCGGGGTCTGGGAAGGTGCTATGGGGAGGGGGATGAAATCAAGAGAACTGGGGGCCTCCAGGTGCCAAGGAGGTTCAGGACCCACCTCCATCTATTTTATATGTCCCCCACAGGTCTTACTTGCCTCTCTCCCCAAGGGGGGGAGGCCCTACTGCGACAGCCACCACTGTTCACTGGGGGAAATCATTAACTGGGAGTGGTGACATGGCTCAGAAGGAGAGTAAGTGTCTTCCCTAATTTATACCCCTTCTACTCTCCCCCCCCCCATTCTCCCCCACCTTTTCCTTTCCCATCTCTTGGGTTTCTTTTCTCCAGATCTCTCAATCTCACTCTCTTACCATCAGAGTCTGTCTTTCCAGCATTCTGACCTGTCTCTCCCCCCAGCGCCCAAGCCCTTCCCATCCAACTTCCTCACCCTCCCCATCTCATCCTGTCCCCCACTTTCCCTCAAAGCTACCTCTAGCTCCTTGCCAGATTAACCATTAATCAGTCATCCATTAAGGTCTTACACAATCTCTCTCCTATTCCTCTCAATATCCTTTACAACATTCTCTGTGCCTTAGTTTCCCCATTTGCTACTGCCCTGTATGGCTACTTTCTACCTCTCCACCCCAAGAAATGATTTCTGCACAAATACTTTTTATATCTCTTTACTAACAATAAGTCAAGCTCAGAATCTAACAGAAGCCAGGATTTGACTTCCCTAAAGCATTTGACCACAAAAGCCCTCCATCTCAAATTCCCAGCCATTCCTTACTTTCCAGAAATTCTGAAGGAGGGATCTGTCACTTGGCTTGCCTGGCACCTCAGTACAAATGACTGAGAAGAGGGGGGGACGTAGAAAGAGTCCAAGAGAAGCAGACGCGGTAACAACTACTCAGTATGCGGAGTCAGAGAGCAGAGGTCCCAAGACTTGGAACTTGGAGCCCATCTGCCTCAGTCTCTCCTTTATACATGGGGACATCAAGGCCCAGATATTCAGGGACTTTAACTGGGATCTGATCACTACCTCAACCCCAGTCCTTTTACTTTCCACCCAACTCTGGACAATAGCAGATGCCTTAGATGGTGGGGGGGAAGCACCAAATCCAGGGTCAAGGCCAGCATCCTCTTCTTTCCCTTCCCTCCCTTTCTTCCATTTAGAGAATGAAGCCACAGACCTGCTTCTACGTTTGAATTTCCAAACTATTTCCCGGCTTATTGTTCTTCAGTCATTTTTTAATCATTTTCAGTCATGTCCGACTCTCTGTGACCCCATTTGGGTTTTTTTCCTTGGCAGAGATACTGGAGTGGTTTGCCATGTCCTTCTCCAGCTCATTTTACATATGAGGAAACTGAGGCAAACAGGGTGAAGTGACTTGCCCAGGGTCATACAGCTAGTGAGTGTTTGAGGCCTAATTTGAACTCAGGAAGATGAGTCTTCCTGTCTTCAGGTCTGGTGCTCTTATCTAATGCACCACCTAGTTGCTATTTCCCAGCTAAAGTGTATTAATTGGGGAATGAGAACTCAGTGCACAGAACTGTTGAGGTTGGGAGGAAGGGGAGAATAGACAAAAGCAGAGATACTTGTCACCTTTAAAAGATTCCACTTCTCTGAGAAGACATATGGCCCCAGCATTCAGGGAGCTTCCTGTCTGATGGAAGAAACGAGGTCTTGACCCTTGCCTCGATTCCATGCAAATGGGCAGGGACACAGGAAGAGACCAAAAATACAAAGAGAGATACAGAAATAAATTCTTATATCTGTATTTAGGAGCTGGGTGGAGTTAAACTGAGAGAGGCTTCCTGAATAGGAGTTCTGATAGTTCATGGGCTGGTTTAGAAAGGAAGAGAGACATGGTTTAGTAGAGACAGTGACAGGTAAGAAAACGTGAAGAGACAAAGGCCAGAAGAGACAAGGGTGTATTAGGGGAGCTTGGCTGGGGTACTGAGTCTGGATTGGGTAGAATGAGAGATGGCAGGGCCTATAAGAAGGGCTTAGACAACGGTGGCGGCAAAGGGGCATCCCTTTCTTGCTGCCTTTGGAGAAAGGAAGGGGACCCCAGACAAAGTACAGACAACCAACTGTCCAGCTTTTAGTGTATGTGATAACAGTAAAAAAAGATTGCTGTTGGAAAGTGAAGGGTGGGAAGTAGCAGTCTAAGCTCTCTGCAAAGAAGTGCTCTCAACTAATATGAGCCAGCATTTATATGGTGCCTTTGCTGTCGTTCAGTTGTGTCTGACTCTCTGTGACCCCATTTGGGGTTTTCTTGGCAAAAATGCTAGAACAGTTTGCTATTTCCTTCACCAGCTCATTTACAGATGAGGAAATTGAGTCCAACAAGATTAAGTGACTTGCCCAGGGTCACACAGCTAGTAAGTGTCTGAGACTAGGATTTGAACTCAGGAAGAGGAGGCTTCCTCTCTGCAGGCTCGGTGCTTTGTGCACTATGGTGCCACCTAGCTGCCCTACATAGTGCCTCAAGGGTTTGGAAAGTGCTTTGTATCTTGTGGGTACCAATTGGAGCTGAATTCAAGAAAAAGTAATCAGAAAAATGTGACTGGAGGTTTGGGAAGTTGGGTAGAACAGCAGAGGCCTAGCCACTATCCTGACATTGCCACAAGGGGGGGGGAAAGCTGGACTGTGTCTCCCAGCGAGGGAGGAGGGAAACATTGGCACCTGCCTCACCAGACTTCGGGTGCACGGTCCTAGGCAGATAGTGTCTAGGCTGAGTGCAGAGGCTCTTGGGGAAGTTCTTAGTCTCGGTGTAGGGCTTGGCTCCAGCTACCTTGGGGGTGAATCTGTCTGTTCCTATGGCTCAGAAGCAGAGAACAAGGTGATCCATCAGGAGGGCAAACAGCAGGAAAGGGAGCCAGGGGGATAAGGCCAGGGACCAAAGGTCACTGACTCACATCCAATCCCCATTCCAGGATAGGCTGCACTAGAAAGTGAGAGGGAGCCAGGATGGGGGGGGAGGGGAAGGGCCTAATTGAGAGAAAAACTTGAGATGCACAGGATGACATTGTCAACCCCATGTCAAGACCCCTCAATGACAACAAATCAGGGAAAAGGGACTGTGGAGGTAGCTAATGCCAGTGACACCCTCCCTCCCCCATCATCTCCTTCCACATACATTGGACACCAAGCTTGCCAAAAGAGGTCTTTTTACATCCCTCCCTGTCCCCCATCCCGAGGAAGGTATTAGGTGGAAACAGCAAGACACCCAGGCCTGGAAAGAAAGGGAGAAGAGCCCAGAGCTTCCTGAAAGGACCCCTGGGTTCCTAGGTGGGCTGGGGAATTTCTTGCCAGCTTCTTGTGGAAATTGACCCAAGCACTTTCCCAGGGCCCTTGGGATCCCCTTGGAAACAGGACGTGTGTTGGGGGGAGGTAAGGAGGAGGAGGAGGAGGGTGGAAAAATGGAGAAAGGCCAGTCAGAGCTGGGTGAGGTGTGCTAACTGGGGCTGGCCCCCAGCCCAGGGCTGGCTGAAGAAGGAAGGGCTCAGGAGAGGGCCCTGCTTCTCAGTAGGGGGAATTGCCTGGAAAACAGTAGAGGGGAAATCCTGAGGTCTCAGAGCCAGATTATGGAATGAGGGAACAATGAATAGTGCATACAGACTGTATTTACTTGTAGGTGGCCAAAAGGTTCAGTGTTGGTCTCTGCCCAAGATTGTGGCGGTCATCGCAGGGGGCCTCCTGCTCCTGGCGGGGATTGGAGCAGCTTCTTGGGCCATTGGTGAGAGAGAGATGCCACCCCCTCCCGAATCTCCTGTCCCTCACCTGACCTTTCCCCACTGCTCCCCACTCTCCCAGCCCCTTCCTCATCTCTGTCCTTTCCACAGTGACTGTGCTGCTGAGGAGTGACCAGGAAGTGCTGTACCCGGGTGAGTGTGCCCCTAGACTTCCTTCTACTGTTCGTGGAATAGTATCCCCCACCCACCCCAGGGAGATTGGTGCCTCAGGGGGAAAGTCTCCTTTCTTGGGCAACTTTGGGCCAGGAAGTGCTGACTCCTGTGACAAAGAGAACACTTAGAAAGTCATTAAAGACCACAGTAATGACCCCCGATTGTGTCTGTATCTCGTTCACTTTCATATCCGTTACAACAGTCCTGTGAGGCAGACAGGATGGATGTCAGCACACCCGTATTACAGGTTTCTGGTGACTGCAACCTCAGTAAAGCTTGTAGGCGAAGGGGCTGGGACTCAGACTTGGGTCTTCTGACCCTTAAGCCCTGTGGCCTTTGCCGTTAACAGCAACCTCTCAAGTCCTAGCAACAGCTTGGCAGACATGTCCTAATGGGGTGCAGAGGGAGAGAAAGGCCACAAGAGAAGTCAGAGGCAGGGTAAGGCCTGGAGAGGCGCACAAGCCTGAGCCTTGGGCCTGCTGGACCAATGTGATGGAAGGAGGGAGAAAGCCAGGGAGCAGAGGAGGTCAGGCAGGACCCTGAAGTACGAATCATGCTGAGGGATTTGGATCAAATCTAGTTCAAAATAAATGAAGAGAGTGGTAGAGAGAGCATGATGGAGAGAGGGCTGGCCTGGGAGTCAGGATGACCTGGGGATGAAGTCCGGCCTCTGACACATTAACTGTGTGACCCTTTGTTGTCATTCAGTCATGTCCAGCTCTTTGGGACCTCACTTGGGGTCTTCTTGGCAAAGGTACCAGAATGTTTTGCCATTTCTTCTCCAGTTCATTTTACAGATGAGGAAACTGAGGCAAACTAGGTGAAATGACTTGCCCAAGGTCACACAGCTAGTAAGTGTCTCAGGCTGGATCTGAACACAGTCTTTGTAATTCTAAGCCCAGGGCTCTGTCCAGTGTGCCACCTAGCTGTCTTCACCTTCCTAACCATGCCAAACATGGCCATACGTGATATAGTTCCTCAACTAAGAAAATGACTTTCATTTTGTAGACTTTTCGTTAAAAAAAAGTACAATATATATTTCCAATTTCCCTTAAATGTGTGCCTTCCTAGACACACTAATAGGAAAAGGGTAAGAGAGTTTTCCGATGATGATGATAGATTTTGAGCTCAAAGGGACTTTCAAGGCCAGCTGGTCCAATGATCTCATTTTACAGAAGAGGAAACTGAGGCTCGGAGGGGGGGGGCTAACTTTCCTAAGGTCATACAGGTAGAAAGTGGCAGAGCTGGGATTTGAACCCAGGTCCTCTCCCCTCAAATCACTCTTTTTCTAGTAGCCTTGCCTCTTCAGAATGTCCAGCAATTCAGAAAGCATGTCCACCTAGTGTATTAGTCAGACTCTGTGCTCAGTGCTGTCAGGGCCAGTCCCTGCGTCCAGCCTCAGATAGGCCACCCAGGGCAGAGCTGTGGGCAGCCTAAGGAAGGTCGTGGAGATTGGGCGACATTGCTGAGGTCTGTGCTCACTGTCAGGGTACTAGCCAAACACTGAAGGGAGCTTGTCCTTGCTGAGACAACGCCTGCACAAAGCATCCAGAGATCTCACATACTCTCTAATCGCTAGCCTGTTGCCCCCTACCCCCACCCCTGCCCCCACAGTACAGGTGAGTCCGGCAGACCTGCGGCTTACTGTGTTTGATGAAACTGAGGGGACGTGGCGACTGCTTTGCTCCTCCAGGGCCAATTCCAGGGTGGCAAGTCTGAGTTGTGAGGAGATGGGCTTCATCAGGTATCATTGGGTCGGGTGGGCATCGTGAGGGGAGGAGGCTGAGGCCAAGGGAGAACTGGGCTGCTGTTCCCGACCCCTCTGCCTCACAGATCTCTGACCCACTCGGAGCTGGATGTCCGGGTTTTTGGAACAAACGGCACATCTGGCTACTTCTGTGTGGATGAGGAGAAGTTGCCCTATGCTCGAAGGCTGTCAGAGGTCATCTCACTATGGTAAGGACCCAGAGCTGAGGAGAAACTAACCAGGGAAGGGCTGGGCAGGAGACAAGGGGAGCTGGTGTGAGGCCCTGCACAGTAGAGACCCACCCAGAAAGAGAGAGGCTCATGAGGACACAGACGTGCACAGACACAGTTGTCAGTGTCCAGGTCCATTTAAACAAACTCCTGCAGACAAAGTGAGGCACACAGATTTGCACTTTTGTTTGGCTCCTCCCCTCAGCATCAGCATCCCAGAGGGGCACATTTAGAAAGCACTTTCCCAATGTATCTCATTTGATCTTCACAATACCCCTGGGAGGTATGTGCCATTATCATCCCCATTTCACAGATAAGGAAACTGAGGCAGACAGCAGTTAAATGACTTAGCCCAGGGTTACACAGCCAGTGTTAAGTGTCTGAGGCTGGATTGGAACTTGGATCTTCCCGACTCCAAGGGCAGCGCCCTAAGCACTTGAAAGGAACCATAACCTTGGAGTCAGCTCATCTTCTCCCCCTAATTTCCCCATTTCTGTTAATGGCACCATCATCCTTCCTAGCCCCTGGGGTCAAAATCTCAAAATCCTTTTTGACACCTCTGTTCCCCACTAGTCAAATACCGACCAAGTCCCATCAATTCCTCCTCTAAGATAGCTCTTGTATCCATCCTTTCCTTTCCACTGGTGCGCCCAAGCTTCCCCCTGTTTACCTGGTTAAGTCCAAGCTCCTTACTTAACCTGGCCCTTGAGAACCCTTTGCAACCTGCCTCCCGTCTCCATTTCCAGCCTCACTCACTATCACCTCCTCATGGACCTTATGCTGCAGCCCACCTGGACCCAACCCATTCCCTAGACTCATTCTCATGCTTTTCCAGGTCTGGCCCTTTGCTCTCGAGGTCCACTTCACCTGGGCTGCCTTGCCCTCCTGCCTCCCCTGACCTTCTGTCCTATCTGAGCTCTCCTATGTTCTCACGGTCATCTCATTTTCATTGCATTTCTCTCAGCATGTGTGTTCTGTCCTCTGCTAAGACTGTAACCTTCTTGACAACAGGGACTATTTCTTATTCATCTCTGAATCCCCCCCTCAGTGACTGACTAGTTCATGGCTTTGTTCATCCCACATGCTTAATCTATATTTACTGAAATAAAATGTAAACACACATTCATGCCCAAATATACAATGCATAAACCACAATTTCATACAAATGAATGTGTACAAGGAACACATATAATGTCTGTAATTCCCTAGATCTTTAGGGTGGAGAAAGGAGAAGTAAGGGGGAACTAGGTCTGGTGGGCAACATTAAGAGACAATAAGAATGGACATAAGTCCCTTATGCCTTCCCCCTTCACCAGCTCCCCTCTCTCTCTGACAGTGACTGTCCCAGAGGCCTCTTCCTAGCTACCCTCTGCCAAGGTAAGCACCCAAACCATGTGTCCTTTCTCATAGACCACCCACACCCACACCACTAACTAAGTTCCCCCTGTGTGCAGAACTGGGGACAGGTCATTGTGGAGTGAGACAAAAGATTGTTGCCTGGGAAGAAGGGGGGCACTCCTTAGGGTCTCAGCCTCTCATGGCCCTCCCCCAACAGGTCCACTTCTCTCTAAGTTCTGCCATATTTCCCTCCTCCCTCAGACACATTCCATATCCTCTCCTTCCAGAGCTCAATAACACCTGCTTAACCCTCTGAGTCTCTGAACATCACAAATGGTATTTTCACTTGGTGACTTGTTCCTTCCTTTGTCTTTGTATGTGTGTACACATTGGACCAGAGATCTCTGAGGGTATGGACTGTGTCTCCCCATCCCAGATTATTAGAGCCAGAAGGAGGCCTTGTAGTCCATCTTCCTCATTTCAAATAAGGAAACTGAGGCACAGAGAGGTTAAATGGCTTTTCCAAAGTCACCCCAGGTCATGGACTCACCTGAGGTCAGGATTCCCTGAAAGCAAAGGCTGTATCTCCTCCCTGTCTGAGGGTGGGGACCATGTGCCTTTCCCTGGGAGTACAGAGTCTGGGATGTGGCCTGAACATATCTGTCCCTAGATTGTGGCCGGAGGAAGCTGCCTGTAGACCGTATTGTTGGAGGCCAGGATGCCAGCCTGGGCCGCTGGCCATGGCAGGTCAGTCTGCGCTATGATGGTTCGCACCTCTGCGGGGGATCCCTGCTCTCCGGAGACTGGGTGTTGACTGCTGCCCACTGCTTCCCTGAGTGAGTGCCCTCCCTGTGGGGCCTGGGTCTGTCACAAGGAAGAGGTGCTGAATTTCAGGGGAGATGGTAGAACACAGACAAAAGAGGGGAACCAGGAACTACAAAATCATTCTTGTCACCCCCAAGACTTCATTAAGAGCCCAACTGGTATTCTGAGTTGGGCACATCCCTCCTAAGATACACACATAGCTTCTAGTCAAAGACAAACTGATGAAGAAAGGAAACTAATCCACTGTTTCTGGCACTAGGCGGAATCGGGTGGTGTCACGGTTGAGAGTATTTGCAGGTGCTGTGGACCAGGCATCAACCCAAGGACTCC
>NW_027185755.1:6323048-6369898 GCF_028583685.1 Petaurus breviceps papuanus | reverse complement strand
CATCACCATCCTGGCTGGCCTTCTCTAGATTCTCTCCAGCTTATCAAGGTCCCCTCTTAAACTGGGGTTTAAGGACTAACACACAATGAAAAAAGGAACCATGGCAAAGGGTAGAGGAAAGTGGGATTTTCACCTTCTTAATCCTGGAAGTCACACCTCTTTTAAGGTGGCCCAATCTTGCTTTAGCTTTGGCTGTCACATCAGACTTGAGCTGGAATTCAACTAGAAACCCCAAATCTTTTTCAGACAAATTGTTGTCTAACCATGCCTCCATTTATTCTGTACTTGTGAAATTGATTTTTTTTTTAGCGAAAGTGTAAGACTTTACATTTATCCTTTCTGAATTTCATTTTATTTTATTCAGCCCAATGTTCTAGCTTGGCAAGATTTTTTTGGATCATCCAATGTGTTAGCTATTCCTCCAAATCTCATATCATCTGAAAGTTTTATAAGTATGCCATTCGTACCTTTATCCAGGTCATTAATTAAAATGTTCAACATCATAGAGCCAAGCACAAATCCTTGGAGACCTCCTATCAAGTGGATAATCAAGTATAAACAACTACTTTTTGAGCATGGCTATCCAACTGGTTCTGAATCCACCTAACTGTATTATTATCTCATCTACATGAGTCTGTCTTCTCCTCAAGAACAGCATAAGTATCAAATGTTTTGTTAAAACCTAGGTAAACTATATCTGCAGCATTTTCCTCATCTATGAATTTGGCAACTGTCAAGAAAAGGAAATGAAGTTAATCTGTTGTGGCCTGTCTTGGGTGAAGTCATGCCTGCTCTTTGTAATTACTGCTTTTCTTTCTGGATATTCAGCTATTATCCCTTAAATGAATCATTCTAGAATTTTTTCTAGGATTTGATATCAAGGTCACTGGCATATAGTTTATAGGCTCTATTCTCTTCCCTTTCTTGAAGGGTGAAAAGTGATATGTGAAGTCCAGAAGGCATAATTGTTACCAACCATAAGGATCAGGAAAAATTTTCTGAAAGGGGTGGCATTGGATTTGGATTTCAATAGGAATTGGATTTCAAAGGCAAAGAAGGGAAGCAAGGACACTGCAAGAATAGCATAAGGAAGGAAGGATGAATAAGAAAGATAATATGGGGGCAGCCAGGTAGCACAGTGAGTAAGAGCACCGAGCACTGGCTCCAGTGTTGGAATGACCTGGGGATCAAATCCTGGGCTCAGACACTTAGCACCCACCCAGAGACACCTGGCCGTTGTAACCTTGAGCAAGTTGCTTAACCCCAATTGCTTAGGGGCGGCCAGGTGGCTCAGTGAGTAAGAGCACCAGCTCGAGTGTCGGGATGACCTGGATCAAATCCAGGCTCAGATACTCAGCACCACACCCAAAAATAACTGGCCATGTAACCTTGAGCAAGTTACTTAACCCTGATTGCTTTAAAAAAAAAAAAGAAAGAAAGATAATATGGAGTGACTTGGTCACTGACTGGATGGGGAAAGGAAGGAGGAACAAAGAGTCAGATGTAAACACAAGAGGAGAGAGAAAATGTCAGTGTCTTAATGAAAATACCAAAGTCAGAAGGAAGAACAAGTTTAGGGAAAATAAAAGAAATTCATTTTTGATATATGCTGAGCTTGAGATGTCAATGGGATTTAACACAAAATTTTAAACACAGCAGAAAAACAGGGTACTTAAAAATAAGTAATAGTCATAATCACACTTAATGTAGGAGACTAAGCCTCCAAAAAGAGATTTTAAAAAATACAATGATGTATTGGTGAAAGTATTGAATGTCCTGGTTAAATTTGAAGGGGGAAAAAAGACAAATAAAAGAGCAAAAATGGCTAAAAAGATATTTGAATTGTATTTAGTTTTGTTAAGCTCGGTCTGGTTAAAGAAACGGTCATAATTTATGCCTACAGACTGCAGTTCACATTCCCTTCTCACAATATAAATAACAATTGTAGCTAAAAATTGTAGATAGTAAGTCAAATCTAACCATCGTCAAATAAAACAGAAAAAGATTGAATTCTCCAATTAAAAAAAAAAAGGTTACAGAATAGATTACAAACCAGAATGTAGCAATATGTTATCTTTAGGAAACATAGGTCATGCAGAAAAGATTCATATAAATTGTAATTATAGGGCTTATCTAATATAATACACACATATGAAATAACAGGAAAAACAGAAGTAGCAATGATGATATCTGAGAAAAATGAAATCTCAAACCAAAATGCACTAAAAGAAAAACACTCAAGTTTTTTCCTATTTTGCTGAATAGAACAACTGCCCATGAAAAAAACTTTTAGTGCACATGTGCTAAAAAAAAAAATCAGTATTTAATTCTTAAAATCGTACAGTCTTACAAGAAACTAACAGTTCAAATATGGCCTCAGACACTTAACACTTACTAGCCGTGTGACCTTGGGCAAATCACTTAACCCCAACTGCCCTCCAAAAAAAACTAACAGAAAATTAATAATTGTAGATCTCAGTGTCTATCAGAATATAAAAAATTAAGCAAAATTATTTTCAAAATTTAAAATACATACTTGAACAGATATATAACAGTTATATGGAAAGAATTTAAAGGAAAAATGTAATAAATATAACATTCTTTTCAAGTCTATGGAACACTGGTGAAGAAAGTTGACTTGGTCACAAAGGAGCCTTTAAAATTAAGTAAATTAAGTAAATTTTAAAAGGCAGAAATTTTACCCATTTATATTCTAAAACCACTCCACAGAAGTCTTCTATTGATGCCTCATAATGGCATAGAGGTGACAATGGATACAAGCTCTACCAGGTTCTACCAAGCTGGAAATATTTCAATTATGGACCCTGCAACAGACTGTGATATAAGAACCAATGTAGCTAAGTAGGGTGAGACCCACCACCAGAAGGCTGACCACCAACTGTTGAATTTTTTTTGACTATGAAAATATAAATATATGTAAAAAGAAATGCATGTGAGGAAATCTATGAACCAGAAAGGAAACACATGAAACAGAAGACAGATGTGTCCATTGATTTGTCATATGAAAGAGGGATTAAGACTTTTCTGCTTGGCTTCAGGAGTCAGAACTAGGACTAATGGATAGAACCTGTGGAGAGGAAATTATCTACTTGATATCAGAAAAACCTCCCATCTATTAGGACCATTAAAAAGTAGAATTGGATACTTTTTAAGAAAGTGAGCTCCCTGTCACTGGAGAGCTTTATAAATAGGATGGATGACCACTTTTCAGGGAGGAATTCCTGCTGAAATGTAGGATGGACTATATGAAGTATATGCCAATACTGAAATTATAGTATTATTCTAAATCTACCCTTAAAGAAAATAAAAAATGAACTGTGATTCTTACTACTCTTCTACACAAATCCCAAAGGAAAAGGAATTCCCTAACAGAATAAAGTTCCCCAGATACTTCTATTTGTGGATGACATTGCTAACTGTATTGAGATCCAGAACACTACATGGCTCCCTCAGTGAGATCCATGGTTACTCAGAAGAGTAGCAATCCATACAGAAAAAAACCAAATGGATACGGAATGCACGTTGCCTGGATTATGACATGCAGTTGGATGAGAACCTGAGTTAATCCATGAGTAAGCATATTTTGAATAGACATTTAAGATGGGGAATAAGCTATGAACAAAGTTGAATCATCTAGGTAGCTTGGTGGCACTCTAATGGACAGAGTATTGGGGGTAGAGTCAGGAAGACCCAAGTTCAAATCTGGCCTTAGACTTGCTAACTGTGTTATCCTGGATAAGTCTCTTAACCTTTGTCTGCTTCAGTTTCCTTATCCTTAAAACAGAGATAATAGTAGCACCTACCTCCTAGGGTCGTTATGAGGGTAAAATAAGAAAATAATATTTGTAAAGTACTTTGCAAACCTTAAAGTGCTATTTAAAAGCTATTTATTCTTATTATCATGAAATTGGGCTGGCTTACATCTGGAAAGTTATTTCAATGATTTCAATGATCCCAAGGTCCTCTCTACCACAAAGTCCACCTTTTTAAGACCGGTATTCTTCCAGTGATGCCATATGGCTATACATCATGGAATTCTACGATTTCAGAAGAATAAAACCGAAAATGACTCAAAGGCCATGGAAAGAAACATGGCTCAAAGAGAATAAAGGAAAAGGACTCATGTACAAAAATATTTATAGTAGTCCTTTTTTATTAGTAATAAATTGGAAACTAATGGAATACCTATCACTTGAGGAATGACTGAATAAGACATGATATATTAATGTAGTGGAGTATATCATAAGAAATAATGGAAAAAAAACATTTTAAGAAACCTAGGAATATTTATATGAGCTGATGCAGAGTGAAGTGGGTAGAACCAGGAGGACACTTATACAAGTACAAAAAGATTGTTAAGTAAACAATGTTGAAAGACTTATAAAATGCTGAACAATACAGTGGCCAACCATGATTCTAGAGGTGATGGACTTAAGATAAAGAATATACACATACATACATTGCATATATATACATACCTATATATATATATACATATATATACCCACACACACACATGCACATAATGTAGATTCTTTAGATATATTGGTTAGTTTTGTTGAAATTTTTTTCTTCCTCTTTTTTCTTCATTATTATAAGGGATGACTCTCTAGGTAGAGTAGACAAAGGAATATATTGGGAAATGCAGGTAACACAAAATGAAAAAAGAAAGCAAAAATTATTTTTAAATTAAAAAAAATTATCAAGAAATAGACAAAAGGCATAAGGATATTATTTTTAAAAACCAAAAATGAGGTATATCTACATATATATCATATCTATATTAGAGACAATGTATAGAAAGGCCCCCCCCCCCAGGACAGCTAGGTAGCACAGGGATACAGTGCTGGTTCTGGAGTCAGGAAGACTCATCTTCCTGAGTTCAAATCTGGCCTCAGACACTTACTAGCTATGTAACACTGGGCAAGTCACTTCACCCTTGCCTCAGTTTCCTCATCTATAAAAGAAGCTGGAGAAGGAAATGGCAAACCAGTCCATCTTTACCAAGAATACCCCAAATGGGGCCACAAAAAGTCAAACATGATTGGAACAACCAAACAACAACAAAGGACAGACTATTATTACATTGGCATCTCCAAGATACTAAAGGAACAGGGGCGGCCAGGTAGCACAGTGAGTAGGAGCACCGGCTCCAGTGTCGATCGAATCCTGGGCTCAGACACTTAGCACCCACCCAGAAACACCTGGCCATGTAACCCTGAACAAGTTACTTAACCCCAATTGCTTAGGGGCGGCCAGGTGGCTCAGCGAGTAAGAGCACCGGCTCCAGTGTCGGGATGACCTGGGGATCAAATCTGGGCTCATATACTCAGTACCACACCCAGAAATAACTGCTCATGTAACCTTGAGCAAGTTACTTAACCCCGATTGCTTTAAAAAAAAAAAAGATACTAAAGGAACTAGAAAAAAACTTCCATCACATTTGGTATATTCTCTAGGGATTGTTTATGAAAAGTACAATTTTTTTTTTCCATCTGTAAACTCAGACCAAAATTACAAAGCATGAAAAGCCATGGAAGGCTATAATCTATATCAGTAAAGGCAGTACCTACATCAAGGATGCACCCAAGTGTTACAAACACACACACACACATACACACACCCCACCCCACACAGACACCTTAATAGGTGTGTATTTATTTTTTTCCATTCCAAAATTATTATTTCCATTTGTAGAATTGGAAAAAACCAGCCATTTATGCAGAAAAACAAATGGGTAAGATTATAAAAAGGGGGAAACATGAAAAAAAAGTTAATGAAGGATAATTTCAAAATATACCATTAAGAGATAATTACTGTGTGAAAATTATAGGATACCATGGGGAAATAGATCAATAGAACAAAGCAAAGATTTAATAAAGGTAATTGTCCAACAAGTATTTATTTTAATAAATCCAAGAATAATAATCATTGAGGAAATTGATGAATTATTGGAGAAATGGTTTTATAGGATGGTAAAACATGAATCTAGCTCTAAACACCACATCATACACTATAGTATGTTCTAACTGAATCAATGAGTAAATTTTTAAAATTCATTTAGAATTTAATAAACTCTTTTTCTCTTTTCTCGTTCTACAGCATTCGTTGTGTAAATGGTGATTTTCTTATAAGAGGAAGGGAAAGGATACAGGAGGAAATTTAAGTGATATAAAAACAACATATATTAATTTTTTTTAATTAGAGTAATAATAAAAACCAAAACCAAATTAGAATAAAGGATAGAGATAAGAGGACAACAGTAAATGAAATTAGAGTAACTCTAACCAAGATTTTTAAACATGCTGTCCATGTGAATGGGAAATGGATCAAAGTAAAGATAATGACTCTATCACTATCACAGAGATATCTTTAAAATGATGCAAAGCATGATCCACAACAAGGAGACTAAAAGAGTTCTGATACCTTAGCCAATATATACTTGATTTCCTTGCCGAGTAGAAAGACAGAGCAGACAAGAGCAAAAATGGACACTACCAGCCCAAGGCACAAACTCATTTGCAAAATCAGTCAAGGAAAAGACAAGCCTTCAGAAAGTTTGGCAAGAAAACATCACATCATCCTATCAACATTTATAAATGGAACTAGAAGGAGAACAGCAAATAGATGGGGAAATAGAACAGATCTGCCAGTTTTTATAGTGATCTATTCTCATCAGTAATTAGAGTGTAACCAATACACTTAGACTCTACCACCTCATTACACCACTGATATATGGAAGCAGCAATGGCATTTAAGATGATAAAGTCAGAAAGCAGGGCTGGGACCAGATCAAATGTTGAAAGTGACACAATTTAGGGGTGGCTAGGTGGCAAAGTGAATAGAGCACTGGCCCTGGAGTCAGGAGGACCTGAGTTCAAATCCGGCCTCAGACACAACACACTTAATAGCCGTGTGACTTTGGACAAGTCACTTAACCCCAATTTCCCTCCAAAAAAAAAAAAGAAAGTGACACAATTTTTAAAAAATACTAGAGGAATCACTTTTTAAAGATTTCTCAAAGAGGAAAATTTCCAAAAGAATCACAGCACTAGAAATAGTACTAATACCAAAAGAAGGCAACAAGAAGAGATCAACAACTACTGATTTATCTACTTTCTTATGAGAATAGAATAAATATATATCAAGGGTATAACTGATGAAAACGAGAAGAAAATAGGCAAGTTCCCTAAATTATTTTCTATACTAGACCACATCTTTACACTCGTATAACTTACAGGTGTAGGCACAGTGTCATACTGTATTTATTTAACTATTTTTTAAAATAAAAACATTTTAATCCATTGAGCAAAAAAATATGGCCTTAAAGGCTCTCCTTTTAGAAGATGTCTCCCATACACATGTTAAAATATCATACAAGATATTCTATTATCTCTATGAAAAAATGGAACCATAGAGATAATTTGTCCAGAAATCTAAGTATCAATATCAACTAAGGCACAAAATAGGGAGACTAAAGGTGTTCACCTGTTTCACAGAGGATGTCCTGTGCAAAGCCCAAGTAGAAGAGGAATTCCTTATTGACAGAGAAGCTCTCTCGATGCTCCTGTGTGTGGATGATGAATTCATCGAGCCCTGGAACACTCCAGTGCTTCCTCAACGAGATCCACAGCCACTCAAAAAAGGATTAGTCTAGCAATCCACACTATGGAAACAAAGTGGATGAAGAATGCATACTGCCTAGATTATAACATGCAGTTGGACAGGCAGCCCATTGATGTAGTCCATCAATCCAAATATCTTGAGTATATACTACAGATGGACACAGAGGTGGGACCAGAAATTAATTGTAGATAAATGGATAACATTGCATTTGAGAAATCACACAGCCCTTTAAATACCAGTGTCCTCTTGTTTATAGTTATATGGCTGGGACTCATAAGTCACAACTACAGGTGATCCAAAGAACAATGAAAGAACCCACAGGTGTATATAAATGGTATGTTACCAATAATGAATGGCTTGGAAGAAGTGGCATAAGAGACACCATCAAAGACATTCATGATGAAGAAAGGAAACAGGTTGATCTTATAGCAAGAGCAAGGGATGACAGATGGGCAGTGCATAAATGGAAAAAAGAAGTAGGCTAGCCACCTAATAAGAACAAAGATGAGCCGCTTGAGTGTTTCAGTGGTATCCATGAAATAAAATAACCAAAGAAAGACCTCTAGCAGCATGAGGTGGACCCTCAGGAGGATTTGCTGAAAAACAGCAGCATCTGAGGTGAGAAGGTACAGATGGATTAGGATGGACAAGGTCACAGATCCACTTATGTACTGAAATAATGAAAGACTTACAGAAGAAGAAAAAAAAAGTCATGTGAAAAAAAAGCAGAACCAGAGAAAGTAGATACACTGACTTGGACTGGGTAAAGGAAAAAATAAACTTTTTATGAATACAGGTATAAAGACAAAGATGGGAAGGAGACCCAAATGGGAATACATTGTTATGGTCCTTATTTAAAGTGTATATTTATTATAGTGGGTTCTTCGAAGTTTCTGTTTGTTTCTGTTAAGAATACTGCTAAATTACTGGATTCCATGTGAGGTATAACAGCTTCCCCTATGTGCATTACCACATGACTGTCCACCAAAGGGCATTTCTAACATATTCCTGGGTTCTTATCTATGTCCCATATTTCCCAGGTTGCTAGATAACTGATTTCCGGATAAGTGAGGTGTTACTATATTTAACTTTAAGTTGTAGCCAGTAAATCTGTTGTAGATCTGTTCTAGGCTTAATTCAAGCCTCTGCTGGGGTCCTATAGGCCATCTTTAAAGTGTTCATTAAATGTATTCAAATATGGTAGACAGAGGGGAAGAGGGTGCCTCTCCTGTTTTCACAAAATCACAGTTTAGAATGAGAAAGGACATCTGTGGCCATCTGGTCCAACTCAAATGAGAACAGGATCCTTATGACAACATACTCTGCTTAAAGACCTCCAAGGAGGGGGAACCTACCTTCTCCCAGCCAGTCCTTTCCACTTTTGGAGAACTTTAATTGTTAGGAAGAACCTCAAAGGACCTTCCTAGCTCTAAAAGTCTATGACTCTATAACCCAGTCATGCAAAGGGGAGTTCCAAATTTGGGGGATAGTGCCTGGGCCTGGCTTGTCCCCATCCTAAGGAGACTAAGGGGAACCTCCTCCCCAGAGGAGAGAAGCTGACCTTTGGGTCATTCTCCCCTTGCCAAGGAATCCTGAACCTCTCAACACAATCTGGTGACATCTATTGACAACTCCCTGCCCAACTGGGAGGTACAAGAGAGTATTGAGTAAGATGCAGATCTGTTCTGCTGAGTATGTTGGTAATGAGAGAGGCTCATTTTGGGAGGCTGAAAGTTTGAGCCTCTGAGTCTTGTCCCCCATGAACTCCAGCCCTGGTACTCACATCAGGTCCCACTCCAGACCTTCTTCCTCAATGTCATACATCAGATTCATCAGGCGCCTTTTGAAGAAAATCTCAAAACGGAGGTCATCCTCGAACACAAGAGATTTCTCCAGCCCTCGCTCCACAACCTGCCAATGAAACCAGGTGATATGAATGAGCAGGGAGAATCTCTGAGTCTCTTGGTGGTCACCCCCTCTGTACCACTATTGAAACAGCTGCTCTCTGACCTGCTTCACCCACAAGCACAAGCCCGTCCTGTACACCTCTACCTGCTGACTCAGCATGCATCAGAAATGTAAGATCAGGAGATGAAGGGATGGGTCCATGTACACACCTGTGCACTCAAGGACAAATATAAGTTAGTTACACATATGTAGGTGCGGCCACACACAAGCTTTAACATCAGACTTACATATAGAAATGTAAGTGACCACAGATGCATGCGAGCATTGCCTCTTTCTCATGTCCTCTCTAAGCAATGGAATATCTCCACCCCAGTCCCCACCCCAGAATCTAATGGTCCATGAAGCAGCTGAGGGTCTGAGGGAGATGCTTAGCTGTCTCATATCCCCTAGCCCCCCAAAAAGAAGGTAGAATCATTCCTACTAACCCAGGATGCCCTTAACCTCCACTTAACTTATTCCAGACATCATTCCAATAAGGCCATTCTTCTCCCATTCCTTCCGTACCACTGACCCTCTCCTGTTTCCCCAAGGCCAGTGCTTCAGGATTCTGGGGGGCTAACTGACTGATTCCACTAGGAAGAAAGGCAGCCAGCCAAGTGTCTTAGCTTTGTGAGAAGCTCTGGCCCTGGCCTGGGTCCAGCCAACCTACCGTATCCTCCTCCTCAATCTGGCCAAAGATAGAAGGTCTATACATCTATCTATGCCCTGCTGCCTTCTTCCTCCTTCTTGGCCCAGGTCACTCACACTGCCATCTCTCAAACAGCCACAAACATGCCTTATACTTCAGAAGCAGCCAGCTCTTCAGGATAAATAACATCCTCCACCTCCAGGGTACCCCTTCTTCTCTTCCTTTCCCTTCCCCACAGCTCAGAATGTGGAAACATCTAGCTAGGCTTCTTCAGTCTCCCTGTGCTAGAAGGTCCACAGCCACCCTTTCTGACATCTAGGCTAGACATCTTGGACAAGAGAGGCCTCAGGGGCACACCACAGCTTCTTCCCAAGTATGTGAAAGGTTAAGATGAGAAAGAGGGATCAGACTTGTCCTTGGCCCCAGAGGGTGGCATTAGGAATATGCTACTGAGAGAGAAGTTTGAGCCTGATGTAAGGGGACAACCTAGGAAAAATTAGAGCTGTCCCAAAGTGGAACAACAATAAAAACAGCTCCCATCTCTATAGCACTGGAAGTTTGCAAATCTCTTTTATTTATAACAACCCTATGAGGTATATGGTAGACATATTATTATATCCATTTATACCAATGAGGAAAGTGAGGCTCAAATAAGTGAAGTGACTTACTCCTGTCTACAAGGCCAGGAAGTGTCTAAGTTGGGATCTGAAGCCAGGTCTGACTGCAAGCCCACTTTTTCTACTATACCATGTGCCTTTCCTGGTGATCAACAGAAGGTAACTGTGATGCCCATGCCCCCATCTGGATGGTCATGACCCCCTTGTTGGGATGCCAAGAGAGGGCTCCTGCTCAGGTCAGACTACATACCCCCAGGAGTCCTTCCCACCCTTGAAATAAGTGTGACAGCAGTCTCATAGGAACAGACTTACAGGATTTCAAATTTAGAAGAGACCTCAGGTGCTATCAAGTACAAACCATGCCTAGAGCAGAGTCTCCTCTTCAACCCACCTGACATTCATCCACCCCTCTTTTGCTTGAAGACCTGCCACAACAGGGAGCTCCCACCCTCCCAAGGCTGCCCATTCCTGGTTGTTAGGAAGTCCTCCTAGACATCATCAAACTGTCCTCTTTTTGGCTTCCATTCATTGCTCCCAGTCTGTCCCATGAGGCCAGACAGACCGATTCTGGTCCTTCAAATCCTCAGAGAGAGTTATCAAGTTCCCCCATCTTCCCACCCTGGTCTATAGGCTAAAAATGCCATTCTGTGCCTGGTGGGGATGTGGAAATCCATATGCCGTCCAGCTGAGTGCTCTTGAGATGCTGTGCTGCGGCATCAGACCGCTGTAATGGGAATCTTCCCTGCCCCTAGACCCCTTGATAGGCTTAAGTGAATCTGAGAACCTTCTCTGATTTGAAAATATACTCTGCCCCCTAATAGGCTGAATGTGGTCACATGGAGCCTGTGGTGGGAGGCTTGGTTTTCAGGAATGCCCACACCTTGTTACTTTGTGATTGAGCAATGGGTCAGGAGGGCTGTGACATTCTCTGAGCCAGGAAAAGGCTATATATACCCTAATGTGAGGTTTTGTTTTGGGGGCTCACTTTGGGAAGAGTTGTGTGATTTGTACAGATGAGACTCTGGCCAGCCATTGAGCCCCCCGGCTTTGAAAACCCAGATGTTGGTGCTTCCCATTCTGGTAACTAACTAGGTATGGATGTAATGGTCAGACAGCTGGAAGCCCTGTCTGTTGATCTGTTTCTCTGTCTGTATTTTTTGTCTGCTTATAACTTCTTTGTATTCTCTGAAGTTGAGGTACTGACTTTTTCCCATGAACTAGGTAAATGATATACGTTTGATTAAAGTAAGATTGTCAACCCATTTTGAGTTGCTTTCCTTTAGAAAAGCAGATCTAAGAACCTGTGCTAGCAGCCATCCTGGGTATGCTAGGATGCTTACTGCTACAACCCAGGGTGCCCTTTCCATTGGCACTCACCTCCTTCCAGATTTGGTGGTGACTGAGGAAGCAGCCCAACTCCCCCTTGGTGAGTGGACGGCCATGGTAGGGGTCCTGATACCCCGGCAGCATCCGAATCCCTAGTGCTTCCACTTGGCTTGTGTTCATGGCTCTAGAAGGAAGATGAACAGAACTATTTTCTAAGCCATTCAGGGCTACAGATGATGGCTGAGCCAGCTGAAGACAGCATATGGGGATAAAGTGGACAGAAATAAACTTTTTTACAAATATTATCTCATTTGATCCTCACAACAACTCTCCAAGGTAGGTGCTGTTATTGTTCCCACATCTACAGTTGAGGAAACTAAGACAAGCAGAGGTTAAATAATTTGTCCAGGGTCACACAGCTGGTAAGTGACAAAGGCCAGATTTAGACTCCAGTCTTCCTGACTCCAAGCCTAGCACTCTAAGCACTGTCACCTAGCTACTCCTATGAGCCCACCAGAAGCTACCTGCCCAGTGAGGAGGGTCATGGACTGTATATCCCCTCCCACAGAACTAGTTAATGACATGTGGAACACACTATATACCCCACGAATAAGATCTGTAATTCCTATGGTAATGGAAGGTGAGACTGGCCATACCTTGGCAAGGGATGCCCCACACACCATCCCAAGGCTAAGGAATTCTGTACAATTCTTAGGAGATAGAGGACTCCTCACAGGACCTGTAACCAATATTCCTGGAACTGCAATGTCACTGGTCCCTGCTGTGACCCAGGGCTCCCCCAGGTCCCCTGGCTACTCACCTTCCATCTATTGCATCAACAATTTTGCATTCAATCTCTTGCTCATAGAGAGTCCTCAGCATACGTTCACGTCTGTCCAGTCGACGCTTAAGATTAATCATGAAGACCTATATGGCCAAACACAAGCCATGGTCAAACCCCAAAGCCTCCCTCCATCCTCTCCCTCCCCTCCTCCTCCCAAACCTGACTCTCCCCAGGACCAGTGACCATCCTCACCTCATCAAAGCCCATCTTATCAGGTACCTTGGCCTGGACAGAGGTAAAATGTGAAGGTTCCACTGGGGGGTACTTTACTACAGGAAAATAAAAGATAAAAACATATGCATAGAGTCTTTTATGGTATCAAAGAACTGGAAACAGTAGATATTTATCACCATCAAGCCCCAGAAACCTCATCATCCTACAAAATCACATCAGCCTTGGAACTCACACCTCATCAGAACCATGGGCTCCTGGGACCACTCTGAATGGAGGGTGGAGCAGAGAGCTGTCTCTTCATTTCAATTTCCTTCCCTGTTCTCCTTTGGATTTCACGTTCCCAAGCTGGGTCCCCTTCCTTCCTCCCCCACCCCCACTTTTCATCTTCCTTAAGTCTATTGTTTTCCCTCATTATAGTATAAGCTCCTTGAGAGTGGGAATTTTCTTTTTCATATTTGCATCCCCACTGCCTAGCAAAGTACCTGGTGCACAGCAGGTGTCTGACTAAATGGCCAAACAAATCATGGTACACAAACCCAATGCAATATTACTAGGCTATAAGAAAGAGTGAATATGAAGAATACAGAAAAAGGGGGGGGGAGTTGTAGGAACTGATATAAGGCAAAATAAAAAGAACCAGGTAAACAATACACACAATGACAAAAACAATCTAAGTGGAAAGAAGAACACAACACAATAATGACCACACGGCCCCAAAGAAAAGATGTGCCTCCTTCTCTTCTTGCAGAAATGGGGAACTCTGGGTACAGAACACTGAATATACTTTCAAACTCTATTGATATGTTAGTTGGGTTTGCTAAACTGACTCCCCCCCCCCTTTTTTTTAATATTTGTTACAAGGGATGGCTCTCTGAATAGGGAGGGAGAGAAAAATATATTTGGAAACTAAGGTGATTTTAAAAAGACATCAATAATTTTAAGAGATATGCATGCTAGTCCATCCACTGGCCTAGACTCAGACTATCAGAAATGTGATTTCAAAGTCAACAACCACAAACACCCACACGTATAATTCCTACCTTCAAGGACCTCCTCCCCAGACACATACAGACATATATACCATATCACCAGACACGTGGAAAATGGATACACATGCACAGGAAACCAGACATAAGATGTGTGTAAGAACAATGGAACGGAAAAACAAATACAGAATGGAAATCATTTTGTGTACACACTGTAGGGAGACCAGAGAGAGGGAAGGAAATGTCTGGAATGATCAGGTCAGCCAAGGAAATCTCCATGGAGGAGAGGAGTTTTAAGGAGAAACTGAAGTGAGCAGAGGTGGGCAGATGAGCAATTCCAGGCCAGGAGGATGAGAAGCAGATGGGCCAAGGTGTAGCACCACACAGACTGAAGCTATTGCCTTCCCCACAAGAAATGCCCAGGGACAGGAACCTGGCCTATTGCAAGGTGAACTGACTTCCACCAACCTTCAGTTCTGCATGCCTGGAGTCAGGACAAAGACACAGTGTGAACCTTTCCCAAGGAATTCAAAGTGGAGAACAGGCTCTGGCCTGTGCTATGGACTGGACTGCAACCAGAACAGGAAGGCAGCTGTAGGAACCACCCGCAGGAGCCAAATTGCCAAACACCTCCAACGAAGGGTCTGCCCTCTGAGCTCAGATGTCCTCAGCTTCCTTCATTTCTCCTCAACTTCTGCAATCTAATTCCTTTTTTGCTCAAAGGCTGCTCCCATCCAGGTCATTAGTGTCCTGTTAAGTACCCAATCCCTCCTCATTCTCCCTGACTCCTCTATGGTACTTGACATTATAAGGGAAATGATGAGCAGGGTGCTCTTAGGAAAGCCTGAAGAGACTTGCATGAGCTGCTGAAAAGTGAAATGTACTGTGTACAAAGTGACAGCGATAATGTAAGGTGATCAGCTGTGAATGACTTAGCTATTCTCAGCAACACAATGATCCAAGCCAACTCTGAAGGACTTAGGATGAAAAATGCAATTCATCCCCAGAGAAAGAACTGATGGTGTTTGAATGCAGGGGGAAGCATACTTTTTTACTTTCTTTATTTTTTGAGGTTTTTTTTTGGTCTATGTTTTCTTTCACAACATGACTACTATGGAAATGTTTTTCATGACTACACATGTATAACCTATATCGAATTGCTTGCCTTCTCAATGAGGAGTGGGATAGGGAGGGAGGAAAGGGAAGAATTTGGAACTCAAAAGTTTTAAAAACAAATGTTAAAAATTGTTTTTACATGCAACTAAGGAAAAATAAAATACTAAAAAAAAAACAAAATAAGACAGTATGGTGCCATGTGAAAAAAAATGCTGGACTTTAAGTTAGAGGATTGAGGTTCTAATGTGACATTTAAACCCTTCGTGACCCAGCTCCAATCTACCTTTCTGGGGTTGTTATACATGACTCCTCTTCACACATTCAATGATATAATAGACCTCATACATAATACTCCATCTCCTATATCCATGCTTTTTCTTAGGCTGTGCCCCATGCCTGGTATGCATTTCTTCTTCTTGCATATGCCTCTTAGAACCCCTAATTTCCTTAGTTAAAACACCCACCTTCTACATGAAGCGTCTCCCCTAGCTGCTAGTACCTTGCCTTCAAAATTATCCTCTATATAAGCTTCCATAAAGTATAGACTGTGTTTATATTCCCCCTACCTAGCAGAGTAAATGGTACATGGTAGGAATTTAACAAATACTTCTTGAATAATTGAGTCTTGACTTCACTGATTACCAAGCTTGGGCAAGCTATTAAACCTCCCTGGGACTCAGCTTCTCCATCTGTAAAATGGGCTAGATAATGTCTAAGCCCAGTTGCAGTTCTTACTATACAGTCCTGAGACCACTTTCTCCCTTTTCACTGCTTTCCAGGGTTCTCTTCCCTCTCCTCTGTCTTGTCTCCTCCCATTCCAGAGAAAGCTATTTTCTAAGAAGCAACTGAATTTAACAAGCGCTTATGAAGTATTTTACTTTGTGTCAGGTGACACACGAGGAACTGGAAACTCAAAGACAAATGCGAGATAGGTTTAAGCTCTCTCCTCACTCCCCTCACTCAGAAAACATTCTAATGGCTTCAATTAATGGCTGTACAGAAGATTCCCAAGTCTCCATTTCCAGTCCTCTCGATCTCTTTCTGAGTTCCAGGCCCATATCTCTACTTGGATATCACACCAGCTCAACATGTCTCCAAACAAGCAAATTTCCCCCAAAAAAACCTCCCCCTCCCTTATCTATATTGCACTGATGGCCCCACAATTCTCTCAGGCACACAAGTCATCACTGACTCCTTAGTCTCCCACTGTTTTTTGGCTTACCACTAAGTTCTGCTGATTATTCCTTCAAAGTATTTCTCTATCCTTTCTTTCCCACTGTTATCCCTCCTGTTTAATGCCTGTTTCACAACATTTTCAATGACAGTACAGCTCCCCTAACCCCCAACAGAAGGCTCCCAAAAGAAAAAGCCAGGGGGGTGTCAGAATTTCTTATTCTAACATGGCTCTCCTTGGTTTGCAGAATTTCACTGCTTTATTCTCCAACAGAAACTTGTGCCCACAGGGTCCCCTGCTTTACAGCATCCTCAGAGTCTGTCCAGGTGCTCATGTTTCCTGCTGCATGCAATAACTAATCTCATGTTATTCAAGGACCTTGGTTCTAGTTTAAAGAATTAAATGGTATGTTTCAGGTGATCTTTTTTTTAAATTTTTTTTTAATTAAACAATCGGGGTTAAGTAACTTGCTCAAGGTTACACAACCAGTTATTTCTGGGTGTGGTGCTGGGTATATGAGCCCGGATTCGATCCCCAGGTCATCCTGACAGTGGAGCCGGTGCTCTTACTTGCTAAGCCACCTGGCCACCCCTAAGCAATTGGGGTTAAAGTAACTTGCTCAAGGTTATACAGCCAGGTGTTTCTGCGTGGGTGCTAAGTGTCTGAGCCTGGATTCAATCCCCAGGTCATCCTGACACTGGAGCCGGTGCTCTTACTCGCTGTGCTACCTGGCCACCCCACAGGTGATCTTTCTAAAGCAAAGTTCTGTCCATATCACCCTACCCCTCCACTCAACAAACTCCAATGGCTTTCTAATACCTCCAGAATCAAACATAAGCTCTTTTGCTAGGCTTTTAAAGCCTTTCCTCCCCTTCCAGTCTTCTTACACCTTACTCCCCTAGCAACACTGATCTAGCAGCATTAACTTTCTTGCTATCTCTGAATATGACCCCTCCTCCTCTTAACTCTGAGAATCTTCGGCGGTCCTCTGTATCTGGAATCCTCTCCTTCCTTGCCTCCAGCTCCTGGCTTCTCTGGCTTTCTTCAGGACTCAGTTCAAATGCTACCTTCTCTTAAGAGGCCTTTCCCAGTCTTTTCTCCCCCACAGTTAGAGCCTTTCTTCTGAGATTGTTTTCATTCACATTTGAATATATCTTGTATGTACATAGCTGCATCATGCTGCCTCCTCTGCTGGAATGGGAGCTCTTTGGAGGCAAGGGACCTGCTTTTGCACATCTGTGTATCCCAGCATGCCTAGCTCATTCTGTCTGTGGGAACAGTCGGTTCAGTCACGTCTGACTCAGCGTGACCCCATTGGGGGTTTTCTTGGCACAGACACTAGAATAGTTTGCCATTTCCTTTTCCATCTCATTTGTCAGGTGAGAAAACTGAGCTAACTAAGCAGAACACTCCCCAAATATACTATCTTTAAGGGAAGAAATTAATTTTGCCTTCTTGGATTACTGCAATAGCTTCTAGCCCATCTCGCTGACACTCATCTCTTCTCTCCCTCACCAGATACATACAGATTATTTTTACTAATCAGTTCCATCCCATCATGGGCAGCTAGGTGGTACAGTGGGTAGACTGCCAGGCCAGGCCAAAGAGTACCAATTCATCTTCCTGTGTCCAAATCTGGCATCAGATACTAGCTATGTGATCCTAGGTAACTGTTTGCCTTGGTTCCATATCTACAAAATGAGCTGGAGAAGGGTATGCAAACAACTCCAGTATCTTTGCCAAGAAAACCCCAAATGGAGTCACAAAGAACCAGACACAACTGAAATGACTGAACAACAGTGAAATCCATCATATCATTACTACTGCTCAAAAACATTCAGTGGTGTCTGTTCCTTAACATTCAGACTTCTGAACTTGGCATTTAAAGTCCTCAATAGTTTCAGTCTATCTTTCTAGTTCTATCCCACCACTCTTTCCCAATACAAACCATCTGTTCTAGCCAGTCTGGACTCCTTACTGTCCTTTAAACATTCCAGTTCTATTATTTATTAGGTGGGTTACCTTGAATATTAACCTCTCTCATAGACAAAACAAGAGGATTTTATTTTAAGATCCTTCGGGGTTTTTCAACTTTAAATCTTATGATCATCCCAAAAGAGTACTAAAAATGTTAGCTATTACAATCAAAAGAAAAAGAGAGAGTACTTAAAGGTAAATGTATTAGTAAAAAAATAGATAAGACTGTGCCTCTATTTGCAGGAGACATAACAATTTACTTAGAAAACCCCAGAGAACTAGTGAAGA
The DNA here is from genome assembly GCF_028583685.1 of Petaurus breviceps papuanus. Taxonomy (NCBI): domain Eukaryota; kingdom Metazoa; phylum Chordata; class Mammalia; order Diprotodontia; family Petauridae; genus Petaurus; species Petaurus breviceps. The sequence goes on along the minus strand of NW_027185755.1, from coordinate 6,351,153 downwards.
AAATAACCAAAGTGATTCATAGCCTCAATAAAGTAGCCAAATGCAAAATAAATACACTAAGAACCACCAGTATTTCTATTCAGTACTAACAGAAACCAGGTGCAACCAATAGTGAGAGAAATTCACTGATCTAATTTGACAGAAAATAGGTTTAGATCACCATATTATACCATATCCTACATATACACTAATAACTTACCTAAGTGACCTAAACAAAAGGTTACATCATAAAAAACTGGAGGAGAAGGGAAAGAGAATTCACGATCAAACAAGAGACCAAGGAAATTACAAAAGACAAAATAGTCAATTTTGGTAATGCAAACATTTTAAAGTCCTACCAAAATCAATTTTACAAGAATAAAAAGAAAAACTGGAAAATGGAGGGAAGGGGGCAGGCAGGTCTTTGCATCAGTTATCTCTGGTATCCAAGATATATAGGGAATAGACACAAATATATAAACCATTACTGAATAGATAAATGGTCAAAATATATAAAGAGTTTTCTAAAGTAGTACAAATGATAATGGGGGAAATACTCCAAATCATGAGTCATAAGAGAAATGCACATTTAAACAATTCTGAAGTTCCACCTCATACCCATCAAACTGACAAAGATGATAAAAGACTAGAATAATCAATGAATTTGGGAGGGTTTGGAGCTTCACACAGATACACTAATAAACTGTGGTCCAACCAACTATTCTGGAAAACAACTTGGAATTATGCAAGAGAAGACACTGAACTGTCCATACCCTTTGACTCACTAATCCTACTTCTAGGAGGACAAGGGCAAAGAAGTCCCTATATGCATACCATGATATTCATGGCTACACTTTTTAGAAAAAAAGAAATAGGAAGAAAGAAGGAAAGGAGAGAGGAAGGGATAGAGGAGAGGAAGAAAGAAAGAAAAGAAAGAAGGAAGGAAAGAAGAAAGGAAGGAAGGAAGAAAGGAAGGAAGGAAGGAAGGAAGGAAGGAAGGAAGGAAGGAAGGAAGGAAGGAAGGAAGGAAGGAAGGAAGGAAATAGAGAAAAAAGAAAGAAAGCAGGGAGGAAAGAAAAAGAGAAGAGAAAGAAAGCAGGGAGGAAGGAAAAAGAAAAAAGGAAAGAAAGGAAGGAAGGGAAAGAAAAAAGGAAAGAAGGAAGAGAAAGGAAATAAGGAAGGAAAGAAGAAAGAAGAAAAGGAAGGAAGGAAAGAAACAGAGTGGGTACCCATCAATTAAGCAATAACTGTACTGATTGTGACTCCTGCACATAACAATGCATTACTGAACTGTAGTAAAGGAAGAGTATGAGAAATTCAGAGAAATATAGTAAGGTTTGCATGAATTTTTGCAGAACAGAGAAAACAGAACCAGAAGAACCAATATTCACAACCACTATTATCATGCAAATAAAAACAACATCTAAAGGCAGCCAAGTTCTAACTAAACAAAATGCTCAATTTTGATCCCAAACAATAAATAATAAAATATATTTCCTATCTCTCAGTGAAGAGGTGGGGGACTACAGGTGCAAAATATTGCACTTGCTATCAGACATGATCCCTGTGGTGGTTAGTTTTGTTTAACTTCTTTTCTTCATTACAAGAGATGGTTCTGGGGTGACTAGGTGGAGCAGTTAATAGAGCACTGGCTCTGGAGTCAGGAAGACCTGAGTTCAAATTCAGCCTCAGACACTTGACACGCTTACTAGTATGACTTTGGGCAAGTCACTTAACCCCAATTGCCCTCCAAAAAAAGCAGCAAAAAAAAAAAAAGAGATGGTTCTAATGGGAGGGTGGGGAGTAAACTGGGAAATGACTATGAGTTAGGTGATATAGTGGACAGAGCATTGTACTCTAAAGTCAGGAAGATCTAAATTCAAATTCAACCTAAGACACTCATTAGCTGTGTGACCCTGAGAAAGTCACTTAACCTCTATCTACCTCAGTTTCCACATGTGCAAAATTGGGATATTAAGAGCACCTACCTCTCAGTAGTATCATGAGAATCAAATATCAAAAAAGATAATATTTGTAAAGTGTTTTGCAACCCCTGAAAGACTCTATAAAGGCTATTAATAATAATAATACCTTTAAACAAATCCTATGATCCTGTGCCTTACCCGCTTCCTCCATGTCTTGCCTTCTGACAATCCAAATCCTACTCTTTCTTCAAGGCCAGCTATGTCCTATGTCTTCCATCAAGTTTTCCCAGACTACTCCTACACACCATGACCTCTCCCTCCTTTGACTTTCTATGTACCGTCTATAACCCCCATTCACATCAGTCTTATGGATAGTTGTCTCTGGAATTAGGAGCTTTGGCTCCAAATGACCAAACACAGGATTCCCATACTGACAAGAAGCTTAGTAGTGGACTAGGTTTTGACTGGAAAGAGATCTGGTCTCAAGAGAGATGTAGTTTTCTAATTCCATGCTGCCCAGTTCAGTCTTGGGAGAAGGGAATAGCTGTGGTCCAGGGGAGCTGCTCTCTTGGACTTCTCAAAGGACACAGAGAATTTCCAAATATAGAGTGTGAGGGGCAGCTAGGTGGCGCAGTGAATAGAGCACTGGCTCTGGAGTCAGGAGGACCTGAGTTCAAATCCAGACTCAGACACTTAGCACTTACTAGCCGTGTGACCTTGGGCAAGTCACTTAACCCTAATTGCCCTACCTTCCCCCCTCCAAAAAGCAAAAAAATAAAATAAAACAAGTATAGAGTGTGACATGGAAAGCGAGAAGAAGACAGCCATTTCCAGGGAGAGCCTCAGTTGAGCACAGGTTGGGATCAGACTTACCCATGACTTCAAGCTGAACATGCATGAAGCTCTCAGCTTCATCTCGCAGGGAGCTGTGGGCCCTCAGTGGCACTGGGAGGAAGCCGTAGACCTCCTTGTTGCAGACAAACATCTGCACTTCTGCAAGCAGCAAAAACCAGAAAAGAAGTCAAAGTACTGTTGTACTGTAACAACACACAAACATTCAAATACCAAGATGATTAAAAGACCATGGTAGATGGATGGGCAAATGGAGATATTTATGCAAATAGGAGATTTTGTCATTCTGTGTGACCCCCTCCTTGGAGTTGAATCTTGTCTAATGTCACAGGGCTGCCCAAAGTCTGTAATAAGCCAGAGGATGCTCACCTGCTTGCTTACAGGAGAAAGCAAAGACAATGATGTCATCAAAGGACCAGGTGTAATCAGGATGTGGGGGGTAGAAGGAGAGCTCCCGGGAGGCCTCTTTCCTTAGGTCTATCAAAAAGGTGGAGTGTACCATGGGAACAGCAAAGCAGCCACGGCGATCCCGCCTCCTGATGGGTATGTATGCAGGTGTCCGCTTATAATAGCCCTGGGAGGAAAGACAAGTGAGTCCCTGAGTAGAAAAGGAATACCCAGGGAACTCCCAAGGGAGAATCAGAGCCCTAGAAGGTGAGTTCAAGAGGGCAAGGATTATACACAGCAAAGAGCTGCTTGTGTTTCTGCACAAACAAGTGTAAATGTAGAGAAAGCAGGAATTGGTGGGGAATCAACCAACAAGCATTCATTCATAGCTTTATTAATTTACTAATGTGCCAGGTATTATACTAAGTGCTAGGTATATAAAGAAAGGCAAAAAACAACCCCTGCCCTCAAGGAGCTTACATTTCAGCAGAAAGCCAAAGACAAAGTTGTTTGGGTCTTAGTAAAGCAAAGGCAGGGCAGGCAAACCCTGATATTTTTTAAACGACCAATTCAGAAGCCAACAGAATCAGGGTCATCAAAATCCTGAAAGTGGGACCTTTACGTTCCCCACAATCATCATCACACATTGCATGGAAGTTGTGGCCTGCTTACCTGAGAAGTCATCCCACACCAGAAATTGGAATAGGCAGCTCTGGAGTCCAACATGGGAGCCACAACCGTCTTGTTCTCTGCAATCAGCAGGGACAGAGTGTCTGGGTTTATCAGAAGATTATCTGCATCCAGAAACTAAAAAGCAGAAGAAGCAAGACAGGATAGAATTCACATCACATGACTGAGACAGCCATCAAGCCAGCTGGTTTGTCCAAAGTTCTCAGGATATAACACCTCCCAGCTGTCTTCCTCCTGCCTTCCAGCCTCTCTCACACTAGCCAGCATAGCAGTCTTTAAGTCCCAGTCAACCCAGATACCTTTTTTCACAATAAATTTATTTATTTACTTTTAGTTTACAACATTCAGTTCCACAATCCCTTGAGTTCCAAATTTTCTCTTCCTCCCTCTCCTCCCCCCTCCACTCTCTCCACGGCAGCATGTAATCCGATATAGGTTCTACAAATACCTTCACACTAAACATTAGTCAAGTTGTAAAGAAGAATTATAACCAATGGAATGAACAAGGAGAAAGAAGGAACAGAACAAAACAAAAAAAAAATGAGAGAGAGCAAGTACTTTGCTTCAATCTGCATTCAGACTCAGTAGTTCTTCCTCTGGATGTGGATAGCCCTCTCCATCATGAATCCCTTATAACCTTGCACTGCTGAAAGGAGCCCAGTCCATCAAAGCTAGTCATCACAGATACAATGTGTCTGTAACTGTGTACAAAGTTCTCTTGGTTCTGCTCTCCTCAGCATCAGTTTATATAACCAGATACTTTTTTTACATGTCAACTTTAATCACATTTTACTGTGTTCTTACATCACTTTCACTTTCAAATATAATTCTCTCCTCCTTTCCCTACCCATTGAACTATCTCTTTTGTTAAAAGATTTAAAAAGAAGGGAAAAACAGCTCAGAAAAACTAACATCTCCACTGATTCTGACAGTCAGTGTGATTGTCATTGATCAAAACGCCAGACAGCACAAAGTCAAGGACCTCCTTCCAAGTGGACATCAAACACTTAATGAGGACACCTTAGATCAGACCAACCACACGGTTATTGACTAATCATACTATCATATTAACCAGCCATATGGTTATTGACTAACTGTACATAACCATCTAGCCTACATCTCTCCATCTTCTCCACAAGAATAGCATGAGAATTTTTGGCAAACGCTCAACTAAAATCTGGGCAAACTGTATCTATTGGATTCCTTTAATCTACTAGAATAACCCTATCAAAAAATACGAGTTAGTCTGGCATGACCTGCCCTTGACAAAGCTATGTTAGCTCTTTGTGATCCTGGCTCCCTTCTCTCAGCATTATTTTTTAAAAAAATAGACATTTCACCCTTCTCCAATTCTGGCCAAGAAATCACTAGATATTCTGCTTTGGCCTAAGGAAGAATGCCAGCAGATACTCAGAAAACTGAAGTCCCCATCACTTTCGTATCATGAAAGGGTTGTGATCTATCTCCCAAACTCCTCCAGCACAAACCAGAGCCACAAAGCTATTCATATTCTTTGGTGTGGAAATTCCTCTCTTGGAGTTGACACTCCAAACGAAAAAGAAATTTATGCAAAGACATTCCCAGCTGTGCCATTCAAAACTGAATGACTACAACACTCCCCTCATCCCCCACCCCCCAAAAGGATGTTAAGCAAGCAGTAACTTGATGGCAGCAGGGTGATAAGAGTGAGAAGAGCGCTGGAATGGACCTTGGTGCACTGAGGCCTAGCTCCAAAACATATTTACTAGTTGTATGAGTGTGGACAAATCCCTCTATCTCTCTGAGTGTCAGTTTCTTCACCAAAATTAATATAATAATCCTTGCACTACTGACCTTAAAGGGATCTGCAAAACATTATAAAGAGTACAGAAGGGGAGCTATTATTACTGTGACTATGTAGCAGTGAAAAGGGCCATATGGATACTGGTAAGACAGAAATGTGTCTGAGAAGTGATGTTAAGTGTAAAACGTAGAAGACAAAATGCCATATACAACAGTGATCATGACTCCATTAACATCATTCCAATAAAGAGAATTGAATGTAGACTTGAATATTTACTTGCTTTTTGATTTAGGGGTAGTTTCTCAGTTTTGTATTTTTTAACAACAATTAGAGGTACTATGAAAATGAGACACGGTAGTTAGTGGTTGGAAGCTTCAATCTAAGATCTATCTCTGTTGTTGTTTTTCAGTGGTTTCAGTTGTGTCTGACTCTTTGTGACCTCGTTGGGGTTTTCTTGGTAGAAATACTGGAGTAGTTTGCCATTTCCTTCTCCAGTTCATCTTACAGGTGAGGAACTCAGGCAAAGAGGGTTGTGACTTGCCTAGGGTCATACACCTAGTTAATGTCTGAGGTTGGATTTGAACTCAGGTCCTCCTGAGTCCAGGCCTAGCACTCTATCCACTTTGCCACCTAGCTGCCCCAAGATCTCTCTTTTAGGTCACAAAATATCAGAACTGACAGAGACCTAAGAGATATTCTAGACCAACCTGCTCATTTTACAGAGGGGTAAACTGAGACCCATCTGAATGACAGGGCTTATTCAAGGTTACATGGCTAGCTAGTGGCAGAGTTAGGAAGGACTCGAGTTCAAACTCAAACTGAAGCTGAGATAATTTCCTCAAAAAGTCTCTGCTGGGTGCTGACACTGACCACTTCAGTGCAGGGTGCTTCTGTATTTACATTCACGGGCTCTGCAAAGACTAGGCAAGTTTGCTATTTTAAGGAACATTGGTATGAGGGTGGTGGCAGGAACAGGTAGGTGGTGGCAATCCTTTTGCAAAAGGAAAGGAACAAATTTTACCTGTTGTATAAATCTAGATGATCACATGCCAAGTTTGCTTAAAGCGAGAGGTACTTGTGATGCCAGTTATTTCTGGTGTCTACATCCTCCTCTCCTGTACTCCTGTACTAAGCCTGGCTCTTCCTGTAAACCTTATCTCTCACAGTCCATAGGGAGAGAGGGGCCACACTCCCAACCTTAATTCTGCTCTGCCTCCTGCTACTTCTGTCAAGAAAGATGCTCACTCTAGCCTACCTAGGGCCAGAGAAATCCTGGAACATCTGTCAATTCCCCAGAGATACCAGGATCACTGGTCCCTGGATCTCTGTGTGCTGTCAAAGCAGGCTTGGGTGCTGGTGGTACAAGTGGGGCCTTTTTTTTTTTTCTTAAATTCTTATTTATCAAATGAGGCCTTTCTGATCATCATGATGATGATTTATAGAGAGACACTGTGGCATAATAGAGTCAAGAAGACCCAGAGTTCAAGTTCAGCCTCTGATGTATCCTGGCTGAGTGGCCCTAGGCAAGTCACTTTAATTCTCCGTGTTCCAGGCAACTCTCTTGAGACTTTAAGACTATAAATGGCAAAGCAAAGAACTGAGTAGCAGAGTGAAGGCTGAGCAGCACTAGAACAGGGAGTTTCTTCCTCTGAGAGTCCTTTATACCAATGAAAAAGGGCCAGTCCAAAACAAGCAAACAAACAAAACCCCTGACCTTTATAAAATGACTCCCAAAGACAACGTGGCATAGAGTGAGTGAAGATCTAGCCTCAAAGTCAACAAGACCAAGGATTCAAGGATTCAAGAATAGACTGGGAAGCATACTGCATCTGTGACCCTAGGAGAGTCCTTTCAGTCGGTCCCCCAGGCAAGGCTCCAAGGCTCTAAGGCTTTTTAAAGCCTCAAACCAATGAAATCACAAGGGTCAAGAGGAATACTTCAAGTTTGCAAAGCATAGATTAATTGATGGAATATTATTATTCTCATCTTGCAGAAAAGGAAAACTGAGGTTTAGTGACTGGGGTAAGATCACACAATATGTGTCTGAGGTGAAATTTTGAACTCAGATTTTGGGGACTCCAAGTTCAACACTTGCTGACTCTCTTAAATCAGCATCAGTTCAGCTTTAACTTGTGACAGGCAACTTCCTCTTCCCTCATAAACCCAAGGGGATAGGAGGCTGAGATGGGGGGAAGGGGAGAGGGGAAGAAAGAGAAGGGTGGGAAGCAGTCATCGGCTCTTACCAGGATGTAGTCTGCCCACATATCCCGAGCTGATTTCAGGGCTGCCTGTCTCAGCTTCATTACATGCTCATAGCGAGAATTGGACCAGTGCTTGGGACCCTCCTCATCAGGGTAGGACCTGTGTGGAGCCACAATTGCCTAAAAAGTTAGTACCAGGGCCAAGTTGGACCCCCAGACCAGATAGCAGCCTATCCCTTTGGGAGAGGGGGGTCCTGTGAGGGAGGAAACCCAGTTCCCTCTGGGGGCTGCCTCCATGGTTGGCCCTTTCTGTCCCTGTCCCCAATGGGTGTCCTGGCCCCCAGCAGTCCCTGCAGGTTGGCTGACAGCTCAGACCAGCCCAGTCAGTTTCCCGCCTCCTGCAAGATCCCTTCCCACTCCTCACCTCGGCTCCTCCATGGGCCGCCACTCCACGTAGTGGTACAAGCTCTTCACGCCCACCAGCCACTCCCGCAGCACAGCCGAGGTGTTGTCCACGTTGTGGTCCGTGGCCACCCTGCAAAGACAAAGGCACGCAGCGCTCAGAGCCGGGGTCGGCAGGGGAAGGGCCTGGGACGAGGGGAGGGGGCAGCGATGGGGATCCTCACCAAAGCGCGGTCCGGTCCCGAGGGTGCCGCAGCCTCTCCAGGGCTCCCAGGGTCGAGGGCAGCGCGTGGGCCGCATTCCGGGCGATGAGCGCGATGAGGACCCGCGGCGCCTGCAGGGAAGACTCGGGGCTCCACCGCTCCTCCGGGAAGTAGGCGGCAGCTCGGCCGGGGCCCCACAGGAGCAGCGCGGCGGCGGCGCACAGCGCCAGGCCCAGCGGGCCCGGGGCCCGGGGGCTAGAACTGCGGCTGCGGCTCCGGCTCCCGGCCCAGGCTGCGCCCATGGCGAGAGAACCCTGCCCTTCCCTGCCCACAGCTGCCCGCCGCCTCGCCTTTAAGCCGCCTTTCCGCCCTCCGACCGCCGCGCTCCGCACACAGCCCAGCCCAGCCCAGTCCCCGCCAACCCCGCCACGGCGATTCCCCGGCAAGCTCTCGGCCCAGTCCGTGTGAACTTAGAGCCCGGATCCAGCCTTAAAGGAATGGGCCTCGAGTCCCAATCCCCCAACCGGGACCCCGCCCCGCCCCAGCACCGGTCTCTGGCCTTAAAGGGGTGGGCTCTCCTCCCCAGACCTGCCCCTTCCCCAACCGGCACCGCCCGGCCACGGAGCCCAGCCTCGTAGGGAGCCGCCCCTTGAACCTAGACCTGGCGGCCTAGTGAAAGGCTCACTGTGTGTCCCAGTCCGGGCCCAGGGAGGACACTGGACATGTGCCCTACGGGATTGGGCCGGACAAACAGGACCCCACCACGGCCGGAGCGCTGGACTCTGGCCTTAAAAGGACGGAATAACCGGTCCTAAGTGGCCCAGTGCCCAGGCTTCCTACAGCACGTAATGGTTGAGTCCAGCAATGCATCTGGGTGCCGGGGTTGTGCCTCCCCATCCGAAATGACTTTTAGGTGGGGTATTTCATTCAATCAGGAGTCACAGAACGTCAGAAGTGGAGAAGGGCAGCCTCTTCACCCTCTGTAAGCACCGAGCAGCACCCAGTTAGGTGGGGAATGCTGCCGACACCTCGGCCCCAGCCCCTGCATCTCCTTCACCCCTTACTATCTATGGAGCCTGGAGGATTGGACTCAAACCCCACCTCAGGGACTGAGTTTGGAGACCTCTAACTCTAAAACCCACTGCCCCGTGTGATGAAGCCTTAGTTACCCTAACCAGCTTCACCAAACTGTCTGAGCAACGTGCTTAAGGAGTCATTCCAGAGCTGAAGAGGGCCTGAGGGATGATCTGGAGAGACTCCTTTTTTTTATCGATGTGGAAACAGAGGCCCAGATTTCGTTATATAAATGCTATTATATAACATTTACATATATACAATATTATATAACATATATAAAATTGCAAAGCATTTTACACGTGTATATGTGATTTGATCCTCACAATAATCCTGGAAGTTGGGGCTATTGTTACTCCTATTTTACAGACGAGGAAACTGAGGCAGACAAGTTATATTTAATATACTTGCCTAGCTTTCTGCAGCTAGTAAGTGTAACTTGCTTAAGGTCACACAGGTAATACATGCTCCCAGATCTTTATACTCATTCAGGGGCCGGGGCCAGGACCTCAGATCACAGATCAGATTGGAAGTCTTAGCATATCTTTTATGTGTAACTACTTTCACTTTTTACTATATTTGGATGATGTAAAGGAAATGGCAAGGAGTATGTGCTTATTTTGGTCCCTAGGAAATCAATCACCAGATACTGACTGATATGCTCTCTCCCCCCTCCACTACCTTGTCTATGGAGAACAGGTTGCCATTGTTTGTTCTCCATCACTATAGGAACCTGTAGAGCAGGGTCACTAGTCAGTTGAAACCTTTCCTATCCAGTGACTAAAAAATCCTTACTTCCTCCTCCCCTTACACCTGTGATTCAGAGTAGCCACCCGCTGAGATGAAAACCTTCTCAAGCTGTTACCATTCCTGTTCTCTCAGGTTCATCTAATTTTTCCCAATCTTTCCCAATTCCTTATCCTCTGCTAGCTTACTGTTCCCTCTGGTACCTCTGTTCTACAATGATCAAACTCTCTTTCATCCTAAACCCAGACCACTCCTTATATTCTTTCCAATTTCTTACACTTAAGGAAACCTAACACCCTCCAGGAGATGCTACATCTGTAGCAACCGTACCCAATGCTGGATGCTCCTCTCATCCCTGCCGGTTACCCCAACCATTGGGCCAAGAAAAGTGTGTGTCAGACTCCTTGCTCCTCACTTCCATTTCCAAACCATTGCTCTGCTTCTATCACTTTGAAACCTCACCTCTGTAGAGGTTTGCTCCATCTGTATCAATGATGTTAAAAGCTTTCTTGTATAGTTCTTTTTTGTATTTTTGCCACTTCTTTTTTTAAAAGCAATCGGGGTTAAGTAACTTGCTCAAGGTTACATGGCCAGGTGTTTCTGGGTGGGTGCTAAGTGTCTGAGCCCAGATTCGATCCCCAGGTCATCCTGACACTGGAGCCGGTGCTCTTACTCACTGTGCTACCTGGCCACCCCATATTTTTGCCACTTCTTAATCTCTCCTGTTTCTGTTAAATCTCTACTATTTTTGCCTTTTATCAACCCATTTTTACATAAAACTTTCCTTTGATACCTCTAATTTTCTTGAAGAGATCTCATCTTTCTCTTTCTAAAGATAAAAAAGGTGGTCCCATCACTTCTTGGCAGGTAGGAGAAGAAATGGAAGCAGTGTCAGATTTTATATTCTTGGTCAAAGATCACTGCAGATGGTGACTGCAGCCATGAAATTAAAAGACACTTGCTCCTTGGAAGGAAAGCTACGGCAAATCTGGACAACATACTAAAAAGCAGAGATATCCCCTTGCCAACAAAGGTCATATAGTCAAAGCTATGGTTTTTCCAGTAGCAATGTATGGTTGTGAGAGTTGGGAAGTCGAGTGCTACAGAATAGACATTTTTGAACTGTGGTGCTTGAGAACACTTTTGAGAACACCTTGGACAGCAAGGAGGTCAAATCAGCCAATACTTAAAGAAATTAATTCAGTCTATTCAATGGAAGTTCAAGTACTGAAACTGAAACTTTGGCCATGGTGAGATGGGACTCATTAGAAAAGACCCTGATGTTGCAAAAGGTGAAAGGCAAAAGGAAAAATAGGATGGTAGAGGATAAGATGGATAGATGGTATCATGGAAACAATGAACATGAACTTGGACAGATTTTGAAAGATAGTGGAAGGTTATGGAGTCATGAAGAAACAGACAGTACTGAACAACTGAACAACAACCATTTCTATCAGGGCAGCTAGGTGGTATAATGGATAGAGTTTGGGGGCTAAAGTCAGGAACACTCATCTCCCTAAGTTCAAATCTAACCTCAGACACTTACTAGCTGTGTGACTCTGGGCAAATCACTTCACCCTGTTTGCCTCCATATCCTCATCTGTAAAATGAGCTGGAGAAGGAAATGGTAAATCAGTCCAGTATCTCTTCCAAGAAAACCCCAAAATGGGATCACAAAGAGTTGGAAATGACTGAACAACAACAAGCAGATTCAGATTCTGTCATCCACTGGCCTCTAGGGTACCATTCTCCCTTTTTATTTTAAAGGATGTGTGTATGTACCTGAGACAGTTTTCTTCATTCCAACCTCTGTCCTAGTACTTGGAAATTTCAGCATAGATTTTGATGTCTTCTCAAACATCCTAGCCTCTCAGTTCATCAGCTTTAGTATCTATATGTCTTTACTCCATGTTAGTAACCCACAGGGAAATCCAAGATACCTTGGATCTCATTACTATGCTACCTCCATGATCCTGAAACTCTGAAGTTTATCTCTGATCATAACTTCCTAACTCTCCATTTCTCCCTCTATTGCACCCCTCCTAAACCTATTGAGGGAATAGGTTCTCCCAATCCATCACACCTTCTTTATCCTGACTTTACTTTAGTCTTGATCCCATAATTGACCAATTCAGTCTCACACTGCCCCTTGCCCCCTTCACCTGTCCCCATCCATACATTGCCCCTAATCCTGAGTTATCTCCACTATCTTCTTTCTTTTCTCCTGCTCACATTCTGCTTTATGCCACTGGAGGGAGTTACTTAACCATGCTAACTGTGTCCTCCTTGCCAAAGCCAACCCTCGTATGGGTGCCCTTAATCCCCTCCCCTTTCCTTTTCTCTGGTAAAAAACTTCCTCCTTTGCTCATGAATCTTCCATCTCTTATCTTCAATCTCTACTCAACTACTGGATCCTATACTGTTTCTTACACACATGGCCAGGGCTCCCTTAGTCTTGAAAAACCTACCTTTGCCCTGCCATCCTCTCAAGCTACTGCTCTTCTCTCCCTTTTAAACAAAGTCCTAGAAAAAGTCTTCACTCTGTAACTGCAGCTTGTTTCTTAGCCTCTTGACACATGGTTTTCAACTCTATCCACCCAACCAAAACTCTTCTTTCCAGAGTCATCAATGATCTCTTACCCACTAAGTTGGATGGGTTTTTCTCAGCCCCTAATCTTACTTGACTTCTCTACAAATGTTAGTCTTCTCAACCACTCCCTCCCACAGTTTTCAGGATACTTTTTTCTTTAGCCTCTTCTCTTGTCTAAAACCCATCCCCTCTCAAACTCCTTTCCTGGATCATCATTAACAACCCCAAACCATTAACAGTTCTCAAAGTTCTGCCCTGCGTCTCTTCTCTCCTCTCACAACACTCCTTCCTTTAATTTCACCGGCTCCCATGGGTTTAATTATCATCTATATGCAGATAACACCCACATCTATAAATACAGTTCTAATCTGCTGAATTCTAGTTTCATATTGCCAAACATTGGCCAGACATCTCCACTTGGATATCCCATTAATATCTCAAGGTCAACATGTCTAAAGCAGAACTCATTATTATCTTGCCCCTAATGAACCCATACCACCCTTCTTCTAGTCACTAAATTTTAAAAGCCTGCAACCATCCCAGATGCTTCCCTCTCCAATCTGTTGCCAAGTCCTGTACATTGCATCTCCACAGCATCTCTTGAATCCATTTCTCTCCACTCACCACTAGCTTATCACCTCTCCCTTTTCTATAATAATAACCTCCTTATTGGATTGCCTGTTTCCAGTCTCTCCCTTTTCCCATGCAACCATAATAATCTTCCTAAGGCATAGATCTATGTTACGTGTATAAATATCATCTGGGGATCCCTGTTGCTCTTAAGATAAAATACCAACTCCTCAGTCTAGCATCTAAAGCCTTTTACAATCTGATACCAGGGGGCGGCTAGTTGGTGCAGTGAATAGAGCACCAGCCCTGGAGTCAGGAGGATCTGAGTTCAAATTCCGCCTCAGACACTTAACACACACACACACAAAAAACCTAGCCATGTGACCTTGGGCAAGTCACTTAACCTCAATTGCCCTCCAAAAAAAGCAAAAACAAAACAAAACAATACAATCTGATACCAGACTACCTTTCCATACTTATTTCATGCACTCCACGTTCCAGCCAAGTAGGCCTAATAGTTGTTCCCTGAATTTAACATTCTGTCTTATTTCTAGGCCTTGACACAAGCTGTCCTCAATACCTGGTATGTGTTGCTTCCTTACCCCCACCTCTTAGGATCTTTATCATAGGTTTCCTCTTATGCAAAACCTTTACTGACCGCCCAGTTGTTATTGTTCATTCCTCCCCCTCAAGTGACTTTCTATTTACTCATCTGTGTACGTGGTGTATTTCTCCAGCTGAACCTGAATTCCTTGAGAACCAGAGATTTTTGTCTCTGTATTTTGAATACCTACCATGGTAACTTGCATGTGATCGTGCTTAATAATTATTTGCTGGTTCTCCAAGTTAGTTGGGCAGTTCCCAGAAGGACATGTGTAGGAAGATAGAACTCCTGATTGACTCTAAGCTACAGGAGAGAAACTTCATTGAGAGAAGGGGCAAATTTTGGAATGGCTAGTGGGAGCACTCTGGAGTCACTGACATGGGAGCCAAGCCAGCCCTCCCCCACCCTCACCCCATGTACCTTGATTTCCAGCACCTACACCCCAGAAACTTCTAATAGCAGACTTTTCTGGTGAAATCACTCTTTTCTTGGTTGAACTGAGATTTTATCTCATGCCTGAATTGAAGAGGTTGTGTGCTCCTGTGTATTCTATTGTCTTCCCTAATCTATATAAACTACACTCATTTCTGTTTTACTGCTTACTTGGATAAAAATGTTTGCTAGCTATCCCTGATTGTCTTTTGTATAACAAATGTTTGGTGGGAAGGACCTAAGCTGGCTGTTTTACCTTCCCAACCTGAGGCAAGACTGCATTCTGGAGAGGCACAGGCTCAAAGTCCCTGGCCCTGAAAGCTTCCATGTTGACCCTTCATTGGATGAATTCCCCAAAAGGGTGGTTTCCTTACAGACTTGATTGAATTCTGACAGGGAAAGGGGGCTAGTTAGTTCAGTCTTCTCCTAGGATTGCCCCCCACATATCTATCTGTCCTTTGGGTCATTATTCCCTGGGAGACTGTACCCCTAGGCCTCACCATGGTTATCTCTCCATTACTGGTACACCTAGAGATTTTATAATGTTTTATAAGCAGGTTGGTGGTACAGTAGATAACATGCTGGCCCTGAAGTCAGGAAGACTTGAGTTCAAATTTGCTTCAGATATTTATTAGCTGAATGACTATGACCTAGTTAGTCAGCCTCAGTTTCCTTATCTGTAAAATAGGGATAATAATAGGACCTATATCCCAGGATTGTAGTGAGGATAAAAATGAGACGTTTGTAAAATGCTTTGCAACTTTAAAGCACAATATAAATGCTAGCTATTTTTATTAGCTAATAGTTTAAATAAAACACAAGTATTTTTTTTAAATATGTTGTATTGAATAGGTATTTACTATATGTGTGTGTATATATATGTAATTTTCACAGATTACAGGCTATCAAGGAAATTTTTAGAACCTATTTTCACAAAATTATAAGGAAAACTTCCTTGCCACCAGAATCAGAATTAGAAAGCCCAGTTTCTGACACTGTGTGACTTGGAGAGTCACTTAAACTTATTTCAGCTTGCTTTCTCATTGTAAGAGGAGAGTTTGGACAATTCTAAATATTTTATGATTCTATGATTCCTTTTAAACTTTAGTGTGTCTTGGGGCGGCCAGGTGGCTCAGCGAGTAAGAGCACCGGCTCCAGTGTTGAGATAGACCTGGAGATCAAATCCCAGGCTCAGACACTGAGCACCCACCCAGAAACACCTGGCCGTGTAACCTTGAGCAAGTTACTTAACCCCAATTGCTTAAAAAAAAAAAAAACTTTAGCGTGTCTTTAGAATCCTTAGAAAAGTACTCATGCATGCCAGTTTTAAATGCCTAATCAGACTTTTTAATGATGAAAAAAGTTTCATTAGCATAAAGATGTAGTAAGAAATAATACCAACAAAAATAATGATAATGTCCCAAAACCATATGCCCCCTGCTCAATGTATATAACACCCATCCAAATTATTCAACACAAAAAAAGCCTATTCAATTTTACCAGAAAAAACAAACACAGAGCATACAGTCACTGCAGTGACAAGGTCCTGCACTCCAAGAAAAGAATAAGGTTAAATTCCATTTCCAAGTGGGATGAAACCAATTGGTGGATCATTGTTGTCTCAGTATTAGGTGTTGGTGTGACTTTAAACTTTGTATCTAATGTAGATACAGAGAGAGCCGCATAGTACACTTGCTGAAATGCAGTTTCTAAAGAATCTAGCAGCTCAACCAAGGCTGTTGATTGCTAACTTTAGAACATGGAGGGAAGAGGGACTACAGAGGGAGGGAAGGCAAGAAGTTGGAAGAGCAGAACAGCCCAGATGTGACAGGGGAAGTTCACTTGGGGCTTTCCCAAGAAGCGAAGACAAAGAAGGAGCTCCCCCTCGTGAGAATTACTTTGGAAAACAGCTGAAAAAAAGCAGGCAGAGTTTTTGATTTGAGACTGAATAAAGTGGGTTAGCTCAGAAAAAGAGCAGATGCCTGTCTTTTAGCCAGCAGTATGCAAATCAGGGAAAGGATTCTGTAAGCCCATGAACTTGAATCAAGCAGCTGGGATGAGGGCCGCCAAGTTCAGATCCGGAAAATTCTCCAATGTTAGAGGAGGCAAGGACAGAGAAGCTTAGTGTCCCTCAAAAATTTAGCTCTTAAGTTGTTAAAAGAACCATTCCAAGTCAGATTTTTTTCCCTTAGATTTTCAGAAATTGCTTTAAGGAATGAACTCCATGAATTTTATTCATTTATGATAATATCTGAGTCACCTCCCACTCCATCCCCCACTTTTGTTTTAGTCAATAAACTAAAGTTGGTCAAATATTTATTAAGCACCACCATTTGCCAAGCTCTGTGTTAAACACTGAGGATACAAAAAGAGGCAAAAGTCAGTTCTTGCCCTCAAGAAGCTTACAATCTAATGGGGGAGACAACAAGTGAATGTGAACAAACTTTATACAGAATAGATAGGAATTAACAGAAGGAAGACACCTGAAATAAAAAGGGTTTGGAGAAGGCTTCCTTACAAGATGGGATTTTTAGCTGGGACTTGAAGGAAGCCAGTCGTCAGAGCAGAGAAGGGAAGGCATTCCAGGCATGGGAGACAGATAGAGAAAATACCTGGAACAGAGAGATGGAGTGTCTTTTTCATGAAACAGCCAGATGGTCAGTGCCACTGGATCAAAGAATATAAGGCAGGGAGAAAGCTATAAGAAGCCTGGAAAAGTTTCAGGGAGGGTAGGGTTATGAAGGGATTTTAATGCCAAATAGAGCATTTTGTATTTGAGCCTAGAGGCAATAACAAGCCACCAAGTAGGGCAGTCAACTTGTTCAGACCTGCACTTTAAGAAAATCATTTTGGGGGAAGCTAGGTGGCACAATGAATAGAGCACCAGCCCTAGAGTCAGGAGGACCTGAGTTTAAATCCAACCTCAGACACTTAACACATGCTAGCTGTGTGACCTTGGGCAAGTCACTTAACCCCAATTGCTCTGCCCTCCCCCCCTCCCAAAAAGCAAAAAACAAAAACAAAAAACTGTATGTGCACACAGAAGTGAGTTTCTACATTTGTTTCAGTCCCTTTGCCCTGAATAATAAAGTTCCTAAAACTGACACAAAGTCTACAGTTGATTCTCAGTCCAAGGTGATTGCATACTTTGGCTCTTTCACTGATAACTGAGCCAAGTTGACTTCTCCTCGTTTCCTCCCAAATTTCCCATACCACCTCCTTCTGCTATTCAACTGGACTGCACCCAAGATATGCACATTTCTAATATCAAACATTTAACCCAGAGGAGGTTCAGGAAGGTAAATCTTCTGGAGGGAAAGGGGAATGAAGCCTACCAGAATGCCCTTTGGATTTGTTGCTTGCTCTTCCTGCTAAGAAAGAATTACATGGAATCACGGACCCTTAGGAGTAGAAAGGGCCTTAGAAACAAATACCTGGCATTCACCACCCAAGACTGTCCCTCAAGCTGATGATACATTTGGGATTGCTTTGTATTGGGGAGTCAGAGAATGAATGACTGGCAAAGGGAGATTATTGACAGAATACATTTCTATGCTGTTGTGAAGAACATCTATCTATACATGATAATTTTGTAAATCTATTCTACAAGGTATTTCTTATTTACATAATTTAAAATTGTAATGTTTTCTAAAATACATTTTTGCTCTTTTTTATAAATAACCTACATTCTCCAATGTATCCCTCTCTCCCCACTGGAGATAGTTAGACATCCCCTATAACAAAGAATAAAGAAAAAAATGTCCAACAAAAACCAAAATATTGAGAAATTCTGGCATAATATACAGTGTTCTATAGCCACAGTCCCCCAACCTTGGAAAAGAAGGTTTTTTTTTTCTTTTTTGGGGGGGCCAGGTTTGGTCATAATTTCACAGCTTTCAGTTTTGATCACTTTGTTCTTCTTTCCATTATCCTATTTTGTCATCATATATGCTGTTTTCTTGACTTTACTTGCTTCATTTTGCACCTGTTTTCATCTTCCCACGCTTCTCTGTATTCATCATATTTGTCTCACAGCAAGCATGGTAATATTCTATTCTATTATAGGCAAATATCTGAACTGGTTTAGTCATTCCACTTGTTATTTACTTATCCCCCCAGTTCTTTATTCCTTTAAAGTGCTGTTCTAAATATTTTGGTGTATATGAGGCCTTTCTTTTTGTCATTGACCTTTTGGTGGCATATGATAAGGGTCAAAGAGTATGGACATTTTAGTCACTGTCTTGCATAACTTCAAATTGTCTTCCAGAATGGTTGTACCAATTCATAGCTTTCAAAAAATCAGTACTGTGACTGTTTTTCTATAGCTCTTCCAAACCTGACTGTTTCCATCACTGCCAATTTGTAGAATGTGAAGTAAAACCTCAGGTTAGGATGATTTGCATTTCTCTTAGTTATTTGGAGCATTCTTTCATATAGTTGTTAATAATGTGAAATTCTTTAGGGAAATTTGTTCACATCCTTTGACCATTTATCTACTGAAGAATGGCTTTTGGTTTTATGTTTTTATTGGCAGCCTATACTGGGTATCCCAAAAGTCTCAGTGCAGTTTAAGCTATTAAAGCTTTAAACTGCAATAAGGCTTTTGGGATACCCTGTATAATTTTATACTCAACATATCTGATAAGGGCCTGGTAGGTAAAATATATATTGCAATTCTTTAAATTTAAGGAGTTACCTTCATTATTATTGAGAATCTGACTCAAAATCTCATGTGTGCTGTCTCTGCAGGTTCCATTTTTACTTTCCTGAGATGGCCAGATGGTTGAATCTCCATTAGGAAACGTCTGCCACCTTCCCTGTTACCTGGTGACAACAACCTTCATGGTGGCATACAACAATTAATTTGGAATCCAAGAAGCTTAATTAAGAATGACCTCAAAACTGAAAATAATCTCATGCATGACAGGTAGTATCTCGTGTATGATGGGATTCACTGAACTGGGAATGGAAAATTACTGACACAAGGAAGAAGGTGAATATGGAAAGAAGATGATAATTTGTGCTTCAAAGGAGAGAAATGTGAGTGAGGATTATCTGAATGAAAACCAGATTCTGTCCCACTGGTGGGAGTCAGGAAGTCTGCCAAGGAGGTCACTCTGTTTTCTACACATAGAAGGGCTAATGACCATCAAGGCTATCTGTCTGTCTCAGACATGACTGAATGTTGGAAAATGAAGAGTCTGGTACCTGAAGGTAGAACCTGGGCCTTGGCTTATATACTAGTATACATCCCTAATACTGTCAAAGAACCCATTTTTGTTGTGTGAAAGTACTTTGAAAGTACTTCCTGGTGGGGCGGCTAGGTGGCACAGTTAGTAAGAGCACTGGCCCTGGAGTCAGGAGAACCTGAGTTCAAATCCGGCCTCAGACACTTAACACAAAAACTAGCCATGTGACCTTGGGCAAGTCACTTAACCCCAACTGCCCTCCAAAAAGCAAAAAAAAAAAAAAAGATCCAATCTAATGTAACCAAAAAGCATTTATTAAGCACCTACTATATGTGAAGAGACTGTGATGAGGAAGAAGAGAATTCAAGAAACAATCTTGCTAGCATAATGAAGGAAAGCCAGATGAGGGCAGGGATTCTTTTTTGCTTTTGTCTTTGTTGTTTCAGTGCTTAGCACACAGTTCATGGCATATATATTCATATATACTGTATTCAAACGTACAAAATGATCTCATTTTGGGGGGAGTTTCCTCTAATAATAAAGCACATAACAACCCACTGATGGATGTCCATCTTTTGATATTCTCACCCACCTTCCAAAAATTCACCACCAGGATCCACCCAGCTTTCTCACTTTCTGCTAACATAGCATGGGTGCCATTGGGGTACTACAACTCTCCATCTGTCACCCCTCCCTCTTACCACACTGATCAATCAATCAATAAACATTTATTAACACCTACTATGTGTGAAGTAAATTTTTGTTCCATCATTTTCAATTGTGTCCAACTCTTTGTAACTTCATTTGGGGTTTTCTTGGCAAAGAAACTAGAGTGGTTTGCCATTTCCTTCTCTAGCTCATTTTATAGATGAGGAAACTGAGGTAAACAGGGTTAAGTGACTTGCCTGGGTCACAAAGCTAGTAAGTATCGGAGGTCAGATTTGAATTCAGGAAGACTCCAGGTCCAGCTCTCAAACCACTGGGGTACCTAGCTGCCCAAAGGCAGATTTCAGTTCAATATAAGGAAGGACTTCCAAACGATTAGGGCTGGCCCAAATCTAGGACACTGAGGATTCTCCTTCCCAAGAAATCTTCAACTGGAAGTTGTATAACCACTTGTGGCATGTAGTAGAAGAGAGTCCTTTCTAAATATGGGTCAAAAGCAGGCTTTTTCCCAGTCTCCTTCCAGAGGCAGCTAGGTTGCACAGTGGATAGAACATTAGGTTTAGAGTCAGGGAAATCTGAGTTCAAATCTTGCCTTAGATACTTACTAGCTTTGTGGCCCTAGGTAAGTCACTCTTCTTCATCTACCTCAGTTTCCACATCTGAAAAATGGGGATAATTATAGCACCTGCCTCACAGGATTGTTGTGAAGACCAAATAAAATAATATATGTAAGGTCCTGATCAGACATACAGTAGGTACTTAATAAATGTGGTTGTTGTTTTTTTTCTTATTTCCTTTCTTCCTCTAAGATTCTGTGAAATGCTAGGGGAAAAGGGACTCCAATGAGATTTATTCTATGAAATACTAAATTATTTAACTTGTATCAATGTGTTTATTATTCCTGAGCCTTTATCACTATTTGCCCTTGACATTTTCCTTTCATATACAGAGAAGTAGGATACCATGAAACAATTTTCATTTTTGTCACTGAGCTTAGGAGAGGCTGCTCTGAGCTTTGGTCTTCAGAGCAGACATCTTTTAACTCCCACAGACAGAAGGCTAGAGACTGTTCTACCAGAATGGCCCTTTCTCACGATATCTCCCCCTCCACTGTGTCCCTGACCACGGCTCTGCCTTTCCCTAGGCCTCCGGGCAAAGTCTTCACAGCAACATTGGAGTATATTCCATCCGCCATGTCCCCTGCCTGGCTGCCACTCGTTGTTGGCTCTTGTTCTGGGCACGGGGATTTCAGAAACTCTGTGGGCTGGCTCCATTTGATGAGGCTGCCATTCCCTTTCACATCCATTTCCAGCAGATCTCCTTGGAAGACATCCATGTCCGTGGCTATAGTCAACCCCTCCAAAAGGACGCTTCTTTCGGTCTCATCTGGGTCCTTATCTAGAAATTCAGGTGGCCACTGAGTAGAGCAGGTAGCCCTGCTCCTCCTCCCTGTTTCTTCCTGATCCCCTTCACAATGGGAATTTTGGAGATCTTGGCAGGGGTCTGGGTCCCATTTCAGAGTGGAAGGAATGGTTTCTAGATTCCACGTGGAAAGTGTAACATGGGTACAGGTGTCTGTAATCATCTCCTTCTTCTCCCCATGTTGGAAGCCCCTTAGTTTACCAGCTGTATCCATTCCTTAAAAAAGAACAAAATTTGTGTGGAGCATTTCTTCAGACACTTTCCCCTCTGAATATCTCTTCAGTCCCTAAAGTCCCTTTCCTCGTCTCTTCTCTACTCACTTCAACCCAGAAGATTTCAGCCTCACACAGAAATCTCTACATAACAAAAGAAACATATACCTATGCCAACTTTGCAGCTTATAAAGAAGTTCATAAACATTTCATTTGAACAACCACCATTTGAGATAAATAGTGCAGGTAGTGGTGTCTTACAGGCAGCTAGGTAGTGCCGTGGATAGAGCACTATCAGAGGCAGGAAGACCTGAGTTCAAATCCTACCTCAGATATTTACCAGCTGTGTAACCCTGGGCAAGTTGAATCACCTTTTTAAACCTCAGTTTCTTTCTCTGTAACAAGGGCAATAATAGCATCTATTTCCCAGGGTTCATATGAGGATCAAATGAAATAGTAAATGTTAATTGTTTTACAAACCTTAAATGTTAGCTATTATTATCCCTGCTTGGTAGCCAAAGCAACCAAGGCTCAGAGAAAATGACTTGGTCAAGGTCACATAGCTGGTGAGCAATGCTGGGTATTGGAACCTGGACTCTAAGATAACACAGGACAGCTTCAGGAAGCTGTCTCTGTCTCACCAGGAGCAGCTGTGACTATCCCTCAGGCTCAACTATTTTTGCTTTTAGGGAGCTGAGAATCACTTAGGTTTTTCACTTTTGTAAGGAGGGGGAAATTTGATGTACTCATAAAATATAAGGATAGATGATGGCAAGTGCCCATCCTTTTAGGAAGAGTGAATACCTTTCCCCGATTTCATTAAAGGGTGGTTGGCCTTTGCACAAACAAACAAAAAACTGGTCATGCCCTTGATAACTTTAAATAGCTATGCCTTAAAGACAGGTGGCAATTCAAGAAAGATGAAGAGAAAGCCAAGAGCTGGATGAAAATTGAGTTATTCATCTGAAGGAGGGAGAGGAAAAGATTTTTCTCCCCCCATATTTATTAAGTGCCAGGCCCCATGCTAAGCTCTGGGGATACAAAAGGAGGCAAAAGACACTCCCTGTCCTCAAAGAGCTCACAATCTAATGGGTGGAGACACCATGTAAACAGACATATACAAGGCAAGGATAAAAAGGAAATAATTAACAGAGGAAAAGCATAAGAATTAAGAGGAGTTGAGGAAGGCTTCCAATAAAAGATGAGATTTGAGTTGGGACTTAAAGGAAGTCAGGGAGGTCTGTAGATAGAGTGGAAAAGGGACAGCATTCCAGGCATGAGGGACAGTGAGAGAAAATGCCTAGAGTGGAAAGCAGGAGTGTCTTGTTTGTGGAACTGCCAGGAGGCCAGCATCACTCAACTGAAGAGTACATGTTGGGAACTTAGGTGTAAAAAGACCGGAAATGTAGGAAGGGGTTCATAACCTAACCAGGTTATAAAGGACTTTTAATACCAAACAGGGTATTTTGTATTTGATTGTGGAGACAACAGGAGCCACAAGAGTTCATCGAATGGAGGAGTGATATTATATGACATGTACTTTAGGGAAATCGATTTGGTGGCTGAATGGAGGATGGATTGGAGTGGGGAGAGATGTCTACTTGAGGCAGGCAGACACCATCAAGCTATTCTAATAGTACAGGTGGGAGATAATGAGAGTCTGTACCAATGGTGGTAGTGTCAGAGGAGCAAAGGGGGCAAAGAGGAGCACACATTTGAGAGATGTTGCAAAGGTGAAATCAGCAGGCTGTGGAACAGATTAAATATGTGGGTGGAGGGGTAGAGTGAGAGATAGTGAGGGATCCAAGATGACTTTTCCCTCCAGAGCCTGAGGAACTGGGAAGATGGTCTTTCCCTGTATAACAATAGGGAAGATTAGTGGGAGAGGGTTAAGAGGAAAGATAATGAGTTCTGTTTGGGGCATACTGAGTTTAAGAAGTCTACTAGGGGTGGCTAGGTAGCACAGTGAGTAAGAGCACCTGCTCCAGTGTTGGCATGACCTGGAGATCGAATCCCGGGCTCAGACACTTAGCACCCACCCAGAAATAACTGGCCGTGTAAACTTGAGCAAGTTACTTAACCCCAATTGCTTAAAAAAAAAAAAAAAGATGTCTACTAGATATACAGAGATGTCTGAAAGGCAATTGGAGATGTAAGTTTTTGGATGGAGGTCATTAGAGAGTTGGGGGCAGGATAAGTAGATTTGAGAATCATCAGCATAAAGATGGTAATTTAATCCATGGGAGATGATAAAATCACAAAGTGAAGTATTATAGAGGGAGAAGAGAAGAGGGCCCAGGACAGATCCATAGGGACACTTATGATTAAAGAGTGTGATCTGCCTGGAGCAGTGAATAGAGCACCTGCCCTGGAGTCAGGAGGACCTGAGTTCAAATCAGGCCGCAGACACTTAACACAAAAATCTAGTCGTGTGACCTTGGGCAAGTCACTTAACCCTAACTGTCCTCCAAAAAAAAAGGTGTGATCTGGAGGAGGGTCAGGCAAAGGAGAAAGAAGGAATGGTCAAATCAGGAGAGAGGAATACCCCAAAAAAACAGAGAGAATATCAAGGAGAGGGTGATCAACTGTGTCAAAAGATGCAGAGAGATAAAGGAGAATGAGGATTGAGAAAAGGCCATTGGAACTACTTGTCCTGGGAGAGAAATACCATCCAGTATTTGCAGAATCAGTTACAGGGTGAAAGGTGCAGATGAGGAAGCAGAAACGCACTTTGCACAGAGAGGCAATTGCTCAAATATGGAAATCTTAACTTCGAGGAATGGGACCTCTTACAGCAGAGTTCTATGAATTCAGAAAAGAGCTAGCTCTGATAATTGAGTTAAGCTGAAGAGAGGAGCAGGCTACAGGAGCCCCATCCCCATTCCTCTAGGGGGAGAAAGGTCTTTGAGGACCCCTGGTACCAGATGGGTTCAAACCATATCTTGTTCTGGTTCCCCCTGACCATTTCCTCCCCTTCTAGTCAGTATAGTAAGTTTATAAGTAGCCAGAAATAAGGTTGCAAAAGGGAACCGGGAAATCATGTACAAACTGTCCCAAAGATCAAAGGAGCATAGCTTACAAATTGTTTTATATTAACCAGAACTCACATCCTGGTAATACGTACTAAACCAGGGAGAGTCATCTAGGCACTTGCTGTCCAGGTTTCTTGTCTTAGGATATGTAAATTCTGGACAAAATCCAGACCTCCACAACTACAGACTGGCAGAACATCAAAAGGGGCTAATAACTTTGAGATGACAACTTTGAATTTTTACTGTTAACTTTGAGATGATCTTGAATACGTTATTGAACTAACTCCAAGGTGGTACAGATAGGAGTTGGTCTGTTTTCCCCCAAGCCCCCCCATAAAAATGAGACCTCAGATTCTTGCCCCTGAATGTTCTTTCATCTCCTAAGGGTCCGTGGTACCCAGTGCTCCCAACTCTAATCCATGGTTACATTAGTGGCCTTCTCTGTCTTTTGCCATCGCCATACTGCCTGACTTACTTCTCCATCTCATCTTCTCTCCCAATACCACCAACTGCATCTGTATCTCCCCTCTTTTGCCACTTGTCTCAATATTTTCTGTGCTCTTTGCTCTCATACCCTTTGTATTTATTAAAGTGTGGTTGCCACCCCATTGTGGTCTTTCCCAATGAGTATCCAAAGAACCAGGCCCTGTTTCGTAATTTCATAAATTAATTACCAATTCACCAGAGGAGCTTTGGCAATATGTAGTCCCCACCTATGTGCATCATGGCTGTTATACTAAGTTTGTGCCTACTTTTATCAATGATAATGTGTTTTGTGGTAAAATGTATCTAAGGTTTCTGGGGAGAATGTTCTATGACTACTGTTCTTATTTTGCAGTCTTAGTGAATGCCTTTCCTTTGAACAAATTGTGTATTCTGGATGATTGTTCACAGGAAAGAAACAGGTAGGGGCTCATAAACTAGTTTAAGGGGTGTTTACCTCCAGGAACCTCAACATAGCTATTACCTTGTGGGGACCAAACCTTCCTGTGACAGTTGAGGGAGTGACCAAGAGGGAGAATATTGTACTTTTAACTCCAGTCCCTGTTTCCATCATTCTGTACCCCAGAGATGTGCTGGTCTTCTTAGATTTGGAATCACTTTTTGTTGATCTATTTATTTTAATAACTCAGCCAAATTTGCTTCTTCCTCACAAAGTTTCAACTATCCATAGTAACATTTAAGAATATCTTCAAGTGTAGTGAGGGGAGAGGAAATGAGCACTTATGTAGTGCCTACTATGTGTCATTGTACTAAGTGACTTTTACAAAGAATATCTCATTTGATCCTCATAACAACTCTGCATGGTAAGTGTTATTATTATCCCCATTTTACAGTTAAGAAAACTGAGGCAAAAAGAGGTTTAAGTGACTTGTCTGAGGTTATACATCTAGTAAGTATCTGAGGCTGGATTGGAACTCAGATCTTCCTGACTCCAGGCCCAGCACCACTTCTACTGCACCACCAACTTCCCACAGTGTAGTACAAGGAGGGCCAGACTAAAGATTCAGCAGACCTGGGGTGCAATTCTAGCTCTGCAACTAGCTATGTGATCTTGAGCAAATGCCCCTTTCTATAATCTCAGAATCCCAGAGTAGGATGGGAACTTCAAGATCATCCCATGCTCACCTCTCATATACAACATCCTAATTATTCAGCATCCAATTAAAGAGGTGGAACCCACTACCTCCTGAGGTAGCCTATTCCCTTTCAAAGAGCTCTAATTTTTAGGGCATTTTTCCTCATATCAAGTCTAAATCCTCCTCACTCTACAACCCACCCTTTGTTCTGTATTATTTCACAATATTCATCTTCAATTGTTTTATAATTGTGGTACTTTCCATTTATTTACTTAGTGGTAGCCATTGTGTTTGCATCAGTTCAAATAAGTCTTTCCATTCTTCTCTATATTCATCATGTTCCTTGATTCTTGCACAGTGATATTCAATTAGACCTCTGTAAACCACAATTTATTTAACCATTACCCAATCTAGAAGCATCTACTTTGTTTTCAATTGCTTACTATTACAATAAAGGGCTGCTATAAATATTTTTGTGTACATGGATGGAACCTTTCTTTTGGTCAGTGACCTCCTTGAGGTATGTGTTTAGCATTGTCAACTCTGGGTCAAAGGATATGGTTATTTTAGCCACTTATTTCACACAATTCCAAGTTGCTTTCTAGAATGGTTGTACTAATTCACAGCTCTACCAACAATGCACTAATGTATATCTGAGAAGAATCAGGGAGACACATGATGGTTATTGTCAAGAATCTGAATTTGGAAAGGGTTTATCACTGTCCAACCTGAAGAAGCTGTTACCACTGCCTCCAACTGCACTTACAGATAACATACCCTGGAAGAACTTTGGCCCCCCTGGTCTGATTGGTGAGACCTCACTAATCTGATAGCTGGTACCAGATCTAACTATGCTCTTTTACGAAAGCCATTTTCCAACATACTGCCTTACATATACCCTTCTCCTCTCCCCTTCCACTTCTTCGACCCCTTCCCCCCATAGTAATCAAATTAACTCTACCATGGCTTCTAGAAAAACAAATCAACTGACTTCTCCTCATACAGGTAACTTCCCA
Organism: Petaurus breviceps papuanus; assembly: GCF_028583685.1. NCBI lineage: Eukaryota > Metazoa > Chordata > Mammalia > Diprotodontia > Petauridae > Petaurus > Petaurus breviceps. Next base: position 6,323,597 of record NW_027185755.1, on the reverse strand, counting down.
GATCGAAACACCCCTAACCATCACTCCCTTATATGTGTTGTCTCCCCCTTTTAGAATATAAGTTCCTTGAAAGCTCATATCCTCAGCTTAGTACAATGTGTGGCACCTTATAAATACATAATAAATGCTTTTTTCTTTCATCCATCCATTCATTCACTTATTCATTCACTCAGCTAATTTTCTAATTCTCTTTTTTTTTTTCAAAATCTTTAGGGACAGAGTGTCCCATGGCCACTGACTTCAATGTTTCATCAGCTTAACAGGATTTTATTGCACTTAGGACCAAAGGGATTCTCCTCCCACTAACATAAACTCATTGTTCTTCCTAGAATTTCTAGAGATGAGCAGAACAACTTGTCCACATACTCCTCCTCAAAAAAATCCTTCATGCTCTTATCTGCAATTATGGAGTCTCTACCCCTTGGCCCTTTCCTCCAAATTGGACAATTCTAGTTCTCCTACATTTTTTTCAGAGTTTCCAAGTGGTGACCCCTGGCTGCTTCTCTTCTCTGAATATTCTCCAGCTCCTTACTGATATACTCTGGTTGG
>NW_027185755.1:6312764-6322648 GCF_028583685.1 Petaurus breviceps papuanus | reverse complement strand
TCCTATATTTCTAGTATCTGCTCGTGGGCGCCGCACCCTCTCCTCACGCCTTATTACTTTTAATTCTTCTGTGTTTTTTTGGTGGTTTGTGGGGGGGGGGGGGGGGGGGGGGGGGATAAGGACAGAATTCTCCTGGCACTCATCCTTTGTGCCTTCTCTTCCCAATGCCACCACAGTGCCCCTGCTCCTTGAGGCTCAGACTATTGCATCAACAGAATTTTCTCCTGTCTCTGAACCACCCTTCATCCTGCTGCCAAACTAACTTCCCTGAAGTCCAGCTTTCAACTTCTCTTTCCCTAGTCCAAGAACCTATGCAGTTTCCCATTGTCAGCTACATTAGGTACTCCATCCCTCTACTTGCCTCAAGACCATCAGTGAAAAATGTAGATGATGGCATTAATGTAAATGAAAAGAAAAGCATCAAAAACAAATAAACCACAAACTAAAAGCTGTGTAACTAAAATGACTAACCTTGGCCCAGGAGAAGATAAAATGCCCCTCCCTCCCTCCTTAGGGCAGGCAGGGGATTATGGATATGGAACACTAAATAAACTTTGACTCAGAGGACATGTTGATTAATTTCACTGAATGAACTTTTTTTTTCTTTTTCTTTTATATTCTTTTACAAGAGATGGAGCAGAAAAGGGGCAAGAGATTTTTCAAGATGGAAATAACATAAAAACAAAAGACATCAATGCATTTTTAATGGTAAGAGTGAAAGAAAACCACCAGGAATCTGGCACTGGCCTAATACCTTTCCACTCCCTAACACATACCCTCAGGGCACTGAGTCCTCTCTATCCTGCAGCACAAACCAGGTTCACTTTTGCCTCCGATCCAGGGTTAAGCACCATTAGAATGTAAAATCTTTGAGGGTGTGGATTGTTTTACTCTTTGTGTTCCCATCCCTGTGCCCAGCACAATATCTAGCACATAGCACTTAGTAAATTGATTGACCTGAAGTGTCCTTCCTTATGCACCTAGCTAAGCTTTACTTGGGTAGCTAGGTGGCGCAGTGGTTACAGCGCTGGGCCTGGAGTCAGGAAGACCTGAATTCATATCCATCCTCAGACTCTGTGACTCCAGGTCAAGCCACCTGTTCACCTCAATTCCCTCATCTGTAAAATGAGCTGGAGAAGGAAATGGCAAACCACTCCAGTATCTCTGCCAAGAAAACCCCAAATGGGGTCACAAAGAGTCAGACATGACTGAAAAAAACGCCCGAGTAACAACCATGAAACCTTGCTTATCCCTTCTAGGCCTTCCCTAACCTCTTCCAGGAAGCCCTTCTGGAATATTCCAGCTCCTGATGATTTTTCCCTTTTCTAAACTCCTAGGGTTAGTGTCAAACAAGTCAGTCTTAACTGTTCTCTAATGGCTAAATGTGGAAGAAGCCACATTTTCACACTTCTGTTAAGTGGGAGCACACCCTACCCACACTCCTCTCTCCTCTTCAGTCACCCACTCACCACTCCCCCTCCCCCCCCATGCTAGCGTGATCACTAGTGTTCAGTAAGGGTTGGCTCATTCTTTGGCTGGAGGACCTCTTCCCTCCTGCCTAGTCACGTGCTTTTACCATCCCCCAGTATCACAATGGTTTCTCTCATGAGGAATGGCATTTATTTAGCTATGACCTTGAGTGATTTTTTTACTATATGAGGTTGACCATGTTCCTAGTATTGGCTCCACAAAAGAGCGGTTATCTTGTCCCACCCCCACTCTCTTATCTGTAACCTGGGGACTAGACCTACTCTACCCCCAGGCCATGGCAAGCCCCTCCCTGATTGTTGCCTGTACTGCCAGACCCGGAGACTGAGCTTCCCTGCTTGGGATGAACTACAACTATCCAATATAGTATAGCCATACTTTGGGAGATTGACATCTCTCACTAGCCTATCCTTGGCCAATTTGGGTCTCTACTACCTCTGCAAAAAAAGTTTCACTTTTGCAGTTCTTTGTTCAGACACAGACAGAGCAAGGTGAGCTAATGATCAGAGGCACCAACCACATCAAAAGCAAAGGCTGTGGCAGACTGAGCAGTTCCCTCTCACAACAACCCACAATTTCTGACTGAGCCCCAGCTGCGACAATGGTGGTGGTGGGGGGGTTCTTGTGCCACCCAATATCTTCCAAACCCACTCCCTCTTCCAGCCTACCAAGGAGTTAATATTACACTGCTATAGTTACCAGGTCCCCAAACACAGGTGTATGCCTAAGGAAACACTTAAATTCTTTCCAAATACTTCTATCAGCACTGGCCACTCCCTGACTGAAACAGCCCTCCATAGGTGAGGCTGATTCATACAGGTTAACAATAAATTGACTTCTTGTTATCAAAATTTGTAGCACCAAGGCCTCCACTATCTTAGAAAAATTAAGAATAAATGTTGTGACAGGCAGCTAGATGGCACAGTGGATACAACGCTGAACCTGGAGTCAGGAAGACCTGAGTTCAAATCCAGCCTCAAACACTTACTAGTTGGGCAAGTTACTTAACCCTGTTTGCCTCAGTTTTCTTATCCGTAAAATGATAATAGCACCTACCCCCCAAGGTTGCCGTGAGGATCAAGTAAGATAATTGTAAACGACTTAGCACAGTGCCTGGCACGGACTATATAAATGTTCACTATTATTATTATTCCTTGGTATTGAGTCCTCAGTTTCCTTAGAATTAAAGACCTAATCAGTCTCCATTAAATAGAAGACTTAATCAATAGGAACTCCAGCTCCCACCCTGGGATCGGCTCCTTCCAGATCCACCACTCCCTAACCCTTTCTAATTCTAGTCCTGAGAACAGAGCTGCCATTCTTGAAAAGGACATGTCAATCAATTGCTCTCATCATTCTCTCTAAAACACTCCTCCTCTGTCCAACACTCCCTCCTATGCACCCTCTGCTCCTCAGTCAGAATGAAAACTCCTTGAGGGCAGGGACTGTCTTGCTTGCTTGTGTTTCCCTGCATTTAGCAGAGTGCCTGAACAGTGAGCAGTTGAGAAATGATTTTTTTCATTCGTTCATTTCCCTCCCTGTACTGTTCATACCTTACTTATACCATTAGTTTGTAGTCCTACATGTACAGTCTCATACTTCTTTTGGTCCAACTCAGATCCTGTGTCATTCACCTTCTGAGCAGATGCAGGGAAATACTGGCAGTCAGCTCCCAAATTCCCTGTTCTTAGAACTGGGCCGTACAAAAAGAGCACCTTCATTGAATTGTAGGCCTCAGAGCAGGGATCATCTGCCCCATGGATAACCGAGAGTTGACTTTACATGGAGTTTCCTTAGACACTCTTCCCAATAGTCTCTGTAATTGGTCCTGAAGTTGGCCCTACTTCCTTCCTTCTAAAACCATGGAACAGGAAGGGCTGGTGGGATCCCTTCCTTAAGGAGAAGGTACCTTGTGTTCTTGGAGTACACCTTACTCACCTGTGTTCACCTTCTGGTTTAGGAAACTCAGGACTACATCCTCATAAATGTTCTCAATGGTGATGATGTGACTATAGTCTGCAAACACATACTTCTCATACTTGTGCAACTCCTAGATCGAGATGTGGAGAGAAAAGTCAGGGCAGCTGCCTTTGAGAATGTTCTTGGTCAACATGTCCAGGGGCCAGTCCTGGGCTTACGTTGGATGAATCTGGACCTTGGGGTGATAAAACTCTGCTCAAGGGTCTAGTTGCTTAATTCCTTGGCTCTTGAAGTCTGGCCTGCCAGTCTTACCAGGGGGAAGATGTAGCTGGACTTTCTTAGACTAATTCATGCTACCCACTCCCAGGAAATGGACTTACAAAGCAGACTTCACATTGAGTGACATACCATGCATGCCTTTGGCACCCAGCAAATACCTGTGCCCTAGCAAAACCTCAGCAGGACAGTCAAGTGGTAACTTCACATTGGAGGCCCTGTCCTTCTGTAGACAAACTCCTCCCTATCCTAAGGTTTCTTTGGTGAGTATGGTATTGGAGACAAGGAGATGAAATTATGTTAAGGGAAATTCAACAACTCTGCCTGCTGATCACCTTCTCCTCTCCTAGGAAGAAACACCCTTTTAGAATGGAACAGTTCCAATCCAACAAACACTTATCAAGCTCCTACTATATTCAAGGCATGGTGGTAAGATCCAAAAACAAAATGAAAAACTGTCTTGCCCTCAAGAAATGTACATTCTATTGGAGGGAACAATATATAATAGACCAATACATACAGGTAATTGGAGGAGAAGAGAGGGGGCATTAATAAATAGGGAGATTGGAAAGACTTCACATACTGAGCCTTGAAAGAAGTTAGAAATTCTAAGAAGTAAAGGTCAGAAGAGATGGCATTCAAGGCATCTTGGGCGAACTCTGGGCAAAAATACAGAGAGGGGAAACTGGATGCTGAATTCTGGAAACAAAGAGGTCATTTGGGCTAAATCACAGAGTGTGTAAAGAGAAGAATGTACAATAAGCATGGAAAGGAGGGCTGGAAACTCATGGGAAAGGCTTTAAATGCCAAACTAAGCAGTTTGTACTCAAGCCAGGGGCAAGAGAAAGTCCCTGGAACTTCTTGAACAGAGGAGTGGCATATTCTAATCTGATTCAATTCAACTCAATAAACATCTATTAAACACCTACTGAATACAAAGTATTGTACTAGACTTTAGGGGAAATATTTCATGGAGCTGACTCAACTAGAGGGAAAAACAGCTTAGAGGTGTGTATAGTGCTTTACAAAGTATTTGACTAATCCCAGCTCTAAAAAGTAGGTACTCTAAGTTATTCCAATTTGATGGATTTCTTCATTAGAGGTTAAGTAATTCGCCCAAGGTCACCTAGTTAGGAAAACTAGAGCTGGGGCTTGAAGATGGGCCTTCCTGCTCTACTACACCACACAGACTGTATTACTTGTCTTTTCCATTGTTACTATTTTGATAGTTACATTGTTTGTCCCAGTCTCTATTCTACATGGATTCAATTCAATTCAACAAATATTTATTAAATGCCTAAAATGTGCAAGTCACAATGTGTCCAAAGATAATTCCAAGGCCATAAACCTTGCTGACTGTGCCAATAATAGAAATAGTTTGAAAGTTGGGGGAGAAGCAGATTGACAGCAGAGTGATACTAAATTCATCTTGTGACATATTGAAATTGAGGATCCAGGGGGAACACTCTGGGAGAGACATCAGCAGGAAGGACAGCATGGTCTTGGAGATAGGCTTGCTCTTTCCCTGCCACTCGCAAACAACCCTAAGCCTCCTCCATCCACAATATACCCTTACTTGATCCTTTATCTCTCTGAGTTATCATCTTATATTTCTCTTTCCTTTCTCAGACTAACTTCTCAAAAATGCCACCCACACTTACTGTCTCCTCCCAGTTACTTCTCAATCCCTCCCTTATAATCAGCTTCTATCCTCATCACTCAGCAGAAATCTCTTTCTAAAGTTGCCAATGAACTCAACTGCCAAATCCAAAAGCTTTCTCCATCCTCACCCTTCCTGACTGCTCTGAAATCCCTGATGTGGTCGAGCACATTTTGCCTCCTAAAATCTCTCTCTTCTCTCGGTTTTTATGACACTGCTCTGCCCTGGTTCTCTTCCTAACTGTCTGACTGCTTTTTCTCAGTATCTTTTGATATGTCAGGGTTCCCATTCCCCAAAGCCCTCTCCTGGGTCTGTCTGTCTGTCTGTCTGTCTCTCTCTCTCTCTCTCTCTCTCTGGCTCTGGCTCTGTCTGTCTCTCTCTGTCTCTGTCTCTCTCTTTCTCTCTGTCTCTCTCTGTCTCTGTCTCCCCAAAAAGCCAATCAGTTGCTAAGTCTTATCAACTCCCCCACATCTGTCACATCTGTTCCCTTCTCTCCACTTTTAGGACCACCACCTTAGTTCAATCCCTCATGACTTCTGGCCTGAACTATTGCAACGGCCTCCTAATTGGTTTCAGAACCTCCAGCTTCTCCCCTGTCCCCAAAGACCCTCCACACCAATGCCAATGCCAAAATATTTTCCTAAAGGGCAGGTCTGACCATGTCATGTCCCAGACCAATAAAGTCCCAGCAAATCCCTAATGCCCACAGAATCAAACACAAATTCCTTTGATTGGCATTTAAAGTCCTTCATACCCTAGCTCCAACTCTCTCTTGATACATACTATTCTCCCCTTCAGGGAGGCAGCTGGGTGGTGAAGTGGCTTGGAGGCAGCAAGGCCCAAGTTCAAATCCAACCTCAGACACTGACTAGTTGTGTGTCCATGGACAAGTCACTTTACCTCTGTCTGTCTCAGGTTCCCTATCTGTGAAATAAGGATAATAATAGCACTTTCTCCCAGGGTTGTTATAAGGATCAAATGAGGAAATATTTGTAAAGCACTTAACAGTGCCTGATGCATAACAGGAACTTAATGTTTGTTTCCTTCTTTCATTCTTGACAAATTGCCTCCTTGGTGCTCTTAATACACGGCGGTCCACATTCTGCCTTTGCAGGGGCCAGGTGCCTGGAATCCATCCCCCACCCCCATCTCTCTCTCTCTCTCTCTCTCTCTCTCTCTCTCTCTCTTTTTGCTTTTTGGGGGGGGAAGGCAGGGCAGTTGGGGTTAAGTGACTTGCCCAGGGTCACAGGGCTAGTCTGAGGTCATATTTGAACTCAGGTCCTCCTGACTCCAGGGCCAGTGCTCTATTCACTGTGCCACCAAGTCGCCCCCATCCCTGTCTCTTAGGATCTTTAGCTTCCTTCAAGTTTCAGTAAAGGGGAAGGTGTCTTTAGAATGGGAAAGATGAGCACCTTGGCAGGATAAAGGAAGAGAGCTAATAGAGATGGAGATTGGGGATGAGTGGATTATGTCACCCCAATAAGAAAACCTTCATTTTCTGCCTGTAGGACCTTTTCTAGTTTAGACTCCAGGCCTACATTAATTTAGGACATCTCAGGAAGCAATAGAGTATAGTATAGTGGGAAAAATCTTGCTCCTAGAGTCAGGAAATCTAGATTTGAGTCCTGACACTTGCTAGGTGTAAAATACTTACTGGAAAGTTACTTATTTTTCCTGAGCCTCAGTATTCTCTTCTGTAAAATGGGGATGACTGCTCCTATTATGGTCATCACAAAGGTCAATGGGTTTATTTAGGCAGTGAGTGAGAGCACAGAAGCCTGAGGCCTCTCAACAATTCCATGGCTGGAAGTTCCCTGGAGTGAACAAAGTCTTTGGGGCTCAGGCATGAGCATGGGGGAAAGTTGACCCTAGGGCTTCACACTCACCAGTTTACAGCCCACCTCCAGCCTTCTCAGCAGGTATGGAAGGAAAATCTGGACTAGCCATTCTTGAACAAAAAGCTTCTGAGCAAGTCTGCTGTCAGATTCAAATTTCTGGAAGAACAATCAGACAACAAGCCTTTGTATTTTTGCTTTTGCTTTTAAAGTTAATTTATTTATTTTTAGTTTTCAACATTCGTTTCTGTAAGTTTTAATTTTTCCCCCTCCCCAAGAGGGCATGCAGTCTGATATGGTCTTTACATATACATTCCTACTAAACATATTGGGGAGGAACAGGAGAAAGAAAAAACAAAACAGCAAAATAAATAGTCTGCTTTGCTCTGCATTTAGACTCCATAGTTCTTTCTCTGGATGTGGATGGCATTTTCCATCACGAGTCCTTTGGGATTGTTTTAGGACCTTGCATTGCTGAGAAGGGTTAAGGCTATCAAAGTCAGTCATCTCACACTGTGGCATAACAAGCCTTTGTTGACTGTTGTCCAAACAAGAAACAAATACATACCATATGCCAGGCACTGGGGATCCTGAAGGCAAAAGGGAAAATAATCCCTGGACCTGAAGGAGCCTGCAGTTTATCTATTGTTGTTGTTTAATCATGTCTGACTCTTCCTGAGCCCATTTGGGGTTTTCTTGGCAAAGACACTGGAGTGGTTTGTCATGTCCTACTCCAGCTCATTTTACAGATGAGAAAACTGAGGCAAATAGGATTAAGTGACTTGCCCAGGGTCACACAGCTAGTAAGTGTCTGAGGCTGGATTTGAACCCTGGGCTTCCTGACTCCAGGTCCAGCACTCTAGACACTGTACCATCACATCTAGCTAGAGGAAACAATAGAAAATCCTGTTTGTTATTCAAAGCCCTTCACAATCTTTCCCCTTCTGTCCTCCCCTGACTTTCTGGTCTTCTTTTCCTCTCTTTAACAATACTCTTTGTTCCAGCTACACCAGCCCCCTTTCTGTCCCTAGAACAAAATAAGCCACCTCTTTACTCGAGGTATTTTCTCTGCCTGTCCCCCAGTCCTGGAATGCACTCCTACTCATCCCCACCTTCTGGTTTCCTTCAAGGCCCAGCTAAAATGTCACCTTTTACAGCAGGGTGATTTCCCTTAATGTTAGCTCCTTCTCTCTGTTGATTATCTCAAATTGATCCTGTTTGTAGAGGGGGTAAAGTAGAGAGAAACACTGAGCCTAGAGTCAGGAGGATTTGAGTTCAAATTCTGCCTCAGACACTTACTAGCTGTGTGACCCTGGGCAAGTCATTTAACCCTGTTTGCCTCCATTCCTTAACTGTGAAATGAGCAGGAGAAGGAAATGGCAAACCACTCTAATATTTTTGCCAAGAAAACCCCAAATCGGGGTGGCTAGGTGGTGCAGTGAGTAACTCGAGGCTCCAGCGCCAGAGCCAGGAGGACCCGGTTCCCTTGCGGCCTCAGACACTTAACACCCACACAAAAAAAACTAGCCGTGTAACCTTGGGCAAGTTACTTAGCCCCAATTGTCTCCAAAAAGCAAAAAACAAACAAACCCCAAGTGGGGTCCTGGAGAGTCTGAAACAAAACAACAAATCCTCTTCATGGTTTATTTGTGCCTAGGCATCTGCAGGCTGTTTCTCCCATTGGATGGTGAGCTCCTCATGGACGAGGAGTATCTTTTGTCTCTCTTTTCACCCTCGGAATTTAGCATGGTGCCTGACACATAGTAGGTAATTAATGTTTATTGTCTGACATGTGTTATGTACACACACATGATGTATGGATGTGTGTATATCTCTAACATACAACTATATATACACATATGTGTATATGTATAGGGCATATTTAAAATAGATATAAGGTGATTCAGGAAGGTAGCTGAGAGGATCCAGAAAGGCCTCATGTAGAAAGTGGTACATGAACTGAGCCTTGATGAGAAGCAGAGATTTTAGGAGAGAGCGGTCAGGAGGGAAGACATTCTAGGCACGGGGAACAGCCAGTACAAGCGTATGGCAGGGCAGTCACAGCAAGAACAAGGGTGACTGGGGGGAGGCTGTGTCTTACTTTTAACACCCGACCCTTGACCTTCTCCAGCAAGCAGATGACTTGTCTTCGTCGAGTGGCTGAGGACACGTGTTGGTCTGAAAGCTGCTGGAAGGTGTACACAGCATTCTCCATCAGCTAAGAATGGAAATGGAAATGTTAGAGAAAAGCACTGGATATGGACAAGATGTGTGGATTCACCTCCTCTAGCTGCCTTTTCCTAGCACCCAGATACACTCATGTGTGGGGAAAGTCACTGTGATGTACTCCATGCTTCCTTCTCACCCACCCCCAGACAAGACCAGAGCTTCCCCCTGGCTTTCCTTGCTGACCCTTCATGGTACCTGTTGCATGAGATCCTGAGCACTGAAGACAAGGTTTTTAGTGCCACAAAAACCAAATCTTTCCTTCAAACCCTGAAGACTGTGCCAATAGAGCTCTGCCTTCTGGTAGCATGGCTGCATCAGCTCCAAGTTCCAGGGCATATCTCCCAGGGAGCAAACCTGTGAAAGTACAGCAAATGGGGGTGGCTAGGTAGCTCAGTGAATAGAGCACCAGCCCTGAAAGTCAGGAGCACCTGAGTTCAAATTTGGCCTCAGACACTTAACACACACACACACACACA
>NW_027185755.1:6295041-6312664 GCF_028583685.1 Petaurus breviceps papuanus | reverse complement strand
TGAGTTCAAATTTGGCCTCAGACACTTAACACACACACACACACACACACACACACAAAACTAGCTGTGTGACCTTGGGCAAGTCACTTAACTCCAATTGCCCTCCAAAAAGGAAAGAAAGAAAGAAAGAAAGAAAGAAAGAAAGAAAGAAAGAAAGAAAGAAAGAAAGAAAGAAAGAAAGAAAGAAAGAAAGAAAGAAAGGAAGAAAGTACAGCACATGGGCCCTGTCTGGTGCAGTCACTCAAAAAGAAGATGGCAGGGGAGCTCCCTCAGCCTGCTCCTGAGTAGGATTCCGAAGAATAGTAGGAATCCTCTAGATTCCGAAGAGCTGCTTTTAGAGCTCAGAGAAAGGATAGGAAGGATCCCATGGCCTCAGATGTTACAAGCAAGTTGGCCTCGGAGGGATGCGAAAAGTCTTGGGAGCAATATCCTGACAATGCAAATGATTCCAATAAGGAAGAAAAGAGGAAGCTGTCTAAAGAAAACTGTGCTTTTCAACCACCTTGGATTTACAAAGACAACATAGCTGGGGAAAATATCATGGCATACTCCTGTAAGAATCATGTTAGTGTTGCAGTCTAGGGGTGCTAGAAATTCCAAAATGCAAAGGTACAGGGTGAGAGTTTGCCTTAAAAGAATCTGACCACGCAAGCCTTCTTTCAGTCCAAGTAGCTAGTTATTTAAGACACCAGTGGGGTAGATGAGATTCCTAGTGAGTCTGTGGTATTTGTGATGCCAATACAAGCAGGTGAGAGATTCTAAGAATATGTGTAATTTAATTGGGGTAAGATTGATATTTTTGTGCAGAAAGACTGTGGGAAGATCTGAATGGGATTAAATAGTGGCAAGTAAGCTAATTAAGTAATCAAGGTGGGCTCTGGGTTCCCAAAATTTATGGGAAAATTCAAGGGTTTTTCCTTTTAGGGGTCCAGATCCCCCCATCATTAGGAATGCTGAGTTCCAGAATAGGGTGAGGAAGGCTGGTGACAAAGACTGATGACTCACTCTACCTGACAACAAAGAAGATAGCTTTTTTAGAGGAAGATCAGAGGAAGAACCACTGCTCAGGATAACTGATATGGTGATGCTAGATGATAAAAAGAAGAGAGAACTAATGAACACTTACTGCTGTTTCTTCAAACCAAGAATGAGTCTCAGAATGGGAGATATGGAACAAAAACGGATGCTAGGAAATTGACAGTGAAGATTAAGTGAGGAAATAGTAAGGGTAACCAGAATCTCCCAGTGAATTCAGATGGTCAAACCGAGATGAATTCTATCCTCATTTACTGGATATCCTACTAAATTCCTGGCAAAATTCTGGAGCACATCATTAAAGGGAAGTCTTGTGAGCAACTCAGTCAGTCAGTAAATAAGCATTTATTAGGTGTCTATTATGTACCAGGCACTGTACTAAGTACTCAGAATACAAAGAAAGAAAGGAAAAGGAGAAGGAGAAACAGGAGGAGGAGAGAAAGAAAGAGATAAAAAGAAGAAAGGAAGGAAAGAAAGAAGGAAGGAAAGAAAGGAAAAAAGAGAAAGGAAGGAAGAAAGAAAGTGAAAAAAAGAAAGAAAGAAGGAAGAAAAACAGAAAGAGAGGAGAGAAAGAGAGAAAGAAAGAAAGGAAGAAAGGAAAAAAGAGAAAGGAAGGAAGAAAGAAAGAAGGAAGAAAGACAGAAAGAGGGAAGGAAGGAAGGAAGGAAGGAAGACTTCTGCTCTTAGGGAATTCACATTCTAATGGGGAGACAACTGCTTTGTACAAAGAAGATATAGACATATTAAATTGGGGATAATCAATAGAGGGAAGTCATTACTATTAAGAGAGATTGGGAAAGGCTTTTTGTAGGTTTAATTTTAACTAGGACTTACAGGGAACCAAGAAAGTCAGCTAGGTGGCACAGTGGATAGAGTGCCAGGCCTGGAGTCAGAAAGACTCATCTTCCTGAGTTCAAATATGGCCTCAGACATTTCCCAGCTGTGTGACCCTGGGCAAGTCATTTAACCTTGTTTGCCTCAGTTTCCACATCTGTAAAATGAGCTGGAGAAGAAAATGGCAAATCACTCTATTTTCTTTATGAAGAAAACCCCAAATGGGGTCACAGAAGTTAGATCATCCAGAAAGGACTCAACAACAATAGCATATGCTGGGCATTGTGCATACTAAGCACTAAGGACACAAAAGCCAGCTGAAACAAAGATAGCCAACGAAGGAAGACAATACATAAAAGGGAGTGTGGTTCTAGGCTACATAAGGCATAGCAACCAGAGCGGAAAGTGACGCAGTACTGTTGTTTCCAAGTATTCTGCCCATTTCAGAACATATTTGAGTGGTCTGTCTAGTCCTAGATGCCCCACATTCTAGGAAGAGCAACGAGAAACTAGGGTTCATCTGAGAGGCGCCACCATTGGTTGAAGGAATCAGGAGTTTTTAAGCCCAGAGAAGACAAGATTGGGGAGTTGGGGGTGGATTATGCTATCTGTCTCCGGGAATCTGAGAGGCTGTCAAGTGGAAGATTAGACTTGTTCTGTGTGACCCCAGAGGGCAAATGGATGGTAGTTACTGATGAGGTAGAAAGGAGTGCTGGAGACAGATGCAGCAAGAAGGATGCAGGATGTGAGACGGAAGATAAGATGCAGGATGTGACCAGCCAGAAAAGTGATCAAAGAAGACTATGCATTGAAGCCCCCAGCGTGGACTCACCTGCGCGATTTCCCAAAGCGCCGCTTGCCTGATATGCCAGAACAAGCTCCCCCCTCCCCTTTCTTGTTCCCTTTGCTTATCTGTATGGGCTTTGGAGCAGTGCCCCTCTTCCCCCTTTCCTGTTCTCCTTGCTTCTCTGTATGACAAAGACACCTCCAGATTACCCGATATCCCAGACATTCTAGACCCGTGCTTGCCCCTGCTTTTGTTCCCCTTCCCCCGTTCCATAAAATTGTATTTAAACCAGACCTTTCACCTGGCCAACACCTTCTGCCTCCTACGAGCAGGACGGCTCTGCCCCACCATAGGGGAGCAGACCTGCTTGGGTGTGTCACCCCCATAAATGCCTTTCTTTATGTTGGAGACTGTGTGAGTGAATGTGAACTCTTTCAAGGCATTAGAACCCCCACATCTATATCCATCCATTCTTCACCATTCTGGGGGTGGACCCTGAACTCATCAGTTACAAAGGGGCAACTTTGGGCTTGAGGTCAAGACAAACTTTCTAAGTGACCTGGGCTGCCCCTAGAAGTGCTTAGTCCTCAATCACTGAAGGTCTTCAGTGCAGGCTGAATGTCAATCATAGGGGCCACAGGAGATTCTTGCTTAAGCAACAAATGCCCTCTGAACTCCCTTCCAGCCCCAGATATCTATGATTCTTCACATCATGGCCCTTGGAGGAAGGAGATTTCCACATGTTTCCTATTATAACTCACTTCCCCTCTATGCCAAGGAAGTGCCCCAAACAGCTTTTGTAGTCAGCACTCTTTCTGGTATTTTATTAGGCTCTAAGAAATGTGAGCTCCCCCTAAGACAGGCACAAGATGTGTGTCTGGAACAGCTGAAGGAAGTGTGGATCAAGCGAGGACACACTAAGGTAGAACCAGACAGGGTAATTGGAGCCTGAACTCTTGCCTGATTTAGTCACAGGAACCAAAGGCTATTGGTGCTAAGCCTCTATAACTCCTTTGGCATCCAGTGGGACAATTTCCAGTGTAAAGATATCTGCTTCCTGGAAAAGGGGCTTGCAGGATGGAGGGAGGGAACAAACAATGATTAAATAGCTACTCTGTGCCAGGCACTGTCCTAAGTCTTTTTAAGATATCTCAATAACAACCCTGCAAGGGAGGTGGTATTATTATCCCCATTTTACAGGTAAGGAAACTGAGGCAGAGAGAGATTACATAGCTACCAAACTCTGAGGCCATATTTGAACTTGGGTCTTCCTAGCTCCAGGCCTAGCACTGATATTCATAAAGTTAAATTGACTGATAAAGTAAAATTACATGAACAGGCAGTTCCCAAGGGAAGAAATCCAAGCTATCTACAATCAAATGAAAAAAATGCTCCAAATCACAAATAATTAGAAAAACATGAATTAAAGTAACTTTGAGGTTATGACTCACACCTATCAAATTGGCAAAACTGACAGAAAAAGAAAAACATGAATATTCGAGGGGCAACAATATTGGAAGACATACAACTTTGAAAGAATTAGGAACTTTGATCAACAGGATGACCAGCCACCGTTCTGGAAGGCTCATGATGAAACATGCTGTCCACTTCCTGACAGAGCGGTGATGAACTCAGAGTATATATTGAGACATATATTTGAGGGGGCATGGCCAATTTGGACATTTGTTTTGCTCTACTATGCATATATGTAACAAGGGTTTTATTTTTTTCTCTTATTGGGGGGAAGGAAATATGTGTTTTCAGTGATTGAAAAATAAAATTTAATTTAGAAAATAAATAATTAAAACTAAAGAGAGCAAAGAAAGATATAACTTTTTTTATAGTAGCAAATGAAATAAAGTGGTACCTGTCAAATGAATCAATTGGGGAATGGTTGAACAAATGACAGTAAAGAATGTAATAGAACAGCACTGTACTGAAAGAGATGAACAGAGACAGGTTAAGAGAATCCTGAAAAGACTTATATGAACTGATGCAGAGTGAACCAGGGGAATAAATTAAACTGCAGGGAATAACAAAACTTCAAAAATGAATAATTTTAAAAGACTTAAGGAACTCTGATCAATGCAGGACTCACTCTGATTCCAGAGGGTTCATGATATAGAATGTTATCTGCCTCCTCCTGACAGAGAGATGATAGACTAAGAATATGTAGACTGAGAAACACATTTTTGGACATAGCCAATATGAGAATTTTTCCCCCTGATGATAAGTAATTATTACAAGAGTTCTGTTTTCCTTTTTTTTAAAAGGGGGAGAAAAAAATAAATGCTTTAATAATAATAAATAAAAATTTAGAATTTTAATTAAAAAGGTGAGGGGGGCATGGCAGGAGATAAGTTGGGACCATGTAGGGAGGTCTCACCTCCTCTTTCAGCACAGCAACAACCCGGCTTCTCTGCACATTTCTGAGCAGACTGTCCATTCGATGGACAAGGACCATGCCAATCATATCAACCCCTTGGCGAACAGGGACCAGAAGCTCCTCCGTCACCCAGGCCAGCTGAGGCTCCACTTCCTGGCAGAGGGAGGATTCAGCAGGGCCACACACCATTTCTGGAGAAAGAGCAGACTGTTTCATGAGACCCTAGGACTGGAAGAAAGCCTGGGCTGCAGCAAGGAGAGGGCACCTGAGATCTGGGGGGAGACTCAAGGGTCACAGGCCAGTTCTCTGACTCATCAGAAAGGCTCCCCTCAGTCACAGTGAGCAGCACGAACAAAAGGGAGGCGGGAAATAGGAAACAGGGGTTGGGGTGGGGGTAGGGTTGGGGTGGGGGTGGGGGGCAGCAGAGACAATTTGGAGCTAAATCTGGCCTCTCTGCAAGCCTACTCCAGGCAGAAGCTTTGTCTTCCTCACCCAACCGATACTCACTTTGAACTTTTTGAGCAATCTGATTGCTTAATGCAAGCATCTGATCCGCCTCAGGACGAATTTTCTTCTCTAACTCTTTCTTCAGTTCTTCCTTTTCTTGATGAAAATGTTGGAGCTCAGAGGAGATCAGCTTTAATACTAGAACATAAACTTCATCCAAAAACTGTACAAACAGCAGGAGTCAGATAGAGACAGAGAAAGACAGAAAGGGAAAGGAAAAGGGGAAGAGGAAAAGGGGGCAGAGAGGGAGAGGATAGAAAGCCGGGAAGAAAGAGAGGAGGAGGAAAAAGAGAGAAGGGGAGAGAGGTAAGGGGTGAAAGAAAGGAAGAAAGGAGGGTGAGGGAGAGGAAGAAAAGAGAGGGAGAGAGGAAGGAAAGGAGGGGGAAGATATGAGAGAGAGAGAATTAGGAAAGCATGTATCCTTACATCAAAGATATTTATATAGGTCACAGCAGAAATATTTGAAGGGAGTCAGTGTTCTGAATGGCTTTTTCCTTGCCCCCCTAAGTGCCCAAGTGCTGACCAAACAAACCCAGTGCCAATATACAACAAAAATGGTTGTATTTCTTCTTGTTTGGGTTTTTTTTTTTTTCTGGAAGACAAAGGGTGGTGGGGCAGCATGTCATAGCACCCATTCCCACAATCCTGAGTGCTGACTGACACCAAGTGCCTGCCCTACAGAATGGGCTCTGAGAACTGTGGGGTTTCTGTGTATGGTGTCCCCCAAACAACTGACAGAATCATCCTGATACCTGGGGTCACTAATCGTTCTTGTGCCATGTGATGGGGGATAAGATTCACACTGGACCCCTAAAAGGAAAAGCCCCTGAACTTCTCCCACAAATTTCAGGAACCCAGCCCCTGGGAACCCAGATCCCTGGCCTTGCCCGAGGTACCCAGCCCACCCCAGTCAATAATCCTTTTAGCTGCCCTTTCATTGCAGCCCTCATAGTCTGTACCTGGCCCACCCCAGGTTACTTCCACTCCTTAATCCCATTCAGATCATCCCATAGACTTTTTGTCTAAAAGTACCAAAATTTTATCCAGATCAAATGTGTAGATTCCTTAAGAGTCTGGCCAGCTTGTATTGGCCTCACAAATTAACTCACTACTTTAACTGGAAAGCTTGAGGTCTTTTGAGACAGACCCATGCCCTGTACCCCTTGCATTTCAGGGTCCCCAGCACACAGGGTCCCCTAGACCACAACACCATGGAACTCTTTGGGGGTGAAGCCTATGGATCCCTTCTCAGAATAAAGTTTTTAAATAATTGAAGGAAATGCTCAATTTTAGTTAGAGGTCAGTGAAAATGAAGATGTAATGTTTTGGGTTTTTTCCTATACAAGTTCATAGACCCCTGGAATCTATCCGTGGAGTTAGTCCATGGTTAAGATCTGAAAGGATTAAGAAGTCCTGTTCTCTACCCTCTGCCTACCAACCCTGAGACACTGGACTTGAGCCAGAGGCAAAAACCCATGTGGCTCAATGATAAACCTTTGGATAGGAAAAGTTAGAGTGGAGAATTTACCTTCCTCCAGGCCCATTTCCTCCGGCTTTCCACACCCCTGAGCATGGCTGGTTTCTGGGCCCGAAGTTTTGGCAACAGATCCCTCATCAGCAGATTAGCGAGGACCTAAGGCCAAAGGAAGACAGAGGTAACCACTCTATGGCAGGAGGAGATGGGCTCCCTCTCCAGCAGTCCCTCCCTGGGTCACAGCCCCTGCAGGCAGAAGGGGGTGACCCCCAGCTACTTATTTCACAAACCTCTTCATCTGTGCCCAAAAGGAGGTTGTCGACTCCATAAATGCCTTTCTCCTGCCTGAAAGACTTCACTGCATCCAGAAATGCCTCCACGTCGGGAGATTTTCTCCTCTGTAAAACTGAAGCCAGTTTTATTTTCATTCCTCCATGCTTTGGCCCACACATGGCAGTCAGCTCAAGAAGATTGTGATTGATCCTGAAATCCTACTCAGCAGTCAAAGTCACCATCCCTGATCCTGCTGGCCAGTAACAACCCACCTCCTTTGATCTCAAAGAGAACTGAATATCTCCCTCTAATCTACTGGAAATGTATCATCAGCATTAATTTTCTGCTTGTGTCTTATCTTCCTAGACCGTAAGCTCCAGGAGGACAGCACATCAGTTACTACAGCTTGTGAAGGGCATTGATTAGAGGAGACAAAGAGGAAGGGAAAGGGTCTGGAGTCTTCATCACAGGAAGAACAATTGAAGGAACTGGGAATGTTCAGCCTGCAGAAGAGAAGACTCGGGGCAGGGAGGGATAGGGGTGTCTAAGTATTTGAAGGGCTGCTCTGTGGATCATTAGACTTGCTCTGTTTAGCCCCAGAGGTGAAAGTTGTAAGGAGGCAATTTAGGCCCAGTGTCAGGGAAAACTTTCTAACCATAAGAGCTGTGTTGAAAATAGAATAGATTGCCTCCATTCTTGGAAAATCTCGAATTTTCCAAGCAATCAAAGTCAAGTTCAGCTGTTTAAAGATCCTGTTGTTTAAAGATACTACACACACAACTTTTTTTTAAATCAAGACATTTGGTCACTGAGTCCAACCCCTCCCCCATTTTACAGATGAGGAAACTGAGACATGGGTAGGTAGTAAGTGGCAGAGCTGAGGAAGTGAAAAGTCTAGATCACAGGATGTGAGTTGGAGGTGACCTCAATGGCCATCAGGTCTGAACCATTTCTGAAAGGAATCCCCACCTCTGACCAGAGACCTCCAACAAGGGACTGGCTAATCACTTGTCTGGCATATGAGAGCAGGGATTCACAGATCTGTCATTTCCTATATGACTTTGGATGTGTCACTTAACCTACCCGGGCCTCAGTTTCCTCATATGTAAAATGAGAGTGGTTGTCCTAGATGGCCTCTGAGGGTACTTTTAGTCATTCAGTTCATGGTCCTGTGGTTTCTCTGAGCTTAGACAAAGTAGGTGCTTAATACTATATTGTCTGCTGTTGATTGTACCATTCAAAAAGGGACTACTCCATAGTGACAGGGACTTTCCTGAGGGACTGACCCATCTATCAGGCCTGTGCTGGGGGAGAGAACTCAGGAATTTGTCTAGACCTTGTCTGTGACACCAGGGACCAGCTCACAAGACACAGATATAATTCTGACTGCAGTCCCTCAGAGGAAGCATGTCATCTACCTGTCGCCCTGCGCCGAATCCCATCTCTCAGGACAGATTTCCAGCTGTCCTGGGATTCTATCGTGTCTGTGCACAAGCAGAGGGGCTGTCGGAAAGGGTGGCGGAGATAGATGGGAAATCCTAGAGGGGGCTCAGTGATTGGATCAGGATCTAGAATGGAGTGGCTCCCTGGAAAAGAAAAAAAAAACAAAACTCTAGGCTTCACTCTTGTCAGAGTCAGGAGGAAAGCTTGGCTTCAATGTCTTAAGCCATACAGCAAATCCAGGACAAATCAAGAATGCCCTTATGGTGTGGGGAACGGAGGGCCATTTCGCTTTTTAAATTGGCCTCATATCAATGTTTCCATGACAAGGGGTCTCCAAGCCTCTGAGTGCTCTTCTGAGGCTGGAGAGGGGACCTAGAAACAAATGATGAAGCTCTGTCTTTGCCTGATGCCAGCCCTGCTCGCCTCAAAGGACTGTTGTTGGAGGGGGCTTTGTAAAATCTCAGGGGCACCGCGGGAATGGGAGAAGTTGTTATTATTCTCTAGTGACAAAGTCTTACCTGTTGACCCCTGATAGAGACATTCTCTCCATGAGGCCACTAGTGTGTAACCAGTCAAAGCAACAGACCCCTGTGGTTCTTCACCACATCTCTGCTCCTAGAAAGACACCAAAGGGACTTTTCAGAAATTTTCTCAACTACAAATTGCTCTCATAGGAAAATTAGCAGCTATTGAGGCAAGAGCTCCCCCAAATATTCACTCATGGGACACTTTCAATGAAGCATCATGGAGGCAGCATGGTGCTTTAGCACCATGTTGGAAGTCAGAAGACCCAGGTTCTAGTCTCAGATCTGCAGGATTATAATTTTCTTTTTTTTTTTTGGAGGGCAATTGGGGTTAAGTGACCTTCCCAAGGTCACATGGCTAGTTTCTGTGTCAAGTATCTGAGGCCGGTTTTGAACCCAGGTCCTCCCAACTCCAGGGCCGGTGCTCTACTCATTGTGCCACCCAGCTGTCCTTGGGATTATAGTTTTCTGTGAAACTTTAAGCAAGTCACCTCCAATCTCTGGGTCTCAGTTTCCTTACATGTAAAATAAAGGGGTTAGATTAAAAGGCCTGAGCCCTGCCATCTCTAGCACTTTTTGCCACTGGACCCGGACGTCTCTGGAGGAGAGAGTGAGGCTGGTGACTTTGTACAGCTCTGCTTCACTTAAAACCAATTCACTTGCAATTCACGACATCACCTTCCTGATGTCATTGGTCCTTTTTGAGAACAAAGGACAAACAACAACGACAACAACGATTGTTCACCCCCTGCGTGCTATATTCCAGCCAAGCCCTCTCTGCACGTACCCTGAAGTTCCCCACCTCTGGACTCTTGCTCCTAGGTCACCTCTTCAAACTCCTATCGATCTTTTAAGACTCAAATGTCACCTTCTGGAGGAAACTTTCATGGATTCTTCCCAGTTGGAAATTATTTTAATCCTTATACTACACCCCAGCATCAAGAAGCCAGTGTTAATTTTTATCTCTCCAATGCCTTCATCACTTATTATTTTGTATGGTAATTATCCTCTTGCTAGACTCCAGCCAGCATAAAGGTAGAGACCATCCCTTACTGAAATTTCCACCACCTCTGTTTATCAAGATTGCCAAACTTAGAGTTAGAACTAAATGGGAGCTCAAAGGTCCTACCCTCTCATTTTACAGAAGACAAAGCTGAGATTCAGAGATTCAGAAGTGATTTGACCAAGGCTACTTAGCAAGTTAATGATGGGTCCAGGACTAGAACCTGAGTGTAGGACTAAAACCAAAGATGGTGGATGTCCTGCCTAAGCTCACACAGTTGGTAAGTGGAAGAATCAATATTTGAAGTCATGTCCTTTACCTCCAAATCCACTTTTTATTGATTAATTAAACATTTGCTGAATTTAAATACAAGATCTGGTGCTCTGTTGACCTAAAGTTTCTGTGGAGACAAGGTGACTTGGGAATGGAAGGTGTTGGAGAGGGAGACATGAGCAAGTCAGCTCATGTCTGGGGAAGAATGGCAGCTATGAAGATAAGGTATTTGGCACTAATTCCTCTCCATTAGCCTCTCATTCCTACCCTAAAGTGCCCACGGCCACGAGGGAAGCATTGAGAGCATGTATTTGATCTCTGCCTTTGACTAATGATAGACTTTAGGCATCTATATCTTAATTTACTAAATTCCAATTCAATTTGGTACAATCCAAGGAAAATCTTTTAAGTAGCTATCATGTATATGGTTCTCTATTAGGTTCTGGGAATAAAAAAAGAGAGAGAAACAATCTCTGACCTCAAAGAGCTTACATTTCTATTGGATGTGGTGGTAGAGACACACCATGTACATAAATTAAGTATAGTACAAGGTAATATGAAGAAGGAAAGACTGCAAACTATTGGAAGGAAGGGAGAATAAAGGAAGGCTTCATGGACTATGTGGTCCTTCCACTGAGTCTTGAAGGAAGACAAAGATTTTAGGAGGAAGATGAGGGGAGGCATTGTAGACATGAGGGATGAATTTTACAAATGCAACAGACAGAGTGTTCAGTTTAGGGAGTAGCTAGGATTCAAGTTTGACTGGAATGGAGAATTTGTGAAAGGGGTAGGGTAAAATGAAACTAGAAGAGTGGGGTGAAAATAGAGTGTTAAAGGGCCTTAACCACCAGGCTCAGGAATACACAGGTCATCTTAGAGGCAATGGACAGCTACTAGCAGACCTAGTATAGGGGAGTTGCATGGTAAATGAGCGCCAAATGCTGCGATGGTTTGAGTTAGCCCAACACAGTCCCATGGAATGCTTAGTCAATATTAACTGACCTTCTGAACTAGGCCATTCCCAGTGCCCTCAGCTTCTGGGACTTTCCTTTCCAAGGTTATCCTGCATTTGATTTGTATATGGAATATATGTACTGATATATGCACTATTACCTCTCCCATTAGAATATAAACTCCTTGAAGGAAGGGACTATTTCCTCTTGTCTTTGTGTGTGCCTAGCATATAGCAAATACTTAATAAATGTTTGTTGATTGATTGATTGATTGGGGCTGCAAAGTTCGAAATCCTTCAGAAATTATTTTAAATGGCAGAGAAGCTTCTAGAAAAACCAAAGTGACCTTTCAAAGTAGAAAATACAACCAATGACAAAAACTGTTCAAATTTCTTCCTCTGTAAATCAAGGGGTTTGGCTAATGAGTTCTAAGGGAGCTCCCAGCTCTGACTCCCTATGACCATTGAATAAGGGGAGCCTGGGAACATGGTACCTGAGACAAGGAGAAGGGGATATCCATACAAATAGTAATAATAATGAGAATAATGATTCATAGAAATAGAGAAAAGCCCCAGTATTTTAAGGTTTACAAAATGTTTGTTTCACAAAACTGCATGATATAGATGGTAGAAGTATTATTTTCCCATTTTATTTTATTTTGCCTTTTGGAGGGCAATTGGGTTTAAGTAACTTGCCTGAGGTTACACATTTTCCCATTTTATTGATAAGGAAACTAAAGCTCCCAGATGTTAAGTGACTTCCTCAGGGTCACTCACTGGGCAAATATAAGAGCCAAGATTCAAACGCAGGGCACAGGGTTCATAAGCCAGAACTGGAATGGACCTTAGAGGTCATTTAATCCAACCTCATTCTTCAGGTGAGATCATTGAGACCCAGAGAGGTCCCAGAGAGGAGCCCCTCCCTCCCTCTGTCTGATTGAAGAGGGTGGAGGATGGACATTGGAAAGCTTATCCCAGATTCTCCACTATTTAAGGGTGGCACACAAGTAATTCTCTTTGGCATTTCCCACCAGGATACTTTTCTGAAAGCCAGCATCTCCAGAAACTCATCATTCTGCAAGATGAAATAACTTGGGGGGGGGGAAGGCGGAGTCAAGATGGTGGAGTAGAAACACGACCTCCCCTCAGCTCCCGTTTCCACCTTTCCCAATCTATGTAAAAAGGGGATTCTAAAAAAACTTTGGAGCTGCAGAACCCACAAAATGACACAGAGAAGCTAACCTCCCACTGAGGACAGCCCGGCAGGCCAGCAGGAATTGGCCAGCGCAGTGCTCTGGGAACCTAGCCCAGCCCGACACTGACACCGAGGCTTTAGCCCCAGGGCCGGCCTGACCAGCCGCTGGCTGGAAGGACTCCAGATCAGCAGCAGCTGTGGCCGTTTCCAGATTTATCAACACATAGATGCCAAGGACAAAGTGAGAGGTCAGTGTAGTCTGGACTTTGGGACCCAGTAAATGGGAGCCCGTGGCTTTTGCCCCCAGGGCAAGAAGCTGCTGAGATGCTGGCACAACCATCCAGCACCACATGGCAGCTTCAGCTCCTGGCCTGCAGAGTGTAGGGGGACCAAGCAAATTGCTCTTGCTTTAACCTTCTTGGATCTGGATCTCAGTCTAGGGTGGAGGTCCTGGGGTGTGTGTCCAGCTTGCCAAAGCATGTGGAGAACTCAGAGAGGGCACCCATCTAATACCTCCGGCAGCTGAGAAAACCCCAGCATTTGGGACGAAAGCTCCCCTGTCTGGTGGCAGAGTCCTACTGTGGCAAAAAGCCCAGGGGTCAAATGACTGATGGGTGACATGACCAGGCAAAGGAAAAAAAGCAGACAGAAGATTCCAACATTAGACTCCTATTTTGGGGACAAAAAGGAGCAAAGCATGGAAAAGGAGGAAGACAGTGAAGTCAGAGCTCCTGCACCAAAAGCTTCAAAGAAAAATATGAGCTGGTTACAGCCATAGAGGACCTTAAGAAGCAGATAAGAGAAGTGGAGGAAAAATTGGGAAGAGAAATGAGAATAATGCAAGAAAATGACAAAATGAGAGTCAATAGCCTGACTGAGGAAAATAACACCTTGAAAAATAGACTAACTCAAATGGCAAAAGAGGCTCAAAAAGGCAATGAGGAGAAGAATGCCTTAAAAAGCTGAATTTGCCAGATGGAAAAAGAATCTCAAAAGCTCAACAAGGAGAATCATTCCTTTGGAATTAGATTGGAGCAAATGGAAGCTAATGACTTTATGAGAAATCAAGATGCTGTTAAAAAAAATCCAAACAAATGAATGAATAGAAGGCAATGTGAAATATCTCATGGGAAAAACCACTGACCTGGAAAATAGATCCAGGAGAGATAATTTAAAAATTATTGGACTACCTGAAAGCCATGATCAAAGTAAGAACCTAGAAATCATCCTCCAGGAAGTTCTCACAGAAAACTGCCCTGATGTTTTAGAACCAGAGGGCAAAATAGAGGTTGAAAGAATCCACCGATCACCTCCTGAAAAAGATCCCAAAAAGAAAACTCCTAGGAATATTATAGCCAGGTTCCGGAATTCCCAGATTAAGGAGAGAATATTACAAGCAGCCAGGAAGAAACAATTTGAATATTGTGGAAACACAATCAGGATAACCCAGGATCTGGCAGCTTCTACACTGAGGGATCGAAAGGCTTGGAATATGATATTCCGGAGGGCAAAGGAGCTGGGATTAAAACCAAGAGTCACCTACCCAGCAAAACTGAGTATCATGTTTCAGGGGAAAATATGGTCATTCAGTGGAATAGAGGACTTTCAAGCATTCTTGCTGAAAAAACCAGAGTTGAATAGAAAATTTGACATTTAGATATAAGAAGCAAGAGAAGCATGAGAAGGTAAACAGGGAAAAGAAATCATAAGGAACTTATCAAAGTTGAACTATTAACATTCCTACATAGAAAAACAATAATTGTAACTGATGAAACTTTTCTCAGTAGTTGAAGAGAATAGAAATATATGTATATCTATATATGAGGGTATATGGGCATATGAATACATATGTGAATGTGTGCATATATGTTTACAAGTATATATAGATAGAGGGCACAGGACCAATTTAAAAAGAAGGGATGATACTTAAAAGGTGAAATTAAGAGGTGAGAGAGGAATAATGAGAGGAGATGGGGAGAGACAGAATGGGGTAAACTATCTCATATAAAAGAGGCAAGGGAAAATGGTTACAATGGAGGGGAAGAATAGGAAGACAAAAGGGAATGAGTCAACCTTATTCCCGTTGAATTTGGCTTGAGGAGGGAGTGAAATACACACTAAATAGGGTATCTCACCCTCCAGGAGAGTATGGGGGGCAAGGGGATGAGAGGGGGAATGATGGAAGGGAGGGCAGGCTGGGGGGGAGGGAAGTTGGAAGCACCCACTTTTAAAAAGGGATGGGATCAAAGTAGAGAATAGAACAAATGGGAGGTGGGATAGGAGGGAGGGAAATATAGTCAGTCTTTTACAATATATCTACTATGTTATTGTTTTGCATTGGATACACATGCACAACCTATACCAAACTGCTTATCTTCCCAGTAAGGGTGGGTGACAAGGGAGGAAGGGAATGAATCTGGAATTCAAAGTTTTAAAAACAAATAATCAAATATATATATAATATATATATACTATTATTAATACTATTTTACATGTCATTGGGAAATAAGATACACAGGCACTGGGGCATAGAGACTCACTGGAAAAGTGGAAAGGGGTATGGGAGAAAATATGGGAGAGAGCGGATTGGAGGAGGGGGTATCCTGTGGGACTGCTATTTGGGTGCGGTGGGTAGGGGGAAAACGGGGAGAAAATTTGTAACTCAAAATCTGGCGGAAATGAATGATATAAATCAGAAGTTAATAAAGCATTTAAGAAAAAAAGAAATCAACTTGGAAACTCATATCTTTTTAGATTACTTTCCACCATGACTATATATATGACTTCATGCCCCTCCCCTCTCCAGCTTCTTCCCTTATTAGATTGTGAGCTCTCAGAGGGCAGGCACCATCGTATGCCTTTCTTTGTATCTCCAATGTTTAGCAGAGTACCCAGCACATAGTAGGTGCATAATAAATGCATACTCACTCTGACTCCGACTCTGACATGGCCTCCCCAAGGTCATACCAGTACCAAGGAGCAGAGATACCACCAGTTTTATGTCTAGCATTCTTCCCATTACTGCCTCTGCAAAGAACTGACTGCAAGAGGTCTAGAACCAAGTGTTCACCTTGGTATTGGTATTGGTGTTGGCATTAACTTTGGCACTGGCAGACCCAACTGAGAATAAAGTGGACCCTTTTACCTCTTTACTGCCAAACCACTCTAGAGAGGAGTCTCCACGTAGGACCCAGTAACTCTCCCTCCACTTTGGGGAGTGCCCTTGCAAGTGGCTCAGGATCCCCTCATGCATCACGGCCCGGGGAGGTTTCTGAGGAGAGAAACTTGATCAAAAGTGGCATCATATCAAGTGACATCTCTTTAAAAAAAGAAAAACAACCAGTGCAACAGAGAGAGCCTTCCATTCTGCTTGCCTACATTCACCAGGCTCCCTGGGGCTGCTGCAGCTGCACACCAGCGGTTTTCCAGACATATGGAGACTATTAATGTCTGTACTTAAAGACAGCTGAGCTAAGGACAGTGCATCTGCCTTCTCTCCAGAGATCTGAGGCAGAAGTAGCAGAGCATGAAACTACATACCCTTCACCAGCTGCTTTCAACATTCATCTCCACAACCAAAGGACAGAACTTTGTGAGGTAATGGTTGATTTAGATACTTTTTTTGGAGTATTATGGAAGGGGAGGGAGGATCCTGGTTCCCCCTCCCACCAAGGCACTGGGTCTCAAAGAACAGCCCTTTGGGGCTATCCTGTGTTATCCTTTCCATTTGGAAGCAGGAAAAATGCAGCAGGGGACCCCAACTGCATTACAAGCTGCGCAAATACTACTTACAACATCTTCCCTGTTCCAGTCCTGGAAAGGAATAGTGTCAGTGACACCACTACTGGGCATTTACCCAAAGGACCAAAGGAATAGGAAAAGGAATCATATGAACAAAAACAATTTATAGCAACTCTGTGGTAACCTGGAAGCCAAGGGGGGCGGCTATACAAGCTGTGGTAGAGAAATGTGTCATAAGATTTAGTATCATTGTACTATAAGCAACAATGACTGTTTAAGAAGCCTCCGTGAACAGAGCAAAATGAGAATAGAACAATTCACACGACAATTCATTCATCATAGAAGAGGGCATTCTCTCCTCCTCCCAAGCCTCTGATATTTGAGGGTTGATGAGCTCCCATCCTCAATGTCCTTTTTTCCTTTCTATGTGAAAAGGTTGTGCTAGGACTTTATGTGAACTCCATATTCTGCACACTTGAAGAACCCTGGACCCAGAGAAGAAACCTCTGGTGGAAAACCACCCCACCCAAGGGAACCATACCCACTTTATCCTACCCTGTAGCACTCTCAGGATAAATGCCCACTTCATGCCAACCTAGAACCTCCCCAGCACCAGTACCTACTTCACTCTTCAACAGCTGGAATCCCGTATGTCCCTGGGGTGTCAGTTCCCTTGAAATTTGCCTCAGGAAGGTCATAGCAAGTTGCCTTTGGTAATGGGGCATGAAGGAATTCAGGAAAGCACCTGTCCGGCCTGGGAAGGGACAAAGAACAGATACAAACACTAGCTGATCTCCTTTCCATCCAGCTAATCTCACTTTATTTTGAGATAGTTGGAAGCCCCCTCCCAGACCTCAGGGACTATGCCCTGTGATCCCTCTTGCTTTTGACAGTTCTGTAAAACCCACCCCAAGGCATGATCTTTTTTCTTTTTTTGGCGAGTCATTTGGGCTTAAGTGACTTGCCCAAGGTCACATAGCTAGTAAGTGTCAAGTAATGGAAGTCGCATTTGAATTCAGGTCCTCCTGATTCCACAGCTAATGCTCTATCCACTGAACCACCTACCTGCCCCCCACGATCTTCTTTTTACCAAGTCTAAATTAGGGAAGCTCGTGATGGGCATAACACCTTCCTTCCACCTAGAATCTTAATGATAGATGCATGTGAGAGAGAACTACTCCCATGAGGCTCTGATC
>NW_027185755.1:6264467-6294641 GCF_028583685.1 Petaurus breviceps papuanus | reverse complement strand
GAAGTGGTACCATCATGTCCACCCAACTCAGACCTTCAGGGAACAAAGGGAATCTGCTCATGGGGCATATGCAACAGCACGGAGGATTCCAGCAGACCCAAGCAGCTTAGTGTGGCACAGGGGGTATGAGTTTACTGCCTTATCCACCAGGACAGTATCTCCTGTTCTGTGACCTGCCCTCACCCATCCCATCCCCCTACCATGTTTTGTGACCCTCCCTGAACGATCCTCTCCCCTCCTCCCGTGATAACAACCAGGCCAATGTCCCCTCTGTTCTGTGACCTCCCCTTCTCCCTACCAGGTTAGTGTATCTCTCACCAAGCTTCTCCCCTTGGATACTTTAGTTGGGTACTGTTATCAGGATGTCTGAGGCTGGATGGATGTTCCAGCACTGACCAAGGCTACATTACCCTTCCATTCTCCATGAAGCTCTCCTGGTTCCAGCTTCCCCATCACAGTGGCAAGAGACTTGACAGTAATCTTCAGCCTCTGGATTTTCTCCATCTGTTCCTCACTCCACAGCCCTCATCCCTTGGTCCCTTGCCAAGTCTTGCCTACATAATATCTAACAAATCTTCCCCCTTCATATGCACACCTCTGGACAGTCTTGGTCTGGTCTCTGGTGACCTCTTACCTAGTTAATCACAGAAAACTAGAAGTGGTCTCAGGGATCATTTAATTCAAAATTTCTTACCCTGGGGTCTACCAAAAATTACATCTTTATTTTCATTAACCTCTGGCTTCCTTTGTAATGATCTGCATTTTATTTTATGCACTTAAAACATATTCTAGGAAGGGGTCCTTGTGCTTCACCAAAATGTCAAAGGTGTCCATGACATTAAAAAAAAAACTTAAAAACATCTGACCTACAATATCTCACACCATCTATCAAGATAAGAGCAAAATGGGCATATGATTTAGACATAAAGGGTAAATATCATATACAAATTGGGGAACACAGAATATATTACCTGTCAGATTTATGGATAAGGGAAGAATTTATAACCAAAGAAGAGACAGAAAGCATCATGGGATGTAAAATGCATAATTTTGATTATATCAAGTTGAAAATCTTCACACAAACAAAACTGATGCAGGCAAGATTATAAGGAAAGCAGGAAAGTGGGGGGAAAAGTTACATCAAAAGTCTCTGATAAAGGCCTTATTTCTCAGATATATAGGGAACTGAGACAAATTTATAAAAACAAGTCATTCTCCAATTGATAAATGGTGAAAGGATATGAATAGGCAATTTTCAGAAGAGAAAATCAAAAGTATCTAGAGGCATTTGAAAACTAAATCACTATTGATTAAATAAATGCAAAATAAAACAGCTCTGAGGTACCACCTCACATCTATCAGATTGGCTTATGTGATAGAAAAGGAAAATGAAACATTGGAGGGAATGTGGAAAAATAGGGAAACTAATGCATTGTTGGTGGAGTTGTGGACTGATCCAACCATTCAGGAGAGCAATTGGGAACTATGCCCAAAGGGTTATAAAACTGTGTGTACCCTTTGATCCATTAATATCACAACTAGGTCTGTATCCTAATGAAATCAAAGGAAAAGGACCTACATGTACAAAAATACTTATAGAAGTTCTTTTTTTCTGGTGGCAAAGAACTGGAAATCGAGGAAGAGCCCATCAATTGGGAAATGGCCGAACTAGTTCATTGTGATGAAATACTATTGTGCTGTGAGGAAGGATGAGCAGGATGCTTTCAGAAAAACCTGAGAAGACTTACATGAACATGGCACACAGCAACAGCAACACTGTGACTATGATAGTCTTAGCTATTCTCAGCAATACAATGATCCAATACAATTCCAAAGGACTTATGATGAAAAATGCTACACACCTCCAGAGAGAGAACTGATGGAATCTGAATACAGATTGAAGCATACCTTTTTCATTTTATTATTCTTGAGGGTTGTTTTTGGTTTACCTTTTCTTTTGCATCATGGCTAATATGGAAACATTTTGCATGACTGCACACATGTAATCTATATCAAATTGCCTCCCTTCTCAAAGAGGGAGGTGGGGAGAGAGGGAAAGAATACAAAACTAAAATATTTTTTAAATGAACGTTAATTTTTTTGTTTACATTTAATTGAGAAAAATAAAAATTAAATGTAAAAGAATATCTGGTCTAGGCCAATCCCCTTATTTTACAGATGAGGAAAAAGAAAACAAGAGAAAGGAAAATTACTTCTCCAAGGTCACAGAACTAAGGCCAACTTCAAGTCTACTGTTCTTTCTACTTACATCATGCTGAAAGAATCTCCTCCAGCATCAAGCCACTCTAGTCTCAACCCTTACAATTCATGTCCTCTGCAATGGATCTGCCCTCATCACATACCCCATGGCTATCACTCAGTTCAATCACAGAATTAGAGATTCCCACCTTCAACCTCAACTCTCAGGGCACCTCTTCCTCTTGTCCTTCCAAGCTTATCTGCTTCGAGCCTCTTTCATACTTGGAAAGACCACCGTGGTATACAACTGTGATGGAATGCTATTGTGCTATAAGAGATGACAAGTAGGATACTTTGAGAAAATCCTGGGAAGACTTGTATGAACTCACACAAAGTAAAGCGACTGCCACATGTGAATTCCCTTGTGGGATTTCTCAAGGCCTTACAATTCAATTGAGACTGCTCTCTCAAAGGTCACTTGCATCCTCCTCTGTCTTTCTGTTTCACCTGACCTTGTTCATATTCACCCTCTTCATTCAAGATACCATCTCTGCTCTCAGCTTCCATGACACACTGCTCTTCGTTGTCTCCTCCCCTATGAACCAACCAACTCCATGCTTCTTTTCTTGCCCCTAAGTGTGTGTCCATCCCCTCCCTAAGTCTCTGTACTAGGTCCTCTTCACCAAAGAAAGTGTAGGTAAGGAGTACTCACCTACTCCTATGACTACAATACATACAACTACCTGTATGCACGGGTAGTTAACAGTTCTTTATCTCCCATCCCGTTCTTCCAAAAGCTATAACTCCACCAACTGCCAGCTAGCCATGTTCATCTGGATGTCCCAGCAGTATACACCAGCCCCTACATGGCCCTACTCTCCTTGCCCCTTCTTCTCAAACGGGTTGACAGCTCCACCATCTTCTCAAGTCACCCATGCCCCTAAACTTTCTGGTGTTGTTTCCCTCTCTGCACCCCCCATATTCCATCAGTTGTAAAGTCCTACAGACTTATTCTTTTCAGCAACACCTCATCACCACTGTCTCCTGATGATTGCCCACCAACTGAGGAATGGCTGAACAGTTGTGGCAGATGGTTGTGATGGAACACTATTGTGCTATAAGAAATGACAAGCAGGATGGTTTCAGAGAAACCCAGGAAGACTTGTTATGAACTCATACAAAGTGAAGCGAGCAGAACCAGAACATCGCGCACAATGACAATATTGTACAATTATCAACTGCGAAAGGCTTTGCCTCCCTAATCAAGACAATGATCCAAGATAATTCCAAAGTGTTGTGATGAAAAATGCTACCTACCTCCAGAGAGAGAACTAATGAACTACGAATGCAGATTGAAGCATGCTTTTTTAAAATTTCCTTTATTTTTATTTTTTCCTTTGTGTTTTCTTTTGCAACATGGCTAATATGGAAATGTTTGGTATGACCTCACACATATAACTGAAATCAAATTGTTTGCCTTCTCAAGGAAGGGTGAAGTTTAAGAGGGAAAGCGAGAATTTGGAAGTCAAATTTTAAAAAAATGATTGTTTATTTTTTGTTATTTCAAAAAAGAGACTGTGGAGGGTGGAACAAAGAAAATACTGTATTTGGTGTCAGGAAACAAGTCTTCTAATCACATTTGGCCAATTATTAACTGTATGAGCTTGAACAAGTCACCTAACTTCTGAATTTCATTTTTTTTAATCTGAAAAATGGTGATATTATCTATCCCTCATGGAGCAAATTGTAAGGCTCAAATGAGTAAAGAGTTTAAATTGTCCCTTGATGAGGTGTGGGAGGTGGCAGGGAGAAAAGAGACAGAAATGACTGCAAGTTTAGGAGCATGGGCGAGTGACTGAGAAGAGGGAACTGTGAAGAGAATTAGAAAAGGGTGTGAGAAGAAGAGGTAAAGAGTAGGTCGAGGGAGAGGACAGTCTACACTACTAGAAATTTTGGTCCTTACTCTCTCCTGAATTACTCAAAAAGCGTCTTAACTAGTGGTCCCATTGGAAATCTCTCTAATTCATCCTTCATAAGCTATTAAAATAATCTTCCTAATGCTCTGACCATGCCACTTCCCTAATCAGACTTTCTGTAGCTCCCAATTGCGTTTACCATCAAATACAAACGTCTTATCCTGGCATTCAAGGCTCTCCAAGCTGGCTCCAATTTGGCCTCCTGGTCTCTATGCACTCTCAGTCTCAGCCAAACTGCACTACTCAATGTTCCCCAATCTTACCTGTCTTCTCTCAATGCTGCATGCCCCCCCTCATCTCTCCCTATTCACATCTTTAAGGTGCAGCTGAGGTACCATGTCCTCCAGAAGGCTTCCCTCATTCTCCCCAACAGCTGAGAGTGACCTTGGCTTCATCTGAATGTCTGGCTTTCCCCCCATCCTCTTGCTTGTACCATTAAATATTTATTTAGAAGCTGTAGACTCTTTACTGGACTGGGAGCTCATCGAAGGTCAAAACTGTGTGGTTTTTCATGTCTGTATTTCAATCTCTTCTAGAACAATCCCTGACTCAGAGGAGGCATCTAATTAGGGTTTGTTGACTCGATGCTAAGAACCATCCCAGTGTGGCTGTATGAATCATTATAAGGCACAATGATCAGGTATCACCCGATGGAAAAGCACCTTGAGGACCTTCCCCGGGAAAGGACTAACTAAGCAGTGCCCATCAGACCCTGCCCCACTGGCCAGTCGGGAGAGTCACCTACCACAGAATACCACCCCCCCACACACATGCATACCCAAATCCCCTAACCCTTGTCATAGACAGTCAAGAGTCTAGGAGACAGTTATGGGGCTTAAATTCACATTTTAATATTGGGTGGTCACACAAGAGAGACCGTATGCAGTTCATGAGCCTGTTCTCAGGTTCACTCACTCCCTCCCCAGGAGAGAGGACTGCTGCCCCACACCCGCTGGTCTTTGTAAAAATATCAGAAGAAAGATAAGGAAGCAGTGTGCAGAGGTCAACTCTGGTCTGGCACATCTGGGCCCATCTGGCTACAAAATGGAATGCTTCTCAAATGGAATGGTCAGCTCTTTCGCCGCAGCCTCATCCAGGAACCAGCATAGTCGCCCCGTGTGGGGCTGCACCAGTGCAGCAGGAAGTGGATTCTCTTCGTCACTTTCCAGGATCCGCTGTTTCTCCATCCCAAGAGAAAGCGCATGAGGCCCAACCCCACCTCCAACTCCCAGACATTTCCCAAAGCCAAGAGAGGGAACAGGAGGGCACCATGGGGTCCTTCCCTTTGACCTCGGCCATTCAGACATAGGAGATCTCAAACACTGCCATTCTGAAATCTTCTCACACCACGGAAATTACCCTGGACAGCGTCTGTTCCCATCCCCTTCTAGGGACACCCCACAGTCAGATGTCTCCCCCCAGCCCCATTCCTCATTACTATCACAGAACACAAAACTGTGACTGTTACCTTCAAAACAGTTGCTTTGCTTTCTCCAGTAGCCACAAACACGACCATTCGTGCTGCATTCAGTACAGGCAGAGTGAGGGTCACTCTCTCAGGGGGTGGCTTTGGGGAATCACTAATGGGGGCCACAATTTTTTCCTTCTCCTACGAAAAATGAGTCCAAACAGCAAGAAGAAATCAGATGGTACCAGAGGAAGCAATCCATGGCTCTCAAACCAACTCTGAGCTTGGAACGCTCTTGGGGCTCCCTCCCAAACCCAGTCTGAAATGGGACTGACTTGCTCCAACCCCATAAACTGATGCCCTTGCCATCCTGGAGACCACAACCCAGCCCTGGTACAGCCCAGCCCAACTACCAAAGCTGGCTTACCTGCAGGAGAGGGTGATCAGGGAAAAGGGAACATGTGTGCCCATCAGGTCCAATACCCAAAATCAGCAGGTCAAAAACTGGGATTGTATCACCTTGAAAGGCCTGAGGGAGAAGAACACAAGAAAGGCCACCCCGCCCCAGTCAGATGCCCAGCCTGGCTTCTGACAAGTGAAAGGCCCTCGTTTTTGTGTCCAAAGACTGATTAAAGGCTTGTGGTGTCCCAGGAGCAAAGTAGGAGGAAAAACAAGAGTCTGAGACACTTAGGTGACTGAACACAGGCTTCTCCTGAATCAGCTTTTTTTTAAGGAGCCTGAGAGCACTTTTCAGACCTCTCACACAAGACTTACAACCCTACAAAATTAGGACTGTGGCATTATGATGATGCCTGTTTTATAGAGAAGAAAATAAGACTCAAAGGAGGCAAAACAACTTGTCATGGGGTTAAGACATGGCAAGGGCAAGATCAGAATTCACTTCCACCAGCCCCCTACGTCTAACACTCTAGCCACCATGTCATGGCCACAGCAGAGCCAATCCATCACCACATCTGTCCTTTCAGGGCTAGGTCACTGTGCATGTGGGGCTGGGCCTCCTCCTAAGGCAGGGAGCTTTTGGAAGTGAAGCCTTCTCTCCTCCTATGTAGGGGAGGACCTCACTTGGGCCATGTAGGAAGTGCTGCTGCCGCTGCTGTCACACAGCCAGGTATGCTTAGGACATAGCTATGCTGTCTTTCTCAAAGAACCAACTCTTAGTTCTATTTATCATTTCTATGATTCCCTTTTCCCCATTTTATCTACTTCTCCTTTAATTATTATATTTTTTTTAATTATTAAGAGATTCACCATGATATTTTCTATGGGTCAGTCCCCTGTTGGAAAAAAGAAATTGGTCCAATCTGGATCTGAGTCACACTAAACAAACACACAGACCACACAGGTCCTAGGGTTTCTCTGAAGGGCCCAAATCCAAAGGTCTGGAATGGAAGCAGGAAGTGGGTTGCAGGAATGGAGAGCTGTTCTAGAGAAATTAGTACAGGGAGTGCCAGGGAGGCAACTGTTCCTCTGATTCAACTTCTTTCCCCAAAACCCTAAGAAACAAACTAATAAGGCTATGTGCATAGGTCAGGCCTGACAGGCTGCAAATACTCATCAAGATCTCTAAGTACTTCACTCATCTAGGAGTATTTCATGACAATTATAAAATGGTTTTTTTCCTTATTATTTTGTGGAATAATATATTATTATAATATAATATAATAATTTTTGTGGACTCCATACTAATTATTTCAGATTCGGTTCACTATTTTCTTTCTTTTGATAGCTATTAGTCAGGACCTTATTCATTACCTGCCCCACTATTACTGAATTCCACACTTCAAGCAGTCACTTCTCCATTCATACCTGTGTCCCCATGTAGAGCCCCTGGGGAAAGGAAGCCCAAAAGAAGGTATGGAGGCCTTCCCTAGGTTCCCCCTGCCCTAAGCCCCACTACTCACTTCTCGAAGCTTCTCTGCATAGTCTGAGGCAGCCTCTTCTACTGGAAGCGCAGGGTTAATGGTGATTACCTGGCTCTCTGGGATGGGCAGGTTTGAAAGAAGATGAGTCTACAGCAGATAAAGGAAGAAAATCCAGCCTTACACCCAGATCCAGAGCACAACAATCAACCACTGATGTCCAGTCTCCAATTCCCTGCCTCTCTAAGGTAGGCACAGCTCCACTGCTGCTATCTAAAGAATCTGTTTCACAAGGCTCGATGTACCAGAGATTTGGCTCGACTCGTTTCACTTTAAGATGAAAAACTTACTGTGGAGGTAACTTCCACAGGTTTTATAATCTGGTCATCACTGAATAAATAAACTGAAAGGCATCCATTAAGTGCTTGGTGCCACACACTAGGGATAAAGGTAGAAAAATGAGACAATCCCTACTCTCAGGGAGCTCATACTCTAAGTAGGGAAGACAATGGATAAAAGGGAGTTCGGCAGCAGGTCTCATGGCATGTTCTGGAAGCCCTAAAAAAACAAGGAACAAGAGGCAAGGCAAGGTCTAGGGTCCTTAGGATGCAATGGCAGGCCAGATAACACTGGAGAGGGAGGGAGGAGAGAATGGCAGGTCTAAAGGGCATAGAGGCAGGAAGATACCAAGGCCTGGAGGTCCTCCATCTCATCAAGAGGACTGAGTTTGTGGGTTCTGGGTTGCCTAGGGTCAGGGGATGGGGAAAGGGAAGGCAAGGGAGAAGGGTTATAATCCCCCTCCTCCCAAGAAGAGGCTGGCCTCTTCCTGGGGCCTGAGAAGCCCATATATGAGGAAAAGGACAAAGAAAAGTCAAAAGATTCAACTTATTTCTCACTTTGGTCTTTTTATGACATCTATGGCCTTTCCCTATCGTCCACCCTCACTCTCCAACTCAGCTGTGCTGGCAAGATCACAGACTTAAAAGTTATTCTCCTCTCCTAAAACTCCTTCTTCTTCCCCTTCCCATCTCTCTCACTACCCCCCCCCCCCCCCCAAAAAAAAAAAAAAACAAAAACTGAACCCCTGAGGCAAAGGTTTGGTGGGATATTACTGATGGAAAAACTACTAATTCCAGGGCATGTATATTCTATGGTTGGATACAAAGTGAGAAGGATTATCACAGCCAGTAGATTCTTTGTTATCTGTTATGATGGCAAAAAGACCTATCATCCTTACCACCAGGTACCAGGATGTCTACTGGTATGGAGACCAGAGGCAGATCACCAGACTTCATGTTCTAGGGCTCCCTGGGCATGTGATGGCAATCAGACTTGTTCATATGCTACTCTGCTTCTAGGGTACACTGAAAGACATGCTGGTTGGTCTACAAATCACCTAAGTAGTTACTGATGATGAGAATTGGGATATTCAGGGTCAGTCAATAAGCATTCATTTATTTATCTTTCTATCTATGTATTTATTTATTTGGTTTTTTGGAGAGCAGTTGGAGTTAAGTGACTTGCCCAAGATCACACACGGCTAGTTTTGTTTTGTGTGTGTGTGTGTGTGTGTGTGTGTGTGTGTGTGTATTAAGTGTCTGAGGCCAGATTTGAACTCAGGTCCTCCTGACTTCAAGGCCAGTGCTCTATTCACTGTGCCACCTAGCCGCCCCATAAGCATTTATTAAGTACCTACTACGTACTAAGCAATGAGGATGCAAAAAAGAGGAAAGATAGTCTCTGCCCTTAAGGAGCTCACAATCTAAGGGGAGAGACAAGTAAGAAATGTGTGCAAGCAAGTTATATACAAGAGAAACAGGATATAACTGAGAGGGAAGACACTAAAATGAAAAGGGGCTGGGAAAGGCTTCCTGTGGAAGATGGGATCTTAGCTGGGGCATGAAGGAAGCTGGGATGCAGAGATAAGGAAGGAGAACCTTCCAGGGACAGTCAGAAAGAAAGCCCAGGGCTAACAAATGGAGTGTCAGAAAGGACTTCTGTGTCACTGGATCAAAGGCAGGAAGGAAGGTATAAGAAGACTAAAAACTGACAAGTGAGGAGTTCAAAGAAGACTTGTACAAATTGATGCAGAACAGAGAAAACATATCATAATAAAAGCAGCCAGCATTTCTAGATGGATTTAAGAAATTGTGCAAAGTGCTTTATGGATAAAACCTCATTTGATGCTCACAAAAATGATATCAATGGAATAAACCCTAGACTATAGAGTAGATGAGATGCCCAGTGGTGGTCCCAGAATCCTAGCTCTGGAATCCAGGGGCCTGCCAGGGAGACCTCAGGCCTCAGTCTCCTCACATGTAAAAGCAGGGGGTGGAACCAGATGGCCTCTGAGGTCCTTTCCAGCTCTGGGCACAGAGCACTGTACATGCTGTCAGTGTGTTAGCTGGCTCTGCTGAACTGTTTTTCTTTGTTATAAAGGATAGGCCAATGGGTAGCAGGGTAGAGATTACTGGGAAGTGACTGCTGACTTAAAAGGCATCTCTCCCTTCTTGGTAAAATCGGAGGAACTACTGGTGTGGAACACTGAAAACAAAGTCAAATTTGGTGGATGCACTGGCTAGCTTTGCTGAACTTTTTTTTTTTCAGATTTATTCTTTGTTTTAAGGAATGACTGGGATGAAGGAAAGGCATACCGGGAAGGAGGAAGGAAGGGAAGAACAAGCATTTCCATAGCACCTACTATGTGCTACGTACTGTGCTAAGCACCTTATAAACATTTCTTCCTTTGATCCTCACAAGAACCTTGGGACAGAAGTGCTCTAATCATCTTCTTTTTACAGTGGAGAAAACTGAGGCAAACAGAGGATAAGTGACTTGCCCAGGTCATACAGCTAGTAGGTATCAGAGGCTGGATTTCATCTCTGGTCTTCCTGATCACAGGCCCAGTGCTCTGTCACTACGCAGCCAATAAAATAATGGACAAAAATAAAACAGGCATCATAATCATAAAATGAGTTTGTATATACCCACAGTTAGGGTTAAGGCTATTTGTTGTTAATTTACCACCCAGTTTCAATTATTCAAATCAGATGAGAATATGTAGATAAATGTTGGCCAGATATATCCTCTTCAAAAAAGACCTGACAATAATCACATGGCATCTTAATATCCATACAGGTGGTTGTTGTTGTTGGCACAAGTACTACAGAGCCTCAGAACTGATACCCTCCACAAAGACCCCAGTTCCAACCCAGTGGACTGAGTCCTGAAGGAAACCAAGGATTCCCAGAGGCAGAGGTGAGAAGGGAGACCACTGCAGGTCCCTACAGGGGACACCAGTGCAGAGAAAGGAGTGGGAGTGTCCTGTGTGGCACCGTAAGTAGTCCAGTATACCTGGATTACAGGGTGAAGGGAAGTGTGATATACAAGACAAATGGAGAGAGAGAGCTAGGGAGAAGAAATTTAAATGTCATCAGGAGTCTCTATTTGATCCTAGAGGCCGTAGGGCACCACTGGAGTTACTACATGAGCAAGGAGGTGATGTGATCAGACCTATATTTTAGGAAAATCACCTTGGCAGCTCTTGGTGTGGAAGATGGATTGGAGTGTGGAGACCAGATAGGAAGGAGGCTGTTATAACAGTCCTGGGGAAAAGCAGTGAGAGCCTGAACCAGGGTTACAGGTGTGAGTGGAGAAGAGATTATGTACAGGAGACATGTTCTATAGGCACACATGACAAGATCTGGTAGCTAACTGGCTCTATAGAATGAATGAAAGTGGGGAGTCAAGGATAATGTCATGGTTTCAAATTTGGCTAACTACAAGTAAGGTGACAGGTTTGGTGTGGAAAGATAATGAATTCTGTTTTGAACTCACAGAATTTGGGATTCCTACGTGGCATCCAGTTGGAAAGGTCCAAAGGGCCGTTAGTTGATGATGCTCAGGACTAGAGCCCAAGAAAGAGAGTAAGGCTGAATGCATAAATTTGGGAATCACCTGCATAGAATAGTAACTGAATGCATGGGTACTGAGTTCACTAAGACAGAGAGCCATAGTTAGTAGACTTGACATGGAAAATAAGATCAGCAAAGGAGATTGAGAAGGGAACGTCTGGACAGGTACCGTGTTTCCCCGATAATAAGACACTGTCTTATTAATTTTGGGGGAAAGAAAAACACCAGAGGGCTTATTTCCAGGGGAGGGCTTATGTTGTCCTGCCTCAGCTCTCCTCTGCAGCACTGCTCTCAATGGCGCCAGCAAGCAAATCACTGGGGAAGAACAGGATGACGCACTCACTGCTGCAGCTCTGATTGGATGCAGCTCGGAGCAGGGCGTGCGTTTCACGGGGGAGGGGGGGACGGGACGGTGCATACAGAGGGTACCGTAATGTAGCGTGTAGCGCAGGGGATCACCTTCACTACAGTAGCAATCTCAATAGGGCTTATTTTCGGGGGAGGGCTTATTTTAGAGGAATCTTACACAGTAAGGGGAGGGCTTATTTTTGGGATAGGTCTTATTATCGGGGAAACACGGTAGGAGAGCCAAGAAAAAACAAGGTAAAGAAAGCCTAGAGGGAGGAATTGCATGGATAGATTTCAGGGATTCCATTAATTCAGATGGGAAACAAACTGCATCTTTATTTTCACTGTTCACTATTCACTTTATTATCACAACCTTTTGTTTCCTTTGTAATTGTATATATTTTATTTTATCCATTTAAAAACATGATTCTGAGGAGGGATTTGTGGTCTTTACTGGACTGCCAAAAAGGTACACAACACAAAAAAAGTTAAGGACTTTTCTGATCTAGGAGATGGTCAGTAATATCAAGGTGTCACAAGGGAATACAAACAAGAATAAAGAGAAACAAAGTGCAGCAAGGTGGTGCAATAAAGCTCTGGGCCTACCATCAGGAGGACCTGAATTCAAATCTTGCCTCAGATCCTTACTGTGTGACCCTGAGCAAGTCACTTAACCTTGTTTGCCTCAGTTTCCTCATCTATAAAATGAGCTGTAGAAAGAAATGGCAAAACACTCCAGGATCTCTGCCAAGAGAATCCCAAATGAGGTCACAAAGAATCAGAGAGGACCAAAACAACTCAACAATAGTGTCAAATGATGCAGAGATCAGGAAGGATGAAGACTGAAAAAAAGCTCTTAGCTTTCACAATTAAAGTATTGCTGGATGCTTTGATGAGAGCAGTTTCAGTAAAGTGATAAGACAGGCAGTCAAACTACAAGGAGTTCCAAAGAGAGTGACTGGAGAGGAAGTGGAGGCAAAGAATATAGCTTGGTCTGTTGAAGAAGTCTGGCTGAGAAAGGCAGGAGAGATACAGATGATGAGAACAGTAAGATTTAGTAAGGGGTTTTTAAGGATGGTTGAGATTTGGGCATGTTTACAGGTAGAGAAGGAATCAGTAGAGACTGATGATCAGAGACAGGAGATAATAGTGAAGGCTGTGGAATCTATGGAAGATAAGAGGGATGGCCACTTCACCAGAAGCTGCAGTAAGGGGGAAAATAGTAGGGGATGATGTCTGAGGAGGGGGTTAAATGAGGAAGAAGGGAGAATAGGGGCTTCTTGACAAACCCAGGATGTCAAGATCAGAGTGTCTAGGCGTAGGCTAATCTTACAAACAAGTTCTTTTGCGGGGAGGAGGAAGGAAGAATGACTGCTCTATCTCATTTTGACTGAACACATTCCAGATGTTCTGGGAACAAAACTCAGAAATGTTAGGAGATGCCGAGATCTGGCTGAAAGTGATTTATAGCCGTCTTAGGTAATACATCAGGAAGTACTGGAAAGAGAAGATGACCAAGCCCCAAGCAGCAGCTCAGATACTCCACATTGGCACAATAATATGGTTTGGTGACCAAAGTGAGCCCCCATCAATGATTCTGACTACCACTAACACAACACAGGCTCTCTGGACACTGCCACTCTCAGACAGAGCTGAGTCGATGAAATTCACAACGGCCCTCTGAAGTCTCCCATAAATGGGAAATAACCAGTTTAAAATTAGGTGGACCATGAAGCAGGGTGTGAAAAGTAGTTACTCTGGGGCACCTAGGTGGTGCAGTAAATAAGTACTGGCCCTGGAGTCAGGTGGACCTGAGTTCAAATCCAGCCCCAGACACTTAACACTAGCCATGTGACCTTGGGCAAGTCACTTAACCCCAACTGCCCTCCAAAAAGCAAAAAAAAAAAATTAACTTTTTTTTGGAGGGGGGAGGGCAGGGCAAGTTTTTGTGTTAAGTGTCTGAGGCCGGATTTGAACTCAGGTCCTCCTGACTCCAGGGCCGGTGCTCTATTCACTGTGCCACCTAGCTGCCCCCCCCCATTTTTTTTTAAAGAAAAATAATTACTCTGGGATGAGGAGGGGCAGGAGAGGGTGTGTCTAGAAATACAATTAGGCCATGGATGAGAGGCAGCTCAATTCATAGGTGACCTCCTGCCCAGATGGATCTATGTGCTCAGGCAATGAGGGTAGGTTAGATTCAGCACTAGTAAATTCAACAGCAACTCTATGCTCTCATACCCTCACACATTCAACATATTCTTGGCAACAAAGTGGAAGAGTGTTGGAGGATCCAACCCCATTTTAGATACACCCAAAGGCAGGATCTGATGTGCACACCCTTCCTCCCTAGGTAACCCCAGGCAGGTTAGTTGTCTTGCCCATAGAGGCTAATTCACCACAGGCAAGTCAACCAAACTCTGTTAAAAGTGATTCACTTGGGTAGGGATATTACATATCAGGTCCTGTCATGGATTACATCTAATACAGTTCCCAGTTCATTCTGAAGCCAATTCTACTAGTTAAAAACCTCTGCTAAGTGGAGTGTCAAAAGTCTCCTTGGGCTCCCAAAGGAAGTCTTGTACATCCACTATGGGGCTATTTTTGGTGAGGGAAGAGTTGGCTCAATAAATAATCTGCCCCACAAGATAGGCTACCTTCCACCATGTGTAATTCTAAATTGTAGAAGGCTAATTAACACTGGACTAAGAACCTTAGGAGGTGTTCTATTACCCAGTAAAATAACTGAAGCTCTAAGTACTATCTGGGGCCAAGGTCACCAACTGATTATAACTTAAATTGGAAGGCTGAAGCCTTCGCATCATAAACATGACTTCTAGCACAAGTCTGGGTAAACTGTCAACACAGCCCAGTCCCTAAAAGCCCCGTGAGACTTTTGCAATATGGTCAGATAATTTTCCTGCAGTCAGCAGCAGACGATCATCTTGGGAGCATGACAACAGCCTCATATCCTGCCAGGCCACGGTCAACAAGTAGAAGTTGGGATATACAGAGTGTTGGTCTCTCAATGAATCAGGATCTCAAAAAACAAACATTAAAAGCAAAATCCAAGGTACTAAGACAAAAGCATGAAACCAACTGCAAAAATAGATTGAGACTAGAAGATTGGTCCTAGATTGGGTGGCATGATACGGGGTATACTAGGGAGCTGTTTGATTGAA
This sequence comes from Petaurus breviceps papuanus, assembly GCF_028583685.1. Classification (NCBI taxonomy): domain Eukaryota; kingdom Metazoa; phylum Chordata; class Mammalia; order Diprotodontia; family Petauridae; genus Petaurus; species Petaurus breviceps. Next base: position 6,279,737 of record NW_027185755.1, on the reverse strand, counting down.
CCTGGCTCCCAAAAGCTTGGGCTTCTTATAATAATTTCAAGTGTTCCCCTCCCTGCTGAAGTTTGGCATGGTCACAGGACAGCATCTATTCCTGTTCAGCTGTACTGGTAAGATTTCAGGTATGGTTAATTATATAGAGAATATCACCCTTATAAGGAGGCCATGCTCTAAGAATGATTTTCTTCATTATAACCAGGCCACCATAGCTGCTCATGTCCAGGAACAAACCCAGATCCCATACCCCTATTTTAATAAAGCTGCTCCCAGATCCTATATCCTGTTCCTTATGACTAAGCCACACTGCAGGGCATTTCCCCCACCTTTTATAACCAGGGGCCCCTTATGGCAGGGAACAGCACCTCTAGATCAGATAGAAAAAAAAATGCCCCCAGTGCCTGATAAAATAACCTGCTCAGCTTCAGAACTCTTCCTCCGAGTGGAGTTTGTCTTGTTTGGCAAATGCCATTAGTCCAACATATGTGGACGGTCTGTGCTCCACACTCCATGCAGGCATCTTGCCATCACCCTTCGTGCATGGCCATGGCCTGCTCCCAGCCTCCGGCGTGGGGTTCAGTAATCAAAACATGCCACCACACTACCCCAGTGCCTGGAAAGGGCGTGTCCAATGACTGCCCAAACATCAAATCACCGTCCCGGGGATTCCGTGCTTAAACAGTGCGGTAGACTGACTGACGCCCCAAAGACTCCGATCCCTGGCCACCACTCCTGCACGTGTGTACTCCCCCAGGGGAACGTAAACTCCTTGAGGGCAGGGGCTCTCTCACTCCGGTATTTGTATCTTCAGCGCTTAGCAAAGTGCTTAACACACAGTAAGCATTTAATAAATGCCTTTTTATTCATGCCTTGGGACCAGACTACCCTAGTGGCACCCTGGGTTTCATGAGACCGGGGCCCCTTATTCCCCAAGTGGCCATCAAAGCCACCTTTTGACCTCGGAGGCGCGTGGCATGCCATACCCCCTCCCCAGCCTCCACAGAGCCCAGAGGGGAGACCCCCGGCTCCTGCCCCCTTTTTAATGAGGTCACCCTCCCTTTCGGGCCAGGCCCCTCCCCCCCGCTGCCCTCCCTCCGCCCCGCACCCGGTACAGGCCGAACGTGCTGTCCGCGTGGTCGAAGGGCACGAGGCGCTCGTCGCAGAATCCCAGAGTCCAGTGCGCGGGGGCGGCGGGCCCGGCGGGGGCGGCGGCCGCGGGAAGCTCTTGGGCCAGCAGCTGGACCAGGCTCCCGCCCGAGAGCCCAAGTGAGAAGCGAGCCCCATCCCCGGCGCCCCCGGCCCCGGCCCGGCTCTGCGCCGCCCGCTGCACCACCAGTTGCGCCAGCGACACGCCCAGCTCCTGAGGGCTCGGGAACACCGAGATGAGGCGGGAGCCTGACCCCGGCATCGCGGCGGTGACGGCGGCGACGGCGGGGGTGCGAGCAGGGGAGCCGGCGGCGCGCGGCGTGAGGCGCGGCCTCGGCGCCCGGGCGGAAGTGGCGCCAGTCCGGGCGGAAGGGGACACACAAACGCTTCCGCCTTAGTAGGGGCTCCGCGGCGCCGGGCGCAGCACAGCTCCTCCTAGGGCACAGCCGCGGTGCTCGTGCCTGTGTCGGCCGAGCACGGAGGTCACAGCCTGCAACGCTGACCGGGCGCCGGCCTCCGCAGCTCATAAGAAGGCTCCAGAAATCACCACCTCTGACCCGAGGCTCATTTCCCTACCCGCTGCCCCCTTACCACTCCCCCTCCCCCTTCCCTGTCCCCTCCCTGTCGTGTAGGTTCTCTCTGAATAAAGTTCGAAAAGCGCGTCAGATAAAAGTATTCTAATGTCACAAGACCAAACTTAAACGTCTTCATCAGAGCCTGTTTTCAAGTTTATTTTTTTAAACTCAAACTAAAAAATAAAATTGCCATGCCTGAAAACACCTGCAAGATGCATGTGCTCATCACCAGCCTGAGCTCTTGGATCGTCAGTTGGTCGCTACCAGAAAGACGTTTACCGGGATATCTGCATAGTCACTACCAGAAGGGACAAGCAAGGGCTTCTGAATGGTAGCTGTCAGCAGGACTGGGTTGGGGGCTTCCACTGGAGGTCAGAGATCAAATATATGAGATTTCCAGTTAACTTGGATTAAGCACACAGACCAGTCCACTTGTCCACAGGAGCACTGTCCCCACCAATCAACACTGAGTAAGGGATGAAGGAAAGTCCACTCCTGAAGCTTAAACTGAGTTAAAAGTAAGTACTGGAACACAGTGACTTAATGACTGAAGGTTCCTTAAGGCACAACCAGTAAAACAGGCAGGAATGGCCCCGTCTGTGCAAAAGAGGCATTGACATTGTAGCTCTCCTCTCTGGGATAGTTTGTAGTTAAGGAGCAAAGAAAAGCAGAGAAATAACCCTTGCTGACCAGGCTGAAGCAGGCCAGACAAGACAGGGCTCTTCTGGCAGTTCCCCATACCCTGCCCCATCCCACCCCCCCACCCCCCCAAGACAGCCTGTTTGTCAGGAGTCCCCTAGAGCCCTGGGAGAAGAGCCAACAGACCCACACTCAGCATCCTGTGATAGGGTATCAAACTCTCATTTGGAAAACATCCAAGGAACCACATGGGCTGAAATGCTCAGGAACCTTGTGGGCCTCTTGGCTACAACCCAACCCTCAAATACTCCAGCAACCCCAAGGATCCTCTGCTGGATCCCATTCAAGTCCTGTCCAACTTCAGCTCCTGCTTGAACCAGAGCCCTGGACCTGAGGGAAGGGTCAAGGAGGGGATTAGGAAGCAATTTTGACAAATCACATTAGGTGAATTTATGCCCTCCCCCCCACCACACCCATTCTTTGGGAAGGAGGAGACTGGATGGGTCCAGGGCAGGGGTATGGTTTCTGTCCTCAGTCCCATCCACCACTGCCAGAGAAGTAGAGGGTAAGGGATGGGGCAGCAAGCTCCGTTAAAGGGAGAAGGCTCCTGTGCAGATGCCAGTGTAGACATTTTCATCCATGGGAATATATTTCCCTTGCTTCAGGTCCAGGAAGAAGAGTCGGTCTGAGGTCTGGTGCAAGTCAAATCCTTCTTGCTGAAGCCGTGTTTTCTGGATCTTGAAGGTGCCTGTGGGATAAGTAGGAAATAACTACCCAGCTAGCAAAGGGTGATGTGGAATGAGGCCCCCATGACAGGGCAAGGCCCTAGAGCTATAAAAATCAAAATGGTATGAAATTAAATAAATAACAAGATATGAATATACCTGTTGTGTCCACCTGAGGCAGGAGGCGAAGGAAGATGGGCCGAGCATATGGTGGAAGTACTCTCTGTAGCTCCTGGTACAGCGCATTGGGGTTCAGTGTAGCATGAGGGTCAGCAATGGCAGCCATTCCAGCCTTGCCCTCCACTCCTACAATGGGGTTATATACTGAGAATGTTCCCAGGCCCTAGATTTTTCTCCAGGCCTTTCAGTCCCCAAGGTTCCCCAAAACTACTTCCCAACCCATAACATTCTCCCAACTCCCACCCGGGCTCCTTGCCTGGCACATCCACCCCATAAACTGCAACATCAGTCTGGCCCAGAACACGGCTTAGGACGCCTTCCACCTCAGTTGTGGAGACATTCTCCCCACGCCAGCGAAATGTGTCTCCACTCCGGTCCCGGAAATACATGTAGCCAAGTTCATCCATCATCAGTACATCTCCTGTTGGGACAGAGATGTTAAGGTGAGCTGCTGTGGAATACTGCTAGGGGATCTTATGCCCAAATTTCTGTCCTAGGTTATACAAAACTAGTCCCTACCCAGGGTACCATTTCAGAAGGTATCAAAGAAGTAGGTGGGGCAGTACCTCAAGGGTATGTAAAGAAGCAAGATACTAGAGAGGTAGGTGAGATAAACAGTTCCTTTAAGGTAGGTAGGGCTTAGGGAGTGCTTGAGAAGTAAATGGGGTTTGAGGGATACCTCGGTGATGAGGTTTAGCAGTACCTGAGAGGTAGGCACTGTCCCCTTTCTGGAACACATTATATGCTATCTTCTTGTTGGTTGCACTCTCATTGACATACCCATCAAACCGACGAATTGGGTCTTGCTGATTGATCTGCCCAACCAGAAGGCCAGGCTCCCCTAGACATCAAAAGTATATATGTCAGCCACAGAATAGATTTGGGATTTCTGGGAAGTGGAAATGATCCAGTACTTGAGGATTTAATTAGGTGCTGAGTAGATACTGCCCCCCTTCCCCCTCACCAGGCTGACAGGAAATGCAGAGCCCCTGGGCATCCCTCAGCAACTCCATTGTATCCTCATTCACCTTCACTAAGCGGATTGGGTACACATTGGGCAGGATCCGGCTATTGAAACCACATGCCCCCACCTAGTTCAGGTAGAAGGGGAGAGAAAATGTAAGGTTTCAAGCTGAGTGAAGAACTTGGGGGTGGCGGTGTAGGGGGAAGGTTGGGGATTATTTACCCCATAGGCATTGCCACTCATCTTTCATGCCATACTTAGATATGATCACCCTGTAGAGTTTGGAAGTTCTCAACTTCAGCTCCCTCCAATCCTCCACATCCTCCATGGTCATGCCCAGCAGTGCCAATTCCCCCCCTCCCTTTCCCCCCCCCCTTGGTTCTCACCTGCCTCCCCTAGTTCCTACTTGCCCTCCTCACCTTTCCATCTAGGTTGGCAATACTGCAGTTGCATTCAGTTGCGCCATAGAATTCTCCAATCTGTTGGACCCCAAAACGGCCAGTGAACTCTTCCCAGATGGCAGGCCTGAGTCCATTGCCCACAGCTAGGCGCACATGATGCTGGTTCTCTGTAGGTCGCACAGGCTGCTTCAGAAGGTAACGGCAGATTTCACCAATGTACTGGACCACCTGATAAGAGGTAGGGAAGAAAGAACATGAGTAAAATTACTGTGGCAGGAGAGAGATGTCACTGGGGGACACATAGCAGAGGGCATGGATGAGATGGCACTTGATATTTGTCAGGAATAAATGTGTTAGAGGCATTAAATATGGAGGGGGGAGGAGCAAACACAAGGGAAAACAGACACCCTCAGAGAAGATCAGCATTGGTAGGATCCTTAGAGAGCATCCAGTCCAACTAAAGAGGGTCATTACGCCTCCATTTGACTATTTCTAATGCCTGGGAGTTCATCATCTAGAATGCATCCAGTTCCTTTGTCTACACTTGAGTTGTTAAGCAGCAGTTCTTCCTCATACTGAGCTGACAGATCACATACAAGTAAGTAGCAGTCAGGACTGATTTTTGACCTTTGCTCTAACCAGCTGATCTGACTGAACAGACAGGCACTTCTGAAATGATGCCCATATTAGGAACCAGTCACCTCCCATTTCAAAAGATCATTAATTCGGTGCCTTATGGGTTTCTTTTCTGCGGTCTGGAGGCTCGGAAATGGCTCAAGGGAAGCAGAAGTTTCAAGCCCAGAGGCCAGACAAGAAGGCATCAGTGGCAACTGCTTCTTCAGCCTGCCAGGGCTCAAAGAAAGGCAGGCAAATCATAGTCCCCAAAAAGGCCCAGTTTATCCAGCAACAAAAACTAAAGAAGGACCTGGAGGTTGGTATCCAAAAGAAGACTGAACATAAGATTATGATGAAAGCCAGTACCAGCTTGCCCAAAAAACTGGCCCTGCTGAAGACCCCAGAGAAGGGGCCCAAGGAAAAGGAATCTGGTGGCAAGAATCAACCCTGACAGGAAACAAGAGAAGGGGAAGGTCCTTCATTCCAGACCTTGCTTGACTAGCTGGCTCTGTGGCCCTCAAATCTCTGATGCCCCAGTATGTTTGTGGATACATATGTGATGAAAGCTTTAGTAGGGGAGAAGAAATAGGACTCTCTTCAGTCAGGGATAGCCCTGTTTTTGACCACAACCTCTCAGGTCTCAGTTTGACCAAAACAGAGCATCTTCTGAAGTCTGCAGCTTCTCAGATCCCCTGAAGAATACAATGAAAAAGAGTAGGGGCCCTCTCAGGGGAGAGAACACCTTCCTGGATGTCAGGAGTTCTGCTTGTGCCTGCAGCAGCCCCAGAAGTCACTTCAGCCTGCTTTTATCTTTTCATTTCTCCTTCCTTATACCCTCCCTGAGCCACACATTCTCTAACTTAAAGCAAAAAAAGGAAACAGCTGCTTTAAGAAAAAGAAAAGATCATTAATTCATTCTTTAATTAAGTATTATGATGTTCTTCAATGCTCATTATGTCCAGAGCCTTCCAACTCTACTGAAAAAGAGAATGCATGGATCTGCGTATCCTAAAACCTTTGTTCTATTTCATTTCTCAATCTCAAACTACGTTTTCAACAATTTTTTTTGCCATTCTCTGCCATATCAACCTTTGCACTGAAGCATCCAGTATATTATATCAAAGTACATATATACTTAATATGGAGAATACTGTCAAGTTCTTCATAAAGTTCTGTATTACTTTATCATCTGCAATAAAGGTTGGAGCATAAGCTATAATCATCTTCATGGAGATGTTTTCTTGATTCATTGTAAAAGAACTCCAACCTCTCCTAGGAAGTTATGTTCCTTGTTGATTTTAGGGGCACGATGAATCCAACTGTGCCAAATCCTTCATTTCCCTCTCTAAGGAGGACCTGTGAACCATCTTTCCATTTAGCTGCATCTTTATGTCTTCTGGTATAATTTTCTAGCATTTTCTTTAAATACCAATGTGCCAGTACTATGGCTGTGAATCATGGAATACCACAGTGTCTAAAGACTTGAAATTAAAAATCACCCAAAGGGCAACTGAGAGGTATGTGGTGGATGTGAGCAGGCTTCAGTTCTCCAAAATTGAGGGACTGGGAAGCAAAGAATGTCATCACAGAAAAACATGAACAAAAAAGAAATGTTCCAGTCAGAGTGAAGGCAAGGTAAAACTGGTGGACAGCTGCATGGATAGCTATGCAGTGTCAAGAACTAGAGACAGAGGCCTTCAGCATGTTATATGGATACCCTGTGGTGGGCTTACAGAGATACACAGGATGGGAAGGTTGTATTTAGCAGGTTAAGAAATGCTTATTGGATTGTGCTGGGTTTAGCTTGGGAGGAAGTACTCATAACAAAGACATCACATATCCACCAAAGTGTCCATCATTTAGGTCAACAGAGATATGGCTCAGTTGCTCAGGTAGTATGCCAGCTTGGTGACTGGAATATAGAATTCCAGTGAAATAATCCAATTAGTAAATTAATGTTGGTAGACAGTCTAAGAACTGGGATTCTTAGCATCCTTTGCCCCCTTTCTATCACTGGCAGACAAAGCAGAAGAGGGTTATCTAGGACTAAAGGACATTTTGTATTTGTGTTTCTTTCATGAGTTGCTATGGCCAAAAAAATTCCTATCTGGTAGCCAACCCTCTGGTAATGAGCCTCTCTGTATCTGGGCCAGTATGGTCCTTGCATAGCAGGTACAAGCTGTTGCTGGCACTAAACATGGAGGCTGGCTGATAAACTGACTGGTAAAACATACCAGAGTGCTTTGATATAGTCTGAGAACTCAAGAAAACTTTTGTGGAAGAATTTGTCAAAATTCCTCTTAAAATGTGGTGTCCAGAATTGAACACATACTTCAGGCATGGTGTGACTTTTTTTTTTTTAAGCAATTGGGGTTAAGTAACTTGCCCAAGGTTACACGGCCAGTTTTGTGTGTGTGTTCGGGTGTTAAGTATCTGAGGCCAGAACCGATCCTGGGTCCTCCCAACTCCGGGGCCTGCGCTCTTACTCACTGCGCCACCTAGCCACCCCTGGTGTGACCTTTGAAGAAAATGTCATCTCCCTTGGTTTAGAGCAGGGGTTCTTCATGTCTTGGTAGTCTAGTGAACCATATGGACCCATTCACAAAATCATATTTTTAACTACATAAAATACTTACCAAGAAAACCAATTATATTGACATATAGTATCAAAATATATTTTAAAAAAGTTCACTGATCCTAGGTTAAGAGCACCTTGTCCTAGCCCAGGACTACAACCACTGTTTTGCTAGTCAGGTCACATTGTTAATGATAAACAAAATAAGTTTGTGATAAACTGAAACTCCCATTTCTAAAATCTGAACTGCTACCAAATCATACCTTCCAAATCCTGTACATATGCAGATGTATAGGATTTTTTAATCTAAATTCAGGACTTTACATTTATCCCTGTGAAACTTCTTCATGGATTTGACCTCACTTTCTCACTTGTTGAGATCACTTTAAATTTTAATTGTCACCTATTAAGTTAGCTGTCCCTCTTAGTATTATGTCCCCTATAAAATCTTATAAGCATGCCTTCTGTGTCTTCATCTAAGTCGTTTCTATAATTATCGAAAAGGAATAGTTTTTGAAACAGATACAATACAAAATATCAAAAAGGACATGGTGGGGTGGCCAGGTAGCACAGCGAGTAAGAGCACCGGCTCCAGTGTTGGGATGACCTGGAGATTGAATCCCGGGCTCAGACACTCAGCACCACACCCAGAAATAACTGACCGTGTAACCTTGAGCAAGTTACTTAACCCCGATTGCTTAAAAAAAAAAAAAAGGACATGGCATGGTACCTCATTGTTGACAAGGAGTGATAGGCAACTGTCCTCTACTGGGATAGTTGTTCAGCCAGCTGTGAATTTGCTTTCCTGTTATCCAGCCCACATATCATGATTATATGCACAAGAATATGAGACTTTCTCATAGTATTGGAAGAGACCCTAGAAATCTCTAATTTAACGTCCCATCTAACACAGCAATCCCACCTAATGCTTTAATGACATAAAGAAACACTATTATCTACCAACCTAGCAAATCTGTCTGCAAATTACATTAATTCAGTATGACATGAGGATGTGGGAGATACATGTATCAGGGAACCAATCTAACTTGACTTTCCTAGTAAGAAGATGTGAAAACAGTATGACATTTGCTCTATCCCACTTGAGTTATCTGTGAATGCAAAGGTCCAGTACTGACACCTCTATTTTATGCTTCCAGGATTAGTGACAAGACAGAAGGTAGGAGGAAACACAAAATGGGGGCCTAGAGAATCTCAGAGATGACAAGGACCCCAAAGGCCTAACCCCTACCCAAAACATGAATCCTGTTTATAATATGCTCTGTGAGGGACCTTTTGACTTCTGCTTATTAGGAAGTGATTACAGAGTCATACTTGACAACATACTTAGGAGAAGGCCATGAGGATGCATGTATAATATTTGTAGAATAGCAACTGAAGATAAAGGAACATTTTAACACTCTGACTTTCAAAAAATAGAATCTCGACCTTCCTACTCCCAAAACAGAGTGTACTACTACTCTTCATCTAGATACTGAGATGACTTGTAAGAATGTTTGAAGAATGGGTTAGTCAGACCTCGCCCCAGCTGTCCACCTGTGTCTGTGGTCTCCCCCAACCTTTAGCTAGACGTGTAGTGAGTAATAAGTAGGCTGTTCCACTTTGGGGTATCTCTGTTAAGGAATTTTTTTCACCTCTGCAGCTTCTGCCTATTTTCCTAATTCTGCCCTCTGGGGCTGAGCAGAACTCATCTAATACCTCTGCCACAGGACAGCCTTTCAAATGTCTGAAGACAGCTATCAAGGCTCTGCCTAAATCTTCTCTTTTCTGAGTCAAACATCTTCAGTTTCATCAGGCAACCTATCCTCATTTGGCATGATCTCATAGCCCTTCACCATCCTGGCTGTTCTACTGCTCACAAATGTCCTTCCTAAAATGTGGCACTGAACTTAGCCTTCTGGCTGTAATCTGATCAGGGCAGAGCTGAACAGGAAGGGGAAAGGGAGAGGAACAAGTATTGATTAAGCACCTAAGTGTGGTAGGTACTATGCTAAAAGTTTTACAAATACCATCTTAGGATCACCACCTCCACAGTCTTGTACATTGTCCTTCTTTTAACTTAGTCTATTATGACATTAGCCTTTTTGGTTGCAAGATTATTCCACTGAATTATCATACTGAGTTAATGGTCTGCTAAAATCTCTACTAGCCTGGGGAAACAAAGGAATAGTTGGTGAAAAAGCCAAGAGAAGAGCCAATACCAACATTGGGGACATATATTGGGAGATCTTGAAGATTTCTCTCTCCACACCTGCTTCAATACTTCTAGGTTCTGTGACTTCCTTCCTGTGAGCACTGTCTCTAGAGTTGTTAAAATATTCCTTTGTCTTCAGTTGCTAGTCTACAAATATTGTATATGCATACCCATATAGGTTATGACCCTTAGCAGATAATCTTCCACTTTCTGGGGCTAAAACCATTCATAGCCTTTTGGCTAGACAGAAGAAACACCAGGTTACCAGGCCTCAATGCCCTTCCAGCTTGGTAAGACCTGCCAGAACTTAAAGGCAGCTAGGTGGCACAGTAAATAGAACACTGGGCCTGGAGTCAGGAAGATTCCTCTTTCTGGGTGTCTGGGCTCAGATACTTACTAGCTATGTGATCCTGGACAAGTCACTTAACCCTGTTTACCTCAGTTTCCTCATCTGTAAAATGAGTTGGAGAAGGAAATAGCAAACCACTCCAGTATCTTTGCCAGGAAAACTCCAAATGGGGTCATGAAGAATTGGACAAGACTAAAAATGACTGAAAGAAAAAGCCAGGGTTTATACTCCACTGGCAAAGCCTTCAAAAACCTAGGGCCACCTCCATGCTATGATGAGACACTAGAGGAGAGCTTTAGTAGAGGGACCTTCCTTATGTTTATTATTTTTACCCACTGTCTGTTTTTCTTCAGGCACTACAAATGAAAACCCTTAAAAATCCTCAAAAGGGTTGACTACTTGCTTTGGGGAAGAGAAAGAGAAAAGCTGAGAAGGCTCATTGCCATTCAGGAGAGAAACTTTGGCTGATCAGCAGTAACAGGTGTGGCAACTGAGAGAGGAGCATTTGGACTAATCCCTGAGCCAAATGAAAAAGTCTAACCCAGGACCGCACAGTGTCCCTAGGTACTGGTACCAGTACATAGTCCCTAATGCTTACAAGGAAGCACAAATAAAGCAGGGAAGGGATGAGATGGTAGTAGTCACGTGGGGAGAAGAGAGAAGGAAGAGACATGGAAGGAAATAGTCAAATGAGGTGCTGACAGGGGAAACTGATATGGTAGAAAGAGCTGGTTGGGGACATAAATACAGTAAGGACACCAGTGTCTCTGGGGGGGAAGGGGCCCTGACCGTGCAGTTGTACTTGATGCAGTCTTCCCAGAAGCGGCTGGCGGAGAACTTCTTCCTGATCACAACTGTGAGCCCATAGAGAAGGCACTGCCCTACCCCCATGATATTCCCTGCAAAGAGACTAGGATTAGCCTTAAAAGCCTCATCAGAGCCACCCATTCACTCCCTTCCTCCCCCCTTCCTTCCCAAGGTCGACTCTACATCATTAGTTGCTGAACCCCATTCCCTTCAGTACCTGCAGAGTGATACAGAGGGAGACAATTGTAAATTATATCTGAGGTTTTCATTCTGTAGGCATGGTGTCCAAAGGCTGCAATTCGATAGTATCTGGATAAGAGAGGAGAAGTGAGGCTGGAGGGGGTACATGGGAAAGAAGACTAAGAAGACTTCAGCAGGGACAGGTGTGGGGAAGGGGTGAGACTCATGCTTGAGACACATGAGGTGGTGGCAGGGCTGAAACCAAGATGGATACAGTGTGGAAACAGAGCTGGGGCTGGAGGATGTGGGGAGAGGGCAGGATTGAGGAGAAGGACTGCATGGAAGGGGCCAAGTTGAGATTGGGACAAGGACAGAAACAAGGAAGCAGAGCTGATAAATTAGGAAGGTGGAAAAGTGTTAAGGCTGGAAAGCACAAGGGGGGAAAACAGCAGTTGAGGAAGCAAGTATCCTCAGTGTCCAGATCCTTACTCAGCTTTTGGTCCCACCTGCTGTGTACTACAATTGCAGCTTTAGGCATCCCAGTAGTGCCAGAAGTGTATATGTAGAAGAGACGATCTGCAAGGAAAGGGAAGCATCAGGAGTGGGAGGAGCCAAGAGCTCTGTGGGATTTGTTGGTGAAGATGGGGCTATGGGAATGGAGGAAGGAGGAAGGAGAGGGAAAAGGCAAATAGGACTAGACCAAAATTAGAGGTAGTGGCAGGGACTGTGTCAAGGGTAACCCCAAAACCAGACTTACCATCCATCCCTTTAGGAGGCACTTGCATAGGGGGTGCTGTGGAGGCCTCACTCAACATAGGATCAAGAAGGTGAGTATCAGGGGTGACACCTTCAGGCCCAAAGTCCCCAGAGCAGAACTTCACTAGGTTTTTCCCCAGCTGTACACTCACTTCTGAAATAGCTAGAACACATGAAAGGTATGCCTATTAGCCCCAATTTGCAGACACATGGCCACCTCTGGTCCATAGCCATGCCTATTAACCTTAGCCTGAAGTCATGTCTCTTGGCCTCAGGGCACCTGAAATTACTAGATCACAGACATGAACTCCTCAGTCCACCAATATGCCTGTTAACCTCAGTCAACAAACATGTTTCAGCTCCAGCCCAAAGACGTGCCTGTCAGACCCAGCCCCCAGACATACCTACAAGTGCTAGCTTACCAACATGATTGTCAGCCCCAGGCTACAGACATACCTGGACATGCATGTAATGTTCTTTTCTCCTAAGCATAAGGTCAAACCTTTCACTTGCCTAAACAGTCAGGGAATGCTTTTCAAAAGCCAGAGTTGATAAGTCCAGTCTTACTAGCTTCCCTCCCCCAAGACCCTACTGGCTCCCAGATCCCACCAGTCACTCACCATTTTGAGCCATGCTCTCCCTCTTCCTACCTCCAAAAGTCCTCCCCCAGACTAAAAAAGTAACCTTTGCCTTGATACTGTGGGGCTTGACCCCCCCTGTGCCACCCCCAGTCTCACCAGCTGCTAGCTCCCCCCCAAAGATCAGGGCCTTGGCCCCTGAAGTGCTGAGGCAGAACGTAAGGGGCTCCAACCGCAGATTCACATTGAGCAAGGCAGCCTCCACTCCTGCCTTGGCAAGGCCAAGCCACAGTCCCACAAACTCAGGCCGGCCCTCCAGGAACAGGGCAATTACGTCGCCAGACCCATAGCCAAGCTGCAGGAACAGGTTAGCCACCGCATTGGAGTACTCATCCAGTTGCTGGAACGTCCACTGCTTTCCACTGACCACATCTACTAGGGCCACCTTCTGTGGTTGTCGGTTGGCCACCTCCTGGAAGATGTAGGGGATGGTGTGCCTGGCCTGTTGGTGGCGTCGGAGCTCATAGCGGACACTGCATAGCACGGAGAGGCCACTGCAGCAGACAAGAAAAGAGATCAGGAAGATTATGCGACAGAAGCTGTAGCAGCCGCCACTCCTATGTGCCATGTAGCCCTAAAGCACTGCTTCACCCAAAAAGAAACACACAAATACTTTTTTGGAGGAGCAAGGCAAGGAAGAGTAATGGTCACAGGACCATTGCAGCATACATTTACCATGTGACTTTGGAGCAGCCTCTGCCTCAGTTTCTCCTTCTGAAGTAGGCAGTGACCAATGAGGCAGGTAAAAAGAATAAGCAACAATAATAATCCAGTAGAATGCAAATTCCTTGAAGGCAAGGACTGTCTCAATTTTGTTGTGGTATCCCCAGTACCTAACACAGTACTCATATGGAAGGTACTTAAAAAATTATATATTTATTGAACGATTAAGCAAATTTTTGGTAAATAAATCAAATTTAAAATTTTGATATATTTCATGTTTTGATATGAAAATATAAAAATTGTTTTGGTATAAGATATATAATTAGCTGTGTAGTTAAATAGTACTTATTAGCCATTATATTCCTAATTCCATTGGGAGATCTTTTAGCTCAAAGAAAACTTCATAATATAATTTCTAATTACATACAACTCAAAGTAGCATGCTCATGTAAATCTCATAGAAGAGTCTTACAAAGAGGCCACCCCAGGTCTTGAGGACTAATCTACTGGGACCCAAAGAAGCTCCTTTGTAGTTTATTTAGTATGATTAAAGAAGATGTCTTCTTTTGTTAAAGTCAGAACCCAGTCAGTCCAGAAGATCCAATTAAACTAAGAGATACTTAGCTCTGGTTCTCATACTTTGGATTTCCAGAGAATACATGCTTATTAGCTGCAGTATAGGAAGATGAGAGGCAACAGATTCATTCTCCTCTCCTGACTGGAGGTAAGGATGTATATATTATCAAGTCCTCAACTCTTTTAAGAAAAAAGTCATGACTTAAATGGTAGGGGATGAAGACTAAGGAGAAGAAATGTAGAGATAAATGCAAGAAGGAAGGAGAAGGAATAGGAAAGAGAAACTTTTTTGATCCAAATATTCTAGAAGACTTAAGGGACAGATTTCTGAGGACTGAATAAAGGTGTATCGAGTTAAACCAAAGAACATAAATTCTTGTTGTGTTGGGGATGTGTACCATCTTGTCTGACGTATCCCCAAATACAGGATTAACCTGTTTAGCAGGGGAATCCATGTTATTGTGCTTCAATAAATACAACCACCAAATCATCACTCAGTTTTCTGAGGTAGTTTGAAGACAATCTGCAAAGGTATGTTGGTAAATTCCTTTTTTATTTTTTCCCCTTAATAGTATTTTATTTTTTCCAATTACATGTAAAGATAGTTTTTTACATTCCCTTTTAGAAGACTTTGGGTTAAATTCCTATTTTAAATGGTCATTGCATACCCTTCTCTTTCTCTCTCTGAGTCATAAAGAACATACATTCCCAGCTACCTCAATGTCAGTAGAAAACATAAACTAGATTAAGGTTTCCTACTGAAGGACTGAACTAAGTAATACTGTAACTCCTGAGGATGAAGGGAAGGGCAAAGGAGAACTAACTACAGGAAGGATTGAGAAGGGAATCTGGGAGATCATGCCAAGGAGAGCCTGGGAAAATTGAGAGCTCAAAATAAGATGGTAGAGGGGCCAAAAGCCATTTACCAGGTAGAATGGGGGTGAGCCATGGGGAGCCAAAAAAGAAAACTGGTTAAATATTTGATTAGGGAGAATCAAGTTTTAAAGGCCCTGAAAGAGTAAAGATACTGTGGGCTGTAACCTGAGTACTCAGAGGGCTCAGCTATCTTGGGAGTCCTAAGGAGTCTCCTCTGCATCACCTCCCCCCACCCCAGTTTCAGTTCTACCCTGGCACTAGCTCCCCTATCACTGTTCCCTCTCTTCTGATCCTTTCCCTCTGCTCTATCACCACCTTCCCCTCCCAAGCTCTGCCCTACCATCACCTCTCCTCTTCCCCCTACCCGTTCTGTCCCTATAGTACTTGCCCTCTCTCCCC